>NW_024344378.1:50270358-50314739 GCF_902729225.1 Pteropus medius | reverse complement strand
CTGCATGTAGGAGTATGTTAAAATAAAGAAGAAAACGAATCACATTTCCCCCCTGTTGGGGACTTGGGCACAGTCATTCCAGTATTATTCTTTGCTATACTTTTTCACATTATTCTCTTTTCTCTGGTGAGTTTCATCAGAGCTCTCTCTTTACTAGGCTATGACGTTTGGCAGTACAATCCAGGAGCAGAATGTAGTGAATAAGGAGCTGCTCTGGCAGTCTGAATAAGGCCGTGACCTTGAAGAAGTCATTTAACCTCTCTGATCTCTTTTTTCTTGTGTTTAAAATGTGGAGATTGAATTCCCTGTGTTCTAATGTCCCTTCCTGCTTTCTGATTCAGTGTCAGAAAATGAAAGGGGTTGACAAATTATGGGGAAAGTGCCTAGCTCAGAAGTGTTTTGCAATTCTCTAGGAATTCCTTTGGGAATTCAGCCTCCAAGCACTTATATGTCTTTATTTCCATCTTCTGCTCCTCTTCCAGCACTCAGTCTGCTTATCTTTAAATTAGTCTAGGAAAACTGAGGCTAACTTTCTATGGAGCTGAGATTTGCCGAGGGGCCTGCATATGGCCGGGCATGGACTCACTTCTGCTCTCAGTTTGAGCTGTAGAAGTCTGGGTTTGATTGAGGGTGGTCTGAATATAATGAATTATTGAGGTATTGTCTCCATGGCTGTGTCTGAGAAAACAACATGTTTTCTCTGTCAGGCTCGTGACTAGTATAAAATCACATCCCATTACGGTCTGGTAGTTACCCAGGGTCTGGCCTGATGCATCCAGTCAGGGCTAGGGCTTCAGTGCCTCAGAATTCTTGATGCCAGATTGTTCCTGGTGCCTCATCTTGTTTGGGGATCAGCTGCATCAGATGACCTTCAGATACTCCTTTTTGATGAGATCAGTTAGGGAGGCCTTGGAGAAGTTCTCAGTTCCCAGTCCTGCTGACCTTCCCTTGTCCAGAGAGCTTTGCTTCTCATGCCCGGCTTTATGGAAATGCATATTTGAGTACAGACTGAAGTAAGACCCAAGTGCGAATCGTGGATCTCACACTCATTAGCAGGGTATCTTTGGCAACCATGTCAAGCCTTGATTTCTTCATCTGTCAAAAGAGCATAATGATGCTTCTTATAAGGAATGGCAATAATGAGTAGGTAACATCTAACAAATGCCTGACATTCAGCTGATCTCCTATAAAGGGGAGCTACTATAGCTCCACAAAGTGGTGAGTTTATTTTCTCTTTGATTCCTTGAACTTTTGGCCCCTGTAGGGCACAGACTACAGCAAATAAAACTTGTGAGCCAAAAGGAACATCTAGACGCTGAAGTCTACTGTCAAACTACCAGAATCAGAGTGAGATTTGGGCTCATAGCTTTTGAGTGTTGCAAGGCTGGAAATTGGGGTGACATAGCCAAGGAAGTCTCCGTGGATGAGGACTTGGCAGGATAGCTAGTGTTTTATGGTGGGGGAATTCACTGGACAAGCATTAACATTGTGGGGCTCCAGGAGCTGTAGACCTATCAGAAGTGAAAAGTTTGATGGGTGGGTTTGGCTTTCCAGCATCCCTTAAGAAGGGATGAATTCCATCTCTGTTATTCCCCAGTCTGGAGGTCACAGACCTGTTTTCCCAATAATATAACAGTTTCTTAGCCAGGGTGCTCTCTACCGTAACCGGCTTTACCTTGACAGCCCCCCTGAGCAGTGTTTCCCAAAGTGTGTTCTGTGGAGCACTTGCCCTTGAAGTAACCTTGTGAAAAAAAATGAGAGTCATGGCATACCTGAGTGCCCCCTTGGGGATTCCCTTCACAGGCCTGGGGGAGTCCCGTGGTAGAGAAATTGGTTAAACTGCTCTTGACTGCACTCATTTAGAGCAGCCTTGCCTAGATGTCTAGCCAGCGGTACAGTATCCAAGAGTCAGCCTGTGACCTTGGGCAAGGACTTTACTGCTTTGTGCCTCAGTTTCCTCTTCTGAAAACTGGGGATTTTCATAGAGCACAGCCCTATGTGATAGGTACTCTCAATAACCCCATTTTATAGCATCTCCTAGGGGGATACCGTGACTGCAAGCTGTGGGCTGACCTTGCTTTCAGATGCCCAGGGGCCTTGTCCAAACATGCATCAGGAGGGAGGGAAGAGCTGCCCTAGCATTTGGCCTGGGGGTGGAAAGATTCCAAGAGCAAGAGCAAGTGAGCCCCCTCTTTGCCTCACCATTCTTTTTTTTCCCGGAATGGGGCATTCACTGAGTGCCTGGAGGAAATGCTTCTTGTGGTGTTCCCTACTCCCACCCCCCACCTCCTCCAACCAGGGCAAGAGAAGCCTGGTGCTGAAGCAGTCAGGCTAGCATTGGATTGCAGTGCCAGGACCTTCTTCCCAAAGTGGGCAGCAGGGATGTTCCAGGCTCACAGTGGCAGTGGCCCTGCTAACCTGTGAATCTTAAGAGCCAACACCACCTTCCTGGGATTCCAGAGCTGTGAGCCCCTGGAGGGCTGCCTCTGTGGTTCTGGTGAAAAGGGCTGTGTTTGTGTTGCGATGATGGATGATGCCTTAGCTCTTGGGGCCCTGCTGAGGACACTAGTCTTCAAGAAATCATGGCTGGGGGTCAGCAAGGGCAAGCCTCCTGCAGGACCTCTGAAATTCTGCAGCCTTCCTGTGCATGCAGGGAGCAGATCAAGAGTGTCTCCTTTTCTGAAATGCTTCTTGAGTGGGTAGAATCCTGGCCCTCGGCACATGGAGTAGGAAACTTAGGGGCCCTACCCTCAGAGGCAGAGGTGCCCTAACGTTCTGGATAGAAGGCTCAAGGGATGTTCAATTGGGGTATCAGATCTCTGCCTCCAAACGCTGGAGAGAACTAGTCTGTTTAATCCTGGGGCTTCTTGTACCTTAATATGCACATGAATCACCTAGGGAGCTATTAAAATGAAGATTTTGATTCGGAAAGTCCAGATGGGGCCTGAGATTCTGCATTTCTGACAAGACACAGGCAATGCCCTTGCAGTGTAGAGTAGCAAGGATCTGGTCCATTCCTCAGTCTCACTGAAGACAGGCCTATTTTTAAATATGGAAATTCACTACTCTTAAGCAGTGGGAAGGGATGAGAAGAAGAAAGTTTTCTGTGCCAGGACAGCTAAGTCGAGAAAATTCTGCTCAGGCCTGCTGCGTTTCAGTCTGGGTGCTTATTGCTCAAGCCGATTGTTCGGGTGTCTGCTCCCAAAGAACCCACAAATGTTGGTTTGGGGTTGGGTGTGGTGGCCAGGGCAGCATTCTACAGATGTACAGAGTGTGGCCAGTGTGTCTCCCTTCAATGTGTGGGCTCTCCCTTGCGCCAGTTGGTCACGCTGCAAGGGGTGAGGCGTACTGAAGTCCAGGATGGCAACTCAGCCAAACCGCCTTCTTGCAAAATTAAAGGCTTGTGGCGTAGCCAGGGCTGCACTGTGGTGATGCTCCAGGAAGCTGGCTGCCGTTTAAAGTCAGTGGGCAACAACATTGCCAGCCTGGTTTTCCATAGGGACCTGGGTGGGCCTTCCCAAACAGAGGGTTCAACTTGAAAGAATTGGGCTCAAGACCTGATCACTGAGTGAGAGAGATGTGTGGCACCATGCTGTGCAACCTTCCAGTGGCACTTCTCAAGAATTCCTTCTCATGAAATTGAAAGTAGCTGCTTCTCTCACCACAGCAAGGATTTTTTTACAGCTCATACTGTTAGGGACTTTTTCCTTGAGATGTGCTTTTAACGTTGTTCCATTTTCAAAAGAGAGAGAACCTGGAATAAACGTGACCCATGAGCATCTTCAAGCGGCCCAGATGAAGATGGGCTTAGTATAATACCCAGCACATAGTAGGTTCTCAAGTCTTAGTTATTACGATTGTTTTGCTTTTATTGCATAGTAAGTGCATACTATGTACTGAGCTAGGTGCTAGGGGAAATATAAGACCCAGTTCTGACTTTATTTGACAGGGTGGGAAGGAAAAAACCAGTTATATTCTCATTGGATATGCATGTCTGGTCTCTGAGTTGCCTGCAAACCCCTTAAGACAGGAAATGAGTTGTATAAATCCAAGCACACATATGTTGGAAAGACCCTTTCCATAGTGGTTAGCTAGGGACTGGGTGTGAATGTAGTAGTGCAAATACATTTTGCTGCTTTTTTGGGTAATTTGTTAGAAGCTATGGAGAAACTCTGGGTGAATAGGATGGGTCGATTTGGTGACAAAATGATGTTTGAGTCATTCCTGGATTTTAATTATTCATGCCACCCGATCCCTCTTGACCAGTGGATGACAAGGATTTAGTTCACGATGAGCTGTGTTTGTGAGGTGCATGAGTCAGGCAGCAGACGGAAGGGCAGCTTCAAAAGCATGGCTGCTTAAAGATGGAATTTGCTTTGTTTTCGGCATTATTTGGTGATTGTCTTTGGGACATTATGTCTAATTGCCAATTTGGAAACATAATTGGCACTGCAGGTTCAGAATGGGTATACTTAACATCGTCAAGCGGAGCCTCCAAATTATCTCCCTATAAGATCTCATTACCTGTATGACTAATGCATCTTTACATGGCCAGAAACAAAATGATTCAAAGCATCTCATTTACTTTGTATTCTTTATGTTGTTTCATTAGCCCCCCTACCATGTTTTCTTGGGGACCCAGATCTGCTTGACTCTGGGCATTTCAAAGGTAATTAGAAAGAAAGCCCGTATTTCTTCTCTCCTGCCTTCTGCTCTATATCCTTTCCTTTACTTCCCTTCTTCTCTAGTGGTTCCTGCCAAGTCCAGGAGCAGAGGGATTGAAGTTTGCAGGTTAGTGGACAACAAGTAGGGGGTCGATCTTGTAAGTTTGGAAGCAGATGGGATTACGAAGTCATGACGGTGAACGGGGACTTTGGGGTTTGGGTCCTGCTTCCTCCCTGGTGCCACATCTGGGAACCCTCTGCCCCATCACCAGAGGAGACTGGGGTTTCCATGATCTCCTGAGGCTGCCATTCCATTGGAGACAAACCCACCTTAGAATCAATGGAAGGTCTTTTGTCTTGCACCAGCCTCTCTTTGCTTTGGTGTGTTTCTGGGACATAGGGAACAAGTCTTGGTGGATGCTAGATTTCAAGTTCTAAACTCAGCTCAAGAAGGCCCAGAACTAGGAGGTGTTTTGATATCAGCAGTGTTGTTGAGACATAGAGCAACTTGTGTTGTTCCTGTGCAGGACACTTTCCTTCTCTCTCTCATGAGTCCCTGGTGTCCTTCTTCTCCTGAGGCAGTGAGGTGTCCCCTTGCTCCATTCTTTAAAGTTTGGAAAGTGGTCCATTTTGACTGTTGGTTCTTATAATTTGCCCTGTGAGACCTGTCCGGTCTCGTCAGAAACTATGAGTGGAGGTTTCGGCTGTCCCTGGACCATCAAATTGCCTCTTTATTACTGGCACATGCCCTGTGTTTCCAGAGTTTATCTTCCTTCACAGTTTAGCGCTGGGCTTGGCTGTGAGCAGTTGTAATTTTGGGGCCATGCCAAGAATCCAGGTGTTGAGTGTAGATCCTTTGTTAAGGGGCCCATCTTTGTTAAGATGGTCTTTGCTTTCTGCCCGTTGGCTCTTCCTAAAGGAGAGAAGACAGACAACGATCTTGAGCCTCTTTTGCGTCATTTAAATATAGGTGCTGTCTAGAATTGAAAATTATTCTTCCCGAACTGCTCATCTTATCTCTTCTCCTCTTGGGCTTCTAGATATGATTGCTGCCATTTCCCCTGTTTTGCTGAACAGACAAAAGCCAGAAAAGAAAAGAGAACATGCAAGAGGAAAAGGCGAGGGAGGGTAGGGGTAGGGGGAAGTGTTCACATGAAGAAAAATAGAATTTCTTTTCTGGATGCTATAGGTTAGATAAATATGTAATTGGGTGGATTTTGTTTTTAGTCCCTTAACCTTTGTCTTAAAATTTTAAAAAATTTCAGTTATAGTTGATGTTCAATATTATATTAGTTTCAGGCATATAACATAGTTCTTCACCTTTGTCTTGACGACTAAACGATAACAAGTGACCTCATCCCCAAGAAGTGAAGCTTTTCATATAAAGACCAGCGGAAAGAGTGATTTCACTTTTGGAAGATTTTAGCTTTTCTAGTGAGAAGTTTCATCAAATTAATTGATGAGTGGGGCTTGAGTGGGGCCTGTGTGACCCTGTGGCCCAGATGCTAGGGATCTAATTCTTCCCGGAGATCTTCTTGATGTGCTTCTTGTACATGAGCAGAATTTCGCTCCTCTTTGCGAGAAGTTGCTGCATGGGCTTGTGACTTTGGAAAGTGGAACTTTAGTGGCTCTGGAAGGGGAAAAAGTAGATGTCCAATGGCGATCGAATGGAGAACTCAGAGATAAAGGTTCTAAGGCTTGGAGGAAAGATTTGGAAGAGGAGAGGGTTTATCCAAGTGCTGGGGATTTTCAACAGCTTCATACATTGTTTTTCTTCTTTGCGCATCTGGGAACATTTTCCTCACAGTGCTTAGAGGGATTGTTTTAGTTGCCCATGATCACAGCCATTTCTCGGGTGGATTGTGGCCACCTCAGCCGATCAGGTGGTAGGATTCTTGAAGAGTATAGGAGTGGCAACTCTAGCCGAATGCACAAGAGAAGTCACTGGTTTGCCTCAGTCTTAAAAATAAATTCTTAAGTTCCTGTGCAACCCTATTTTCCCCCTAAGATTTTTTTTTATCAACTTCAGTGTTTTACAGTTTTTGTCCTTAATCCTAAATGCACAGTATATTCATTGTAGAAAATATAAACAGCGTAGAGAAGCATTAGAAAAAGAAAAAGGGCACCTCACACCCACTAGTGTGGCTACTATATAAAAACTCAGAAAATAACAAGTGTTGGAGAGGATGTGGTGATTTGGACACATTGTACACTGTTGGTGGGGATGTAAAATGATGCAGCCACAGTGAAAAGCAATATGATGGTTCTCAAAAAAATTAAAAATAGAATTACCATATGACCCAGCGGTTCCGCTCTGGGCACATACCTCAAAGAGGATGTTTGTACACCTGCGTTCATAGCAGCATTAATCCTAATAGCCAGAAGGTGGAAGCAACCCAAGTATCCATTGATGGATGTGATGTATGCATGCAGTGGATCATCATGCAGGTTGAAAAAGGAAGGAAATATTGACACATGCTACAACATGGGCGAATCTTGAAAACATTAAGCTAAGTGAAATAAGCCAGACACCGAAGAACAAATATTGTATGATTCTGCTTACATAAGGTATCTACAGAAAGTAGACAGAAAGTAGAATGCTGATTACTAGGGGCTGAGGGAATGGGGAGTTGTTATTTAAGGGGTTTAGAGTACCACTTCTGCAAAATGAAGAAGTTCTACATAACGAAGTGAATATGCTTAATACTACGAACTGCACACTTAAAATCAGATAAGATGGTAAATTTTATATGCTGTCTATTTACCACAATTAAAAATTAGAAAAAAAAAAAAAAGAAAAGAAAAAAAATCCCTTTAAGTGCCACCTCTCGGTGATGAGCACCATTATCTATGAGGGCATTTTCTTCCCAGACATGTTTTTCACCATGGTGTTCACGTTTTTTGGTGGAGTGGCTAATATTCTTCCCCACCAGGACGGATTAATGGCAGTCCCATGAGAAGTACCCAGGTTGGCTTTGTTTGATTTTGACGGTATCCACTTTGAGAGCCGAGCAGACGGAACAACACTTTCTGCCCACGGACTGGTTTAATGGTGTTTGTTTCTAGAGTGAAGTGAAAGGATTATTGGATTTTTTATTTTGATGTGTGATTTTTTATTTTGATGTTTTACTCTGAGAGCAGCTGTGGTGTCTTAGGCAAGTCCTTGTCTCTGGGTTCCAGTTTTCTCATAAGTAAGAAGCCCTCTGATTCATCGACTTCAGTATACAGCCATTTCTTAAATCAGATTTCAGAGCTCTCATTTTTACCTGATAAAGAACCCGAGAGTAAATTATTCAAGGCACTGGGTCCAAGGAGTAGTTTTGATTCCACTGTAAATTACAAGAGTGAAATTTGATGGACATGTCCCCAAAACTTCAATATCGACTTTGATGAGGTGGCGTATTTACGAATTATAGTCCAGGGACACAGACCCCATTGGAAATACCATCAAGCTTGTCACTAAAAAAGTCTCAGAAATAGGTTTTTGTGACTCTGCTATTACTTCCAAGGATATAGCCACATAACTGTTGAGGTTTGTATTTTAATTCTTGGTGTGGAGGAAAGGTTGGAAATGTTTTCGATTATAGACTATAAAGAATGTGCTATGATAGGCTGCCTTTGTTATGGTTGGGCATAAAAAGAAACATCTGATTAAAGAGGAGGTCATGCAAATTAATTTACTTTGATGTTTTCCTTAACCCACCCCAGAAGTAACCCCAGAAAGAGAGTGTTCATGTCAGCCCTGTTCCACGGAGCATACCAGCTGTCGAAAGCAGAGCCAAGATGACCGCAGCTTCTGTGGCAAAGGAGAGAGTGTCTGAAGGGATGATCCCCACACACTCAATAACTTCTGAAATACCGCCTCCACCACTGACCCCCCATCTCCCCCCCGTCGTGAGCTGCTGGTACATCAGAACTTACTGAATAGTCTCTTAGGTTACATAACATCAATTAGATTATGCTGCTGGGGCCATGTATTAAATTTTAACTTGTCATAGATACATTACATTAACACTTCCCAGATCCACAGAGTACCAGGTAGCTTTGGGGTGTTATTGAGTGAATTGGTGATTGTGTAGGACTTGAGGAAGCCCAGCCAAAAATACTTCCTTAGATTTTGCCATCTTGTAGTTTAACTCTCCTTGGGGGATCAGATATCTTACAAATATTTCTTACAAAATAAACTAAACATTTAGGCGGTACTTAATGCATCTGCAGTACCGAATAGTTGATTATGGCCGTGAACCAGATATGACAGAGATTTTTAAAACTCTGGGAAACCTTTTCATTTTCCAGTGACAGGCAGCGCAAGCACGATCTTTTTAATTGGCCCCTTCTTTAAGTCAGGAGCCGAAATGTTATCATGCAAATCTCTCCTGAGTTGCATGGAAACTAATAAAATCACAAAGGTTTCTATTTGTACTCTATGAACACAGACTGAAATGAAACTGAAACAGCTATCTCCAGGGATGATGCTATTTAAATGCTAGGCAGGGCTTTGCAACGGTTTTGATGGTGAAAAGAGAAACTGGCAAGTGAGACGTACCTGTTCTTTCCTCCCTACCTCACTGACGCCTGCTCACTGTGCTGCTCTGTACCTCCTGACCTCAGAGAGAATTAATTTAAAACAAAGACCTCTCATCTCTAATATATCCTGTCTGTCACCTGCTTTAGAAAACAGCAGTTGATTCACGAACGTTCTCTCAGCCTTTTTCTCTTCCTCCTCAGACATTGCGTTGGTCTCCACATTTATTGGCGTTTGGTTTTGGTAAGTCTTTCTGTGTGAACTGGAGTTACTAGCTTCTTCAAAAATTTTTTTTATCGACTTCTTGAGTTGTTGCTCTGCATCAGCATTGTTGAAAGCCCCTTATGTTTATTGTTGTTTAATCCTTAAAACAATCCTATGGAGCAAACACTTTCATAATCCTCATTTTACAGAACAGAAGACTGAGGCATAGCATAGAAAATAAATATTTTTTTGGATAATAAACTTTGAGTGTTTACTATGTGTCTGATAGTTTCTAAGCTCTTTGTATGTATTATCTTATTTAATGCTCACAACAACTAGTGAAGGAGGTGGTAAGTCAGCCTCACCTTACAGATGAGGAAACTGAGGCATGGAGAAGTTGAGTAACTTGCCCAGACTCACACACTATTGAGCGGCAGAGCCACATTTAAATTTAGGCAGCAGGACAATAGAGCCCATGTGTCTAACCCCTGCACCGTACACCTACAGTTATACCTCCTATAATGGTAGATTGGCTTTGCTCAGCTCATCCCTGCCGCAGAGTGAGAGAAACTGTGAGAACATAGGACTGAAAAGAGGAGGAGTTAGTGTGTCAAGACTCATGCACCATTCTGTGATGGGATGTGAAGTTCCTTGGACAGGTTCAGAGAATTATGTACTATCAGGATAGAAACAAACCATAAAGGTTATCTAGTCGTTTTACTCTAAGTCTTGGTTTTTCTTGCTGAAAAATGGGATAATCACTTTTTCTCTACCTGATAGGCAGGTGTACTGTGTGCAGTTGTGCAGGTTGCTCACTGCACAACCCTAGGGCTGCTATGAGAGTCACATCAGATAATATATAATTGTACTTTATGAACTATGGCACATGTGCCATATCCCTGTGCTGGGGAGTATGTGGAGGCATAAAATAAATGTTGAGGTGTTTTTTAAGTATCGGTTTTCCTTGAAGTTTTGGGTAAAAACATTTTTTAATAGTAACACGTACATGGAAGGTATTAGGAGTAGGATGTAGAATTTGAGCACATTTTTAATAATTTGAGAGAAGTGTGTGTGTGTGTGTGTGCACGTGTGCATGCGCGTGTACACACATTATTCAGGAGAGCCTAGAGGAGTGGAAAAGTTTGATGCCCCCCAGCAAAGTCTTGTTAAACTGTGATTCCAAGCATCTTGATGTAGAATGATGCCTTATTATTCCCACACGCTATTTGCTCATATCTCAAACTCTGAAACTATGTTATTAAAAGAATGAGAATTCTATGAAAAGCAAATAAATATGTCTGAATTCCCTGATTTGTCATAAATAAAGTGCATTTTGGATGTTGGGACAGAGAATTTAATTTGCACACTCAGAAGAAGGTAGTGGTAATTCATTCAGTGGTCATGAATCTTCCCTTGCCTTAGAAAGATCAATTCATTGCCCCTCTCCACCTCCATGGCCTGGAAATACATTATTGTATCACAATATGGATTTCTTTCTAGACCATTGGGCATTGTGGCCTTGTGCCTGCCAAACCCCATGCACTGAATATGTGGAGGCAGGAGATGAATTGGTCAGTCCCCAAGTCTTTATCTGCATGGCTGTCCTCTTCCCAGGGCTACAGGGTTGTGTAAGACAGCGTTTCCTCCCTGGCAGTGTTTCCTCCCAGTAGCCACATCGTGTGATTCCAGAGGCACTGTTTGCATTGTAGTCATGAATGATGCCCCTGGAATTGTGCATTGCATAGCCCACATGTCCATATGCATGGCTTTTCTAGGCATCTAGCTGGATTGGTATAATATACTCACATGAGAAATTACAAACACACAGAGTTCTTAATGGCCAAACATAGAATAGAAACATTAAAATCTTGAGATTCAGAAAAAGTGGAAAACACCGATAGTTGGTCTGAGAGGGGGTGGCCCGAGAAAGCCCACTGGGGACATGGGAGTGTGAAGGTGGACCCAGCCTTTCCATTCTTAAGCCCAGCACCTACATGACTTCTGACTTCTGTTCAGGTTCTGACGTGACGTAGGAGGCCTCCCGCTCCCCACACCTTTTCTTAGCATGAGCCTTTGAGAAGGACAGATACTCGGATGCCAACTGTGTGTGTCCCTAAGTCCCATGGATAAGGAATAACAGTACCCTGAGGATTTGGAGAAGGTCTCTCCATTGCCAGCTGTGCTATTTTTAGCTCCCTCCCACGGCTCCTGCTGTCCCCAGGTGTTTGTCAGCAGAGCATCCTGCGCCTGTATGGAAAATGGCAGTCAGAGCCCAGGCTACAGCGGTCTCACTACCAGGTCTGGCAGCCAGGCTGGATCTCTGAGGCTGGCAGGCTACTGCAAGGGTAGTTGCATAACTAGCCTTTCTGCTGGCCATGGTGCCTGCTGGTTCTGGGTGAGGAGGTCAAGCCAGAGTAAACAGTACACAGTCCAATGCCCCTCCCTGAGCCCTGGTGTATTAGACAGGCTCATGGGCCTGGTGAGGAGCTGGCAGTCAGGAGCTGCTTGGTGCCCAGGCCTGAGCGACATGTCTGCACTGGGGAATGTGGAGATGGCTTGGCCTGGTTCATGCGTGGTCCAGATGTGGTAAAAGGCTGGGTGTGACCTCAGGGATGGCCCATTCCTTCCCTTCCAACTGTCTACTTTGTCACCCCCATCCTTCAAGGCTTAGCTCACTTGCTGGGGATGTCATCTTTTTGAGAAGCCTTTTCCTTCTGCCTGAAGCCTTTTTTGTCAGGTCTTGCTCTCTCCTCTGATACTGTTTATATTCTCCATCCCGCATGAGCATTGTCCATCTGTTGCTTCTTGTGGACAGGACTGGTAGTTTTCCTTCTTTAATTTCCTTTGCCTCCTCCAGGTGGTCCTGGAGCCTGGGAAGTGAGGGGATCAATAACAGTATGGCCACTAGTATTCAAAGAAGGCTCTCAATGAACAGGATTCCTTGTATTCATGCTTTTGAGTAGTTCCCCCTTTGAATCAGGGCTGGTTCTGTGACTTGCTTGTAACCAATAGAATGTGGTGGGAAAGATGCTGAGATTTCCAAGGCTAAGTCAAAAGAACCCTTGCAACTAACTTCCTTCTTAGTCTCTTGGAACATTGGCTTTTGAGAAAGCCAGCTGCCACAGATAAGAAGTCTGACCTCCCTGAGATATCTAGGCCACGTGGAGAGGAGATGCCACATGGGGGAAGAGAGAGAGACTGCTTCACGCAATCATTCAGGGTCTTTGGCTCCTTACATCTCTGGACCTGCCATCTTCTAGGGGACCTGAAAGTCTCTGCTGAATCGTTTGCATCCAGCTGACACACGGGGAATGAGAAGTAAGGATCACGAGGTATGGTTTTGTAGGAGTAGTCCTGGAAGTCATTCACATTTCTTCTGCCCACACAGTCCATTGCCCAGAGCTCGGTCACGTGGTATCTTAACTGCAAGAGATCCTGGGAAATGTAGTAGTGCACCTGGGAAGAGTAAAAATGAATTTGGAGAACACCCAGACTGCAGAAGGAGCTAGAGAGTGCCACGCTGAGGGAGTACTGGGGTGAGAGCTTCTGCTGTCCATAGCTGACTCTGCTATAACTAATGATTCCCATAACCCCATAAGAACACTGGATGTTTACTGGGTGCTGCTAGGTCTCACACACAGTCTTAAGCACTCTATATGCTTTAGCTTACTTAATCCTCTCAAAAAGCCTATGATGTACATATTATTACCATTATCTTTGTTTTATAGATGAGCTAAAACCACAGCATTGAGGCTTGCAGTGGTTATGGCACTTGCCCAAGGGGCATCTGTTAGTAAGCGGCAGGGTCCCATTGGAAACCAGGATTTTCAGGCTCCAGAGTGTTAACTCTTAGCCACTTCCTATGCTGCTGGGGTTCCTGCAGCTCTCTCCCTTCTTGTTCCTGCCCTCCACTTCTAAGTTACTCTCCATCTTAAATACCTTCAGGAACAAAGGGGCCAAGGGGCTTAATTGCCTCCTCTCTCCACATTCCAAAGAGAACGAAGGCATCTTGGCTCTTGCCAGATGATGTTTCCCTTTATTCTCCAAGGTGGGAATAAGCGGTGGTGAATTGACAGCAGTTGCCTGTACTCTGGAGTTCGCAAGCACTAGACTGCCCCTCAGCTCTCTCCTGCTTTGAATATTACCCTGAGTGGCTCTTCAATTGAAACATCAAGAGCATAAGGGGAATGGCTAGCAGAGGCTAGTTCTCAGGTCCCTTGTCTTCCTCTTTGTGGTGAGGTGCTTCACCCTTGGAAAAGTTACTTTAGCCCATTCTACCCAGTTCAGATATCATGTTTTAGCAGAGTGAGTTCAAGAGTTCACTGCTGAGACAATGGAGGATCAAACATGAGTAATAACATGAGCAATGTGGAAGCTTTTCTAAAACCCAGTGTCCAGAATGTACATGTCCAAATGAGCATCATTTCTCGTTCTAGTTAGTTCAGTGTAGTTATCAAGAGCATGCCCTCTGGAGCCGGACTACTTGGGCTCAGATCATAGTTCTGCTACTTGCTGACTTTTAGTCCTTTGGCAAGTTGCTTAACCTCTCTGTGCCTCAGTTTACTCACCTGGGAAGTGGGATTAATAATAGTAACCAGTTCATGGAGTTGTTGGGAAGATAATATGTTATTGCTTAGAGTGAAACTTGATATGTAACTAGTGCTATTTAAGTGTTAGTTATTGTTATTTCACTTTGGTCACCTTTGGGAGACTGATTCTTTTCCTAATATGGACCATCACCTCCTAGGTGGTCACCCTGTCTTCCACAACTCTTCACTCTAGTCCACCCAGCGTCCAGAGGGATGGCTGGCATGCCTGTCCCCCCACTAGAAATGTAATGTTCCTGAAGTCTGGGACTGTATGCCGTCCATCTTTATATCCATAGTGCTTGGGACAATTGAAGTCCTCTGCAAAAGTTGCCTGAAATATTGTCCCCATGTTGAAGGTTCCAAGAGGATGTGACCTTTTTATGTTTATCTCTGTTTCCTTAGCAACCTACAACAGTGTCCAGCATCACTTTTCGAATAGATGCAGACCGAAAGAACAGTGTCCAGCATCACTTTTCGAATAGATGCAGACCGAAAGAACTAATAATTTTATCCTTACTTAGAAAGTGAGGATCTTTTCTTGGGGGCTTATCCCAGGCTGAACTAGCATCAGTGTGTTCTCTTGAATGTTGGTGGGATGACATCTCTCAACTTCTGAAAGTCAGTTTGATTTTAGGAAACTGTCCAAGGGAGTTTGCAGGCAAGTGTAATGAATGAGAAGAAGCCAACACGGGCAAGGTAGTTCTGGTCACCCAAATGTGTAATAACGTGTATTGAATCTGAAGGTTTGAGTGATGTGTAAAGTTACCTTTGTAGGTGATTTCCAAAGAAAGCTCCAGAAATGCTTTGAGTTTTGGCAGCACTGTGTAATGTGTAATTCCGCCTCCCCTGCCCCACTGCACAAGGGCAGCACTCATTCTGAATGTTGGCTTTGGTCTCGCAAATTGAGTCTTGTGAGCTTTATAGCCTAGCTTGAGGTTGGACAAAGGCGGTCCCTAATTCCAGCTCTATGTGGCACTAGCTCGGTGGCTTTGGACAATTTCTTCATCAGTAAAATGTGAATGCTAAAAATACCCGCCATGTAGGGTTTTTGTGTGGGTTAAATGAGATGATCTCTATGAACACTCGTCACCTCCTAGGTACTCAATAGATGGCTCCTGTTATGATGAGGTTGACTGTTACTTTAGACCCCTGTCCTCCATCAGTGGGCATGGTGAGGATGCTACTGAGATGAAGAGAAGGCCGCTTGAGGGAGCGTGGTAGCCAGTGGCCAGTGGTGAGTGCCAAGGCAGGTCAACAGTGAGGTGGAGACTTTTCCTTGGGATACCACATGTGCAGGCAGAGCTTAGGGTAAAAGAAAAGTGGGGTCAGAAATGCTTCTCTCCTGTACCTCCACATCACCCCCGTCTCTTGTAGGAAGGAGGAGGAAGGGAGGAAATGAAGGAGAGGGGAAAGGAAGAATTTGGAGTATGAGTGACCTCACTTTAAAAGGGTTAATTCTCTGAGGTGTGGTGTGCTGTTTGCCTTCATATAAAATAAGTATTAAATGAGGCAATTACGAGGGTGTCTTGTGGCTCCAACAATCCCATGTTTTTGTAAGAATTTTGATTTTGCTCCTAAATGTTCTGCCCGGCACCCTCCATCTTCCACAACCTCAGGCAGATGGAGACATTGGCAGAGAGGGCAAAAAGAATGGGAAATGGTGGGGAGCCTGAAAAGTGCTTCTCCCAGAAGGCTAAGCGTCTGTGAAGAGGCTTTCGAGTCTACTGGGCTCATATGTCTTCGACCCTGGCCAGCCTTTCTGTCTTCTGAATGCCCGTAGGGGCCTGCCGAACTGTGAATGAACCAGAGGACCTTTGGGGCTGAAAGGACCAAGAAGAAGGGCTTTTTTGAGCCTTTGCTTCCACGCTTTGGTGGGCTTATTTCTTATTTGACAGTTTCCCCCTTTTAGGAATAAGTGCTACTCTGATATTCTGAGGTAGGCCAGGTGCCTGCTTTAAGGTTTACATAACAACTGGTGTTTGTCCTCAGACTTCTTCCTCTACTGGGGATTATGTGTTCTGAGGCACTAAAAACGTCTTCTGTACATTGAACTCCTCCAGGAAGACTTCCACATTGTCTTTCTTTCCTACTTTTCACTGCCTCTTATCACAAGCTTATTATTCTGTCACAGTCACTCAGTTAAGCAAATACTTTGCTCATTGGCAACTTGTCTCACACTGCGCCAGGCTGTGAAGAGGATCCCAGGGGCATCAGGCACAGTGGCACTTCCTTGGGGGAGTCCATGGTTGAGTTGCGGGTGGGTGAGGGTCAGATGTGGGTGCTTCTCCCTCTGCTTGTGTGGTGAGGTGGGAGGGGCATGGGACTTGGGGCACAAGGACCTGGGCTCAGGTTTTGCCTTACCCACTGATGGGCTGTGTGGTCTTCGGCAAGTTGTCTGCCTTCCCCAGGCCTCAGCTTCCCTTGCCTGTAGGACGCAGACCGTGCAGAAAGTTCTATCTAGCTCATGAGAGATGCTCAGTAGATAGTGGCCACCATTTTTATTATGGGTCCAGGTGGAGTGATGCCATTTTGCAGAAGTAGATGCAGTCAAGCCCACCATTGAGCTCCCCTTATAGAAAGCACCATGTTAGGTGAGGGGTGAGGACAAGCCCTGGAGAATTCCACTTTGCTTCATTTACCCAACTCTCTGGCTAGATTGTAAGCTCCTGACTCTGCATCCTTCAGGATTTGGCATACTCTGGGCTGTGGGCTTCATTTACCTCTGTATCTCCTGAGTCAAGCATGTGGCATAACACAAGGTGGGCACTTGGTAGACATTGAGTAAATGAATGAACAAATGAGCATTCAACAGATTCTTGACTAATGGTCCACACTGGCTAACTTTATATTTTTGACACTGAATCTCTTTCTTGTCACCAGGTTCCAGGCTCTGAGCAGACGAGACGCCTGTCCATGCCCGGGGAGTGGCAGGCTGTGGATGCCCGGGGGTGTGGATGTCTGAGGGTGGGCCTGCAAAGGTAGCCTCTCTCTATTCCATTTGCCAGTGGCTTGGCATATGGTCCTGAAATGTCTCATGCTCAGCTTCCCCAGAAGAAAGGGCATTTTGTCTGTTCTATGTGTAAGTGCTGGACAACAGTTTTCCACCTGCAGACAGTCTTCGTCTGTGTTTGATAAAGTGACAGATTTTGTTCTTTTCTTCCCTACCCCACCAAACCCCATCTCCTTTTCATTCCCAGTGTGAAGGCGCCTTTGTCAAGCCAGCCGCCAGCCATCGTGAGAGGAGCCAAGTTCCTCATCTCACTGTGCTGAACCGAATTGCCGCAAATTGGACAGAGGAGGCAATTTTAGCTCAAATGCAAACATCCTGTCAAGGAACAGAGTGATTATAGTTTTTGCTGCACACAGGGAATAACAGCACGGAGGTGAATTGCAGCATCTGTTTACTGCTAATTGACCCCTCGCACACTCGCATTGCCGTGTGAGCTGGCCTGCAGCCCGAACTGCCTCCTTTAAGGAAGGCCACTTGGTAGCCAAACTCAGTTGGCCCAGATGCCTCCATGAGTTTCTTGCTTTACTCGTTACCCCCAGTGGATCTGATTTTAGACAAAAGCATTGTTTTGGGGTCAGATGGCTTTGAGTTCTTCAGTGGGCCACAGAATGTATTGGAGAGAGGCACAGAGCACCGAGGGGTGGGGTTGGTCAGTTCCAGTCAGTAAGGGTTTGTTGGGCTCCTGGAGAGTTTTAAACCTTATGGCTGAAGGAAGGTTGGAGCAGGGGAGCTGCCATTACTCAGAGCTTACAGTATGTCTCATTCTGAGCTGACCACTTTGAGTCTTAGCTGGTGAAATTCTCACAGCAAACCTGAAGAGCAGGTGTGGTTCAGGAGCCGAGACTCAGAGTGGTTAAGTAATTGCCCCAGGGTCACACAGACAACCCAAGAGGTATAAGACACAGACCTTGAGAACTTACAGCCTTATTATGTGGGCAAGAGTTCCAGACTCTTGATAATTTGTTCCCACAAAAAACAATCATTGAGCACATGTTGTATGTCTGCACAGTACAGGGTTTCCACAGTGAATCAGCTCCAGCTTTGTCTTCTCTTTACCTGTATTGTTTTGTATTGGGGTCAGGAGGTGTGTCAGGGATGTATGTGGGGCAAGGTGAGGAGGTAGGGACTCATCCTCATCAGTGAAGAGAGGAAGACTCCCCTCAGAATGTCACATTTTGAAACCTGCCTGAAAGATGAGTAGGAATCTGCCTGTCTTTTGTCTTTCATTTTTAAGTTGAGGTTTAAATACATTCAGGGCATGTACAGATCTTCATTGTACACAGGCGCATACCTGTGTACCACCAGTTCTTGGAGGAAAGAGCCACATGTCGCTTTCTGTGTTCAGGCAGAATGATGAGATATAGACCATGAGCATTCCGAGGCATTCAGAGCAAGTGGAGCTCAACGAACTCGCCACGTATCTGGTTCCCATCATAAGAAAAAGGAAGATGAATATTCATGTATCTTGATCTCTTTTTGCATCATTTACATTTTGCTTTCTCTGGATTGGGGGCTCCCCACCTGCCCTGGGTTCTGAAGAATAATTGTTTCACGCATCACATTCCTACTGCATTGGGAGGCAAGGAGGGGATAAGAAAAGAAGTCGGGGGAGGAGAAATTAACTTGCCTCCTTGAGTAGTTTAGCCGGCTTTATGTGTATGACCTGGAATGTATCTGGATCTCTGGTCATGTTCAGAGAATGTGTACACTGTTGTGGGAGGAAGGCCTGGTGCTATTTCCTTCTTATATTCTCTGAGGGGGTGGTGTATTTGGATCTGCATAGACCCCTGTGTGGGAGCAGAGGGAGCCAAGAGAAACCATAAAACCACCATTTCTTTCTTCCTTGAACCCTCTTAGCTTTTGCTATTGAATTGCTTAAATCATGTAACTAGGCACATGTATGCTTTACTGTTTTGTGGCCCTTGAGCTTGCTTTCCAGATTCGATTATAAACTCCTCTTTCGGTTTATAATCCCAGTGCCTTTTTCTTCTCTTGCACTCTTTGCCCTGCCCTACCTAGTCTTGCCTGAGCACACAGTAAATCAGTCCAGGAATGCTTGTTGTGTGCACTGATTATAGGGTCTCCGATGAAGTTGTCTGCGGCTTGCCATTGCAGGCACATGGAATTGGATTTTAAGGTTATAAATCAATAGTGTTCATCTCTAGACATCTGGGGGAACATTGACCTTGGTGAATAGCCTTGGAAGAGTTTGGAAAAAATCATAATTGCTCACACTTTGAGACCTTGTTATGTGCCAGGAAGCACTTTATGTAGTTGAATCAGCTGTGATGCTTTTGATCGTAAGGAGTAGAGGTGCTGCTGTTAATTTGGCTTAAACATTAAAGGTACTTTATTTGCTCATATAATTGAAAAGGTGAGTCACTTCAGATGAGTCTTAATCCAGTGGCTCAATGATATCTCCAAGGACCCAGTTTCTTTCTGTCTCTCCAATCTGTTTTCCATACAGGTGGCATCATCCCAAGTCTCCTTTGCCTCTGTATTCCAGGATGACTGCCACAGTTCCAGAGGACATGTGCTGCTGTTATGTTTACGCTTGGCAGGAAATGAAGCACCTTTATTTCAGTATTCCTCGCGTAGGTGCTGAGAATCACTCTAATTGGACAGACTGAGGCCAGGGGATGAGGGCAGTGTCCTCAGAACCTTAAAGATCTCAAAATGGAAAACAGGGTCTGCAAGGAAGCGGGAAATGGACATTTGGACAGCAGTCAGCGAAAGTCCCCTACTCATGATGGTTCAATTTAACGCTCCCAACACCCTCGTGAGGTTGGTACAACTATTACCCCCATTTACAGATAGGGAAACTGATGTCCAGAGAGGCCAAGTAATTTGCCTGAGTTCACACAGCTCATGGCTCAAGCCAGAGCTGAGCCAGGACAGCCTGTCTTCAGAGCCTGCAATTCTGTCCACTCCATGGCATTTTTCAGTGAGTATCTTCTCTTATTAATTGAGATAAAATTTATCTTTTTAAAGTAAACAACTCAGTAGTTTTTCGTTTATTAACAAAATTGTGCAACCATCACAACTATCTCATTCCAGAACCTTTTCTTCACTCCGAAAGGCAGCCCTGTACCCATTAAGTAGTCACTCCCCATTTCCCCTCCTCCCAGCCTCCGGATAATCTACTTTCTACCTTTGTGGATGTGCCTAGTCTGGACATTTCGTATGAGTGGAATCACATAATATATGATCTTCTGCGTCTGGTGCCTTTCACTTAGCCAATGAGTTGCCTTTGACTGAGATGTGCTGGGCTCGACCTTAAGGATTCTCTATTCTTGTCTGTTCTATCATAAAATGGACAGTGCTACGGGCAGGCTGGGGAAGAAAGAGATTCTGTGCTAGTACGAGAGAGGTGGTGGAGGGAAAGGGAGAGAGAGCGAGAGAGAGGGAGCAAGAGAGAGGGTGGCAGGGGGAGCAGGCACACATTCCACGGACAGGCTCTGTAATGGCAGGAGTGGGCCTTTGTCTGTCTACTCCTGAGTCTGACGGGGTTCATTCTGCATTCTCTTCATGCCACGCACTGTTTGACGATCTGGGAGAACAGCAAGGAAAAGGGCTGGCTTGGGAGCAGGGGTTGTGGGGTGGGGAGCAGATAATCAGCAATCAATCAATAAATGAATGAGGTAATTTCTAGTGGAACAGTGGAGAAAACTGCAGAGGGTGATGAGATTGAGGGTGTTTGAGGGAACTACCTTGGTGGGTGGCCAGCAAAGGCCTTTCTGAGGAGGTATTCAGGCAGGATTAATGGTAGGGTACAAAACCCGAGGGTGGGAACTGGGTGGCATTTGGGCTAATTGGAGATGATGGTGACTCCACCTTGTTTCTGCTTTTCCCTAATGGTTCCTTGATCATCAGAACCTTCTTTTACCTACAGCCTCTGCCCTGTAAGATTTTGACCATGGCCTAAAGACCATGGTGAGATTCATCCCTGGAGGCATCCCAGAATCTGTCTGGGGCTTTATCTCCTTCTATGATTTTGAAACTTCAGCTCAGAACTTCTCCCTGTTCCTGACTCATGTCTGAGGGTGCTGATCAGCTGTCTTTTTTTTTTTTAAAGAAAAATTTGATTATTCAGAGACGTCTCTTTGTGCTTTTTCTTTTTAAATGTTGTGTAAGTGAAATTCTAGGGACTGTAGATGTACACCTGATGTCGCTGGTGATTGTTGAGTCTACTCTGTTGGGGAGAGAAGCTGGATAGGAAGAGGAGATTCTTGCTTTCAAGGAGTTTGTATGGTTGAGAGGAAACACATAGCACACACCATATAACCCATACCACAGCAGCGATGGAATGGCTTGTTTTGGTAGAGATGCTAAATAAAGCAGTACTGGGCAGCAGGATCAATGAAACGTCTGCCATGGGTAGGGATGAATTCAGGAGTGAACGAGACATCTACCGTTCCTGCCTTCAGGGCCGACTAATCCCGTTGTCAGAACCTAGAATGAACACATAATTTCATTCTTACACACACACACACACACACACACGGAAGTGATGAAAGACCACAGAATATGGCCAGGGTCCATCCTCATCTGCTTCAGGGCTCAGGCAAGGCAGAAGTGAGACCTAAAAGATAGGAGACATTAGCCAGGCCTGGGCGGGCGAAGAACATGCAGGGGGATTGGTGCGTTTGAAGTCTCTAAGGCCCCAAAGAAGCTTCCTAGAGGCAGTGGGCTGGAAGCTGAAGGATAGGGAGGACTTAGAGAGGCAGATGGCAGCATAGTCCAGGCCACAGAGACCCTAGGAGAGAAGACAGAGGAGGAGAGAGAAAAACTATGAGATCTAGGAGGGCAGGAATGGGTCTCTTTTGCTCATTACTAAATATCTAGTGGCTAGCACAACGCCGAGTGTGGAGAAAGCACCTTGACTGCTCTGGCGGACTGAGTGTGTGTGTGTCAATTTTCTATTGATGTGACAGATTACCACGAATTTGGTGGCTTAAGACATTGCAATTCTAACAGCCTGGAGGTCTGTATTTGGTTTCACTGGGCATCCGCAAGGCTGGTTCCTTCTGGAGGCTCTGAGTGGAGAATATGTTCCTCGGCTTTGGCAGCCTCCAGCGGCCACCTGTGTTCCTCATCGGTGGCCCCTCCTCCATCTTCAGAGGACATCACTGCAGCCTCTGTGTCCACCTTCACATCTCTTACGCTCTCCTCTGTAGTCACATCTCTCTCTGCCTCCCTCTTATCAGGACCCTTGTGATCCACATTTAGGGATAATCCAGGAGACCTCCGTATCTCGAAATCCTTTACTTAATCACATGTGCAGAGCCCCTTTGTTACATAAGAAACTCTCGCAGATTCTGGGCATTAGGACATGGACATCGTGGGAGCCATGCTTCAGCCGACTACCACGTGTAAATAAATGATGTTTTTAAGGGAGTATGAGGGTAGGAGAGTCAAAGGAGCATGTTCAGCAGGGGAGCCGCACCTTGAAAACAGAAGTAAGGAAGACCAGTCCTTCACGTGGCCCTGGCCCAACTCGATAGCACTGCCCCTAACCTCCCCTTCCTCACTGCTGAGTGACACGGAGGCAGTTCCTTGGGGGTCTTAGAAGCACCCACTCTCACTTTTTTCTGACATTCAGCATTTCCCCTACCCTGCATTTCTTCCTGCCTTGTTTCCCTGTCTATCTGATAAAGCCCTATATTTGCCAAAAGGTTGTCCAAAGATCTCACCTAGAGGTGTCCAATGTCCTGCCCCATCTGGTTAGGTGAGTCAGAATTCCCTGAAGGGAGAGCTGGGGAATTGAGCATAGCTACTGCTGAGGGTCTGTGGGAAGGTTGGCTTCCCCAGAGGTCTTGTAGGGTCTGGTACACAAGGTGGCTTTTGGGCGGGACAACCAAGATGGCTCTTTGCAAGAGTTTGTTGGCTGAACCTGGTAAATCCCTGATGGCTCTGCCTGCTTCAGAAAGGGAAGGCCGTGTGTCACTAAGGGAGGCCGAGTAGTGGAGCGATGCTGCCTGCTAGGTTCCTCTCAGTTTGAGGCCCCCAGAGTGGGCTTAGGTAGAAGGGAACTGCCAGGTGCAAGCAGGTCTCTCTTGACTCTAGGGAGTTCTGTTTCAAGGACTGTTGGGGTCTGGGTGTTTATCCGGAGGAGGTGCTTGTACCTGATTGTCCCATCCCCTCCTTCCAGACAAGTGGAAGTGTTATGCGGGGCAGAACTGGGTGACCCTAAACTCAGGGCCAGCCTGACTTTTCAGCAGCTTTACCTTCAAAGGGACTATTAGGCAAAGAGGGCCAGGGGAAGCCAGGAGATTTGAATGAGGGTGGAAGATGGAGCCTGAGAACAAACACCCAGGCCACAGCCATGATGGTGTGGCCGGAAAGATGGGGGCTGAGTGGACATCTATGGGTGTGTCCCTGAGGGGTGGTGTGGTGTGGTGAGGAGTATGGATTTAGTCCCAGCTCTGGCACTTATGGCTGTATGACCTTGGACAATTCGAGTATCCTCCATAAATCTCAATTTTCTGTAAAATTGACACTTCATAGAGTGTTTATGGCAACGCGGTCAGCTAACATTGGTAAATACCTGGCATTTAGGAGGCACCTACTGAATATGAGCCACTTCTCTTATCATTACCATATATTGGAGGCCCGAGGGCCTGTGAGACCTGGCCTGAGACATGGGAAAGCTTTCTAGAAGGGGAGTAGGAGATGGTGCCCATCCTCTCCCCCAGCCATGGCTGGAGTGTGGGGAGGAAGCTTGGGGCCCGCTTCCCTGAGACATCACTGGGGACTGTCCCAGTCAATGTAGGAGGCCGTCATGGAAGTCAACATGCCCTGTGTCAGGAAGGCACTCAGCAGAGGGCCGAGAGGCCGCCAAGTCCCATCCAGCACCCCTGAGAGCCTGACACCCAGCCTCTCCAGAAGCAGTTGAGAAAGAGGGAGATGGGCATCACCCATGTTTGGAGACAGGCAGACACGGCTTAAAGCCTGGTGCAGTCGCTTCCTAGTCATGCAACTACTCAGAGCATCAGTTTCCTCATCTGAAATATGGGGATCCCAGCCAACTTGCTGGTGTGCTTTTAGGCTTAGGAAGGCTGAGGGGTACCATTTACTGAGCCCTTCCCGGCAGCAGGCAGGGTACCAGCTCTTTCCTGTGTTATCTCCTTGACCTCCTCTATGAAGGGCATTGGTGGGATTCCTTGCAGCTAGTGAGCACTGAGTGAAGTGCCTCTTCTTCCAGGTGGCCTCTGAGGACACTGTAATCCTGTGTCCTTGGGCAGCAGCTGGGTGGGGTTTTGGGGAGGGAACACCCTCTGCCCAGCACCTGTCTTCTTTGCTCTAGTCACTGGGCGTCTGCTGTTAGAACTTTGGGTTTTTATGGCCCTTCCCTTCTGCTCAGCTTTAAGACTATTTTATTGGCCACTTGTGTTCTTGGAGCCACACCTTAGATGGAGCCAGGCCATTGAGATCTCTGAGAACCTCTGTGGGCCACAGTGGCTTGTGGTGGGCACCCTGAGCTGCCTATGAAAGGAAGGAGCTGGGTTGTGAGGCCAGGATCTAGAGTTTCTGGAGACCCCGAAGCCATCAGAGAAAAGTGTTGATTTTCCAGTTGCCACTTCTGATAAGAGCTGTGCGCTAATCTTTAGGAAGGGAATGATAGCCTGGTTTCTGTGCTCCAACATGTGTTTATCTCAAAGGACCTTAAGAGGAGAATTCGGTAACTTTTCAAAACTAATAAATGCCACACCTGCTGATTGTTTTTTGAAGGGCCTTACTTTTTTTTTTTTCCTTTCATTTTGCATTTCCCTGTTCCTTGCTGTCCTTGATGAGAAAGGCTTTTTGTGCCCACTGTGGGTTTTTACAGGAAGTATTTTGGTGTAGGTGGTTAAAGGTATGTACTTAGAGTCAAACAACTCTTGGTTTGAATCCTGTTCTCACCACTCAGCTGATTTGATTGTCACCTGGACTAGAGCACTTATTTCCCCGAGGTAATGAAACATCAACATCCTGCCATGTATGGGGCAGCCCCACATAATCAAGAGTTGCCTGGTCTCCAGTGTCAGTAGCTGCCCTGGAGATACGTTGTTAGCAGGGCTTCGATAATATCTGGCATCCATCGCACATCTGTATGTGTCAAGCATTGTTGTAAGAGCTTCAGATGAACCCTGTGAGGTAAGAAAGGTTATTACCCTTATTTTAGAGATGGAGAACTGAGGTGAAGTTACTTGTTTAAGGCTATGCATTTGCTAAGTGGTGGAGCCAGGATTGGAACCCCGGCAGCCCAATGCAGGGTCTACAGTCATGATCACCATGCTATGTTGCTCCTGAGGCTGTTCTCTCTCCAAGACTATGGTTCTGCCTGAGTATTGGGCAGTCCTTGCGGGGTGGAGGTCTGTGGAAGGAGTGAGAAGTGGCACTTCCTGCTGTGTAATGGGAGGTGATGGGTGTGAATTCGGGCTGGCGTATTGCCCCAGCTGTTCCACCCCACCCCCACTTTGGACTCCTTCCCCTAAACATTGTCCAGGACCCCAGGGGCGGGGGGCAGGGTATCACATCATTGAATGGATCTATGGCCCCTCCCCCACCACTAACACAGATGCTCAGACCCTGTTCTCCTAAAGAAACACACATGTTTGGTTCTCAAGCCCTGGACCACATTTTTGAATTGGGACATCAGAAGGAAATCCATCCCATCCTCACGATCCTTAGAAACATTTCTCTCAGTCTTGGATTCCTCGCTGTCCTCTTTGTGCTATGGAAATTCAAGTGGTGGAGAAAGGGAGGTAAGGAAACTCAGAGAAGCCCAGAGAGAGGCTGGCCTTACAGGGACTCCTGAGAACGCTGGCATCACAAATACCAGGGCCTGCTGCTTTATTTTTAGCAGTATGAGGGGCCCCGAGGGCAACAGGGGGATGTGGGAATCCTATTTTTTCCTCTGTCTTGCTGATGGAACCTCTAGCAGTTTTTATGCCTGATTTGTCTTCCTCTGAAGTCTGTCATGCCTGCAGTCCCAAACCGTACTTTTCCTTCCAACAAGAAGAAAGGTGGCCATCTCTTTGGTTTTATATCCTTCCCCATCCCGGGCTTGGGTAAAAGCAGCCATCTTCTCTACCAGATGAATGAATATTCCCAGAGGTGCGTCCTGGGAATGTTCTGAGAATGTTCCCATGCTTGCCTTGGTTTCTTAGAACCCTTGAGTCCATGGGAGGGAGGAGGGCAGTCGCTTGGCAGGAGGGGCCTGCTGAGATTTGGACAATTGAAGGATAATGTGTGGGATGCTTGTCTCACCTCGGTAGGACTACTAGGAGCACTGAGAATATGAAGACCCAGTGCAGGGGTGACAAATGGCAAGATGTAGGGCAAGGAAGCTCCTCCTGACTTGTTACATTCATATTCCCTCTCTCCACTGTCAAAATAATAATAATAAAAAAGACTATTGAAATATCACTCACATATCGTAAAGTTTACCCTTTTAAAATGGTTTTTAGTATATTCATAGACTTGTGCAACCATCACCATTATCTAATTAGAGAACATTCTCAGCATCTCAAAAGAAACCTTCTACCCCTGAATAGTCACTCCCCATTCCCTCCTCCTTCCAGCCCTACTAGCCACTGGGCTACTTTTGGTCCCTATGATTTGCCTGTTCTGACAATTTCGTATAAATGGCATCATACAATATGTAGCATCTCTGATCTCCATGTCATGTTGCAAGGGTGAGCCTATGTACTTTTCCATAAGTGCTTTTATCTACAAAAGTCATCAGAACCTGAAAAACTGCCACCATGAGGGCATCTGTCTTTCCCCCAACACAGACTTTAGTGCCCAGGTGGAGATGAGAGACCTGGGATATCCACCATGAAATTTTTGCTGTCAAAAATTGATGAGTTTTGTGAGCCTTGCAAGTTGGAATAAATCCAAAAGGCCCCTCTTACCAGCTAGGATGCCGAAATATAGAAAGGATGGCCCCTGGACCTAAACATTAGCATGGTTGATGCCACCTGCTTTGGCTCTTGGTCCAAATAATTTGCTACATCTCTTGACCAGGCTGACCTTGGCTCTGTCCTTGAGGGCCAAGAGGTTGCCTTGAGGTCCATGTGGTTTCTGGGTGAGTCACCAGTAAACAAATTGTCCATGATGCTTACCAGAACCCATGGCGGGGGAGGGGGGGTGGGGGCACCATAGTGATGACCTCTGATGATCAACAGACCGTTGGAACCAGACTGTGGCCTCCAAAAGCCTGCTGCCTTCTGTGTTGGAACCAAATGCAGGAGCCGCTTCATCCTGTGACTGGTGGGAGTGAGTTGCCAATAGATATTTTATTTCTAGATTATAAAAGTAGAGCAGATGTATAGTCCAAGGATATAAGGGTCATATGGTCTGAGTGGAAGGCTGTAGTGTTATTTCTGCTTGATTGGCCAAATCATGGGCTAACTTCTTCCTCATTCACATCATCAAACAATTATGCAACACATATCAGACACTAGTCAACATCAGAAATTTGGATTTGAACATAGGTTTAATTGTAGCTCTGCTTTTTAATTAAATGTTTGAGATTGTCCTTTCTTTTCACTCATGAGGCTTTGGTTAGGATGGAGGTAATGATGGTCCCTGATGTCCCTGGGCCTGAATGTGCTAGTCCAGACATGGGACCTTGGGCAGAACCTTTACATGTGAGCCTCGATGACATTCTCTGTAAAGTCCCTGCTTCTCAGAGGTGTGAAACTCAAATGAGATCATGTTTCTGAATACACAATGGGCCTTCTCTGTCCGTGTAGGTTCCACATCTGCATGTTCAACCAACCACAAATGGAAAATATTCCAAAAAAGTACATCGTTGCTAACATGTACTATGTAGTAGGGACTTTTTTCTTGTTATTATTCCCTAAACAATACAATATAACAACTATTTACACAGTGTTTACACTGTATTAGGTATTATAAGTAATGTAGAGATTATTTAAAGTATACTGGAGGATATGCGTAGGTTGTATGTAAACACTATATCCTTTTATATAAGGGACTTGATCATCTACAGATTTTGATATCCTTGGGGGTGGAGGGAAAAATCCTGGAAAAAATCCCCTGCAGATGTCAAGGGATGGCTGTATTTTGAAAAGGTGAAAAGGGCTGGCTGTAAAAGCCATACGATCAGACCTTCCTGTGCATGAAGGGGCAGGACGAAGTCTCTTCTTTCCTTTGAAGATGAGAAAATGACTTTTGCTCATTGGGAGGGACCTTTGACCATCTCAGTGGGGAGAATCATTAAGTGCTCATTATGTGGCTATCACTGTGTTAAGCAGTTTAATAAGCAGTTTGATGCCCTGTAGTGATTGGCAGAGTGGTGTAGTAGAGGAGGCATAAGGACTGGAGTAGAGGTCCTTGCTGCATACCTGTGGTCCGTCACCTGTTGATTCTGTTACTTTGACAACTGTGTGTGTATGTTTGTGTATGTGTGTATTTCTTAGTAACTTCTCTATGTATCCTAATACCTAAAAGGGCTCTTGTGAGGACTAAATGAGGAAATGTATGTAAAGTGCTTAGAAATACTCACAAATCCTACTTCTTGCTTGTCCCTCCAGGCTACCTCTACGTCCTCCTTTTTCTTCATATTGGTGTATTACCCTCTTTTTACAGATGAGGATACCTGGGCCTCTCTTTATCTTGTGTAGAAGTACCCTTTGTAATAATATCATGGGCGGCATTCTTGCCTCTGTTTAAATACTCATGGGAGCAGAGAGTTTACTACCCCCACAGACATCCTGTTCCATTTTGGAATAGCTTCATGTGACTATGTTGATGTGGTTGGTAAAGTATTTACATCAAAATAATGAGCTGCTGTTCTTGAGAAAACGATATGGTTGGCCCAATTCCTGTAGTGTAGGCCTGGGATGATTTCTCATTTCATGGACATTGTTGGCAGTGAACATTCTATTGACTTGATGTCCCCTTCGTACTGGTGAAGGCCCATGGCATTTTAAGGACTAGTTAATGTTTGGAATGGGGGTGGAGAAGATTAGCCCAGGGAGTTATAGAGTTGAAGAGGGGATATGACTATCGGGAGAGCTCTGGCAGCTGAGGTGGGATGACATCGTTATGTCCATGGTCACAGACTTTGTGCCTGACTTTGAAATTGAACATTGGGATAGGGGCATCTAGTGCTGTACAGTCCTGTATTAAAACAGATTTAGGGGAACAACTGTGCAGTTTGATCTCTAATTACCAAGAAAAGCATTCAGTATAATCCAGTCAGTACCTGATGAGAAAACATTGTGAACTTGACGCGGAAGGAATCTTTCTTAATTTGATGGTAGATAATTACTTGGATCTATAGCAAATGCTATTCTTAATAGATAAATACAAGACACGTTTCTTTCAAATTAAGAATAAGACATGGATGCCCACTATCTCTCTTTTAATCAACATTGAACCGTAGGTCTGAGCCGATGCAGTAAAACAAAAGAAAGTCAAGAGAGAAAAAGTGATGAACTGGAAGAGATAAAGTGTCATTTTTTTTGCTTGATGATCTGATCACCTGGCTAGAGGAAATCTTAGACTCTCAATCTATAAATATTAGAAGCAACAGAGTTCAGCCATGTGACCAAAAGTCAAGTACAAAAATGTATGGCTTTCAATAAGAAAACACTAATTCAGAAAGTTATATGCATCCTATATTCATTGCAGTATTATTTATAATGGCTAAGATGGAAACAACCTAAGTGTCCATTGATAGATGATTGGATAAAGAAGATGTGGTTCATATATAAATATAGTGGAATATTCCTCAGCCATAAAAAGGAAGAAAATCTTGCCGTTTGCGACAACAGAGATGGACCGGGAGGATGTTATGCTGAATGAAATAAGTCGGACAGAGAAAGACAGGTACTGTCTGATTTCACTAATGTGTGAGCTCAAAACAAAACAAATGAACAAACAAAACAAAAACAAACTCATAGGTACAGAGAACAGGTTGATGATTGGTCACCAGAGGGGAAGGGGGTTGAGGGTGAGCGAAATGGATGAAGGAGGTCAGTTGTATGGTGAAGGACGGTAACTAGACTTTTGGTTGGTGGCGATCACTTTATACACACACACACACACACACACACACACACACACACCCACACACATTATATACAGATGTCAAATTGTAATGTTACATACCTACAGCTTATATAATGTTATATTCCGATTTTACTTCAATTAAAAAAACTTCATGGCATCCAAATAGACCAAAGGCAACTAACTAGAAAGCAGAGTTGAGGAAATCAAGGCTCTGTGTAGTATGGGGCTTTGACATTGTCCCATGTGGCATCCACCATGTTGATTGTCTCCTAACTTATATTTGTATAGTGCGATAAAGCACTGTCACACCCATCCAGTCCACTGGGGCAAGACAGATATTTTTTGATGTTGATTTTTATAGAGGAGGAACCTGTGGCTCAGAGACGTTAGAGTGACCTTGCCCAAGGTAGGCAGAGCTGGGACCTGGCCTCCCAGGTCAGTGCTCTTTCCTCTCTGCTACTCTCCATCCCCCATTTTCAGACCTTCCCATTCCCAGTGATTCTTCTCGCCCTGTCTATTCTTCGTTATCCATTTCCAATAATGGCAGAATACAGTGGGAGAGATGGTCCGGAAGCATTTTTATTTGGGTTAGCATGTACTCTGTAGTTTCCTTTACGAGCAGCAGCTGTCCTTCCTAGCACGCTTATGCGTGTGGTGCGGGAGGGATTGGTTTTCTTCCAAGGGTGCCAGGCCTGAGACTTAAGGAGAGAAGAGAGAGTCATGCGGTTGTTGGATGTGGTCTCGGTTCCTTCTGGCTTCATTTTGGCTTGCCTGCCCTCCACTCTGCCTCCTCTAAGTCCAATTTACATCTTTGCTTTTAATTTTATTAACTGCCTCTTCAGCAATTATGACAATAACATGTATTTACTGCAACTGGTAGAATTATAATACCGTTGCCCCTTGAACAACATAGGTTTGAACTGTGTGGGGCCACTTATACACAGATTTAAAAAATATGTAGGAGAAAAGAATACATAGGAGAAAAAGTAATCTTTGACAGCTCTCTGCTGCCACACTCTTCTCTCCTGCAGCTCCAGGGGTAAGAGTCTAGTATAAATTTTTCTGCTCATTTCTCCAGGCACATGTCAAGATGTGCAAACAGGTTTCCATGCATTCAGTGGGAATTACAGGCACTGTGCTAGATGCTGCGGGTACCGCGGTGAACAAGAGACAGAAATCTCTCATGGAACTCACAGTCTACAGGGTTGAAATAGCTAATAGTGAAGTGTCTCAAGTGCCAGGCAGTGATAAGTTCTACTGAGAAAAATAAAGCAGGAACCCTCCCTTCCCCCTGCCGACCTGCCTTCTAGTTTTAAATGAGAAGGTCAAGGTAGAATCTACTGAGGATAATTTTGTACAGAGACCTAAAGGATATGTGGGAGAAAGCCATGAAGATCTCTGGAGAGGAGTACCGAGGGTGAGAGTAACTGCAAAGGCCTAGGATAAGATTGTGCCTGGTAATGAGCTCTGTCATTTGGAGCAGAGTGTGTGACAGGAAAAGAGGTAGGAAGGGGAATCACAGAGGAGCGGGGTGGGAACTGGAGGAGGAAAGGTCGTGTAAGGCTTGTGGGCATCATATAGGACTTTCTGGTTGTGTAATGAAAGGGGGTTCTTAGTATGCTCATTTTACTCGAGCTTGCTTTTCTTATTTAATAATATATATCATGGACACCCCTTCAGGTTCATAGATAGAGGTCTCATTTTTTATATATATTCATGTACCATAGTGGATTCAGCCATTCTCTTTTGATGTACTTTTAGGTTGTTTTCAGGATGTTTCTTTCCATACTACGGCAGTGCCTTCCATTCTAGTGATTTTATTTTATATTTTGGAGTGTGGGATTTCTACGTCAAGGGGCATGTGTATATCTAATTTTAATAGATATTGTTGGATTTCTCTTTAGAAAAGTCGTTAGCTGCTTTTTAAGATAGATCTGTTCCTAAGTCTCAGATGGCTGGCTTTGTCCTCAAGTTGCTAAATAGCTAGTCTGCAAAAGGGGAAATCATACCTACACAAAAGGACAGTTCTCGAATCCTTCACGTGGTGGAAAGGTGTGTGGCCTTCTGGAGTGTGCTCCTGGGAACAATATCATTTGCTCTTTTTTGGAGCTTGTTTGATGGTTGTGATGTCAAGGGAGCCAAGAAGATAAAAAAAAACAGCTGTCACTGTGTTGTTTACATTATGGCTAATTTTCCATATGCTTAAAATAAGCACCACATTCAGGAGCTGCATAGACACAGATTCACACCTTGTCAAATATTGACTCGTGTTCCTGTAGCATCTTAAGGATAAGGCTCCTTCTTAGTGCCCCGTCTTGTGAGCATGTGAATGCCGATAGAATGGTGGTGGGTGTGTGCTTGCTTGGCTCTCCTTCCCCTGCCCTTGACGTTCCAGAGTAGGATAAGTAGGATAAGTAAACTTAGAAGCAGACTTCTCATCTGTTTAATAGCTGCATGTACTTGTGTGATTTATATTGTTGGATATGAGGCTGTTTCCCATCTGTCACAATTCAAACAATGAATAATCTTGTGCCTAAGTCTTTTCGCACATGTGTATGAGGATATCTGTTGGGTAGATTTTTAGAAGTAGAACTCCTGAATTGAAGCGATTTGCTGTTTATATCTTGATAGATATAACTGAATTGACCTTCCTTAGAAGAGGGACTAGAGTCCCTGTCCACAGGCAGTGAAAGAGAGCACCTTCTTTCCAAACCCTCTGCAACACAGGGACTTGTCACACTTTGAATTTGCCAATCTGATGGGTGGGTTGTATATCATTACCATTTTATTTTGTGTTTATTTCTCATGAGAAAGGGTGAGATGTTCAAGGGCTGTTTCTGTTTTATGTTGGTGAACTGTCTTTCAAATCCTTTGCCCTTTTTAATTTTCCTGGTGAATTTTAGTCCCTTATCTAGTCCCTTTCAGCATGATCTGTCCACATTATTGAGGACATTTGACACTGTTATCAGATAACCTAACCTGTCTGACTAGTTAGAGGTCGATCCACACCATCTTTATTGTCAGGAGTGAAAATCTAGATGTCGGAGAAAAGGAAGTACATTTCAGCACCAAACTGTAGATCACAGTTGCATTTTGACAAGTGTGTGGTACTGACTGTTCTTCAAACAGGTTGAATGCAGACATAACAGGGAACTGGCAGGCCCTTGAGTTCATCAGCTGGGGAACATATTTTATATGGTCTCACGTTTATCCCATCACTGGTTTGAGGAAATAAGAATTTTGAAAGTAACCACTCCACTGGTCATTATTCTAGTTCAGGTAGCCTAATTGCTATCTCAGACAATCCCTAATTTCAGTAACTTAACACAATAAAAGGGTATTTACCGCCTCTCTGATATTTATTATCAACACCAACATGGGTATTCCCAATGGGGCGGCACCACCCTAAGCGTTTGGTCATAGATCCAGGCTCCTTTTTTTCTGTGGCTCTGCCCTTTCTAGGTCCACAGAGGCCTCTTCTGGGGCCTGTGCTGGCAGAGGGGAAAGGAGAGAAGAGGGTTACATGTGGGAGGGTTTCGTGGGCCATGCGCTTTGCCTAGACTCCACTGGCCAGAACTCAGTCTTGTGTCTCATCTAACTGGAAGGAGGCTGGGCAGTGGAGGCCAGCACATGCCCCAGGTGGTCGGTCCTGATCCCAGGTGCTCGATGTGCCATGATCTCTTAGTGCCGTGTGGAACTTGTAAGTTTTTAAAAGTGTCTTTTCAAGTGTGATCTCACTTTGTTCTTTGACAGCTCTGCGAAGGAGAGATGAGATGAATGCTTTCAACCCCCATTTGGAGCAGAGGAGGCTGAGGCCCAGGGAGCATCCTATGCAAGGCGAGGCACTTTGGAGGGACACAAGATGTGTGTAGAGTAGGCTGGAGAACAGAGTTCTCACCTGGCTAGCCCTTTCTAACATGACACAAGAACAGTCACCCACTCTGAGCATGCTGGAGCCCACCTCTACACATGGGAGGATGGGGCTGTTTGGTAAGGGGCCAGTGGAGGCTGGTTGGAGCCTATCCTCTACCCTGGAGTGTAGCAAGATATGAAGGAATCTCTTGCCCTTTGTAAATAGCAGTCAAATAGTTAGGGGTGACAGTACCGTTACTGGTAGGAAAGCTTGGCCAAGGTGTCCCACACAGGACAATGCCATCATAAACCTGGTGCCTCCAGGGGAGCGGTCCCTCTCCTGGACTTTGGCCATCGTCTCTTTCTTATCATTTGTATGGGACACTAGAATTGAAATTGGAGCTTTCTTCTTCACACTCCCATTCCCTTTATTTATTATTTTAAAACATCTGATGCTGCAGTGAGATCAACATGTGAGCCGTGATATCTCATCTATTCTATTTTGAGCAGCAGGGAAACAAAGGTGGGATGCTGTTGCCACCCTTCTGGGTGAGGACTGTGCCTCCAAGAGCCCATTGGATGGATGGAACCAGGGTAGCGCTGGGCACCCTTGAAATGCTTTTCCCTCTAGGGCAGACAGCTGGGTTTCTATATAGTGTGAATGCCTCGAACTAATCTGGTCAAAGCCTATAAAGACAGAATCATAGGTGGTTGCATGGATTGTGGTGGTAGCAAAGACAGCATCAAGCAACAGAAAGAAGACGAGACATCAAAAGACTTATGCTCAGGGCTTAGCACTGTCACTCCTCATTGAATGGCCACTGAACTTGGTTTTCTCATAAGTGCAAAAGGAATAACATCTTTCTTGCCACTCTCACTGGGTTCTTATGAGGATCACACAAGATAATGTGTGTAGAAGTGCTTTATAAATGGAAAAGCACTCTGCAGTATAAGGTATTATTTTATTAATAGTAACAACTGTCATTTGTAATTCTGGTGATTCATTTGGGGTAGGAGACCATAGATCTGATCACTGCTGCCGTTTCTACTCACTTTGTACTTCAAAGCTGTGATTACTGTGTGCAGTTTCGTTTGCAACTTAATGATCATGGGATGTTAGTACTTGAAAGAATCTTGGGGATTAACTGATCTAACTGTATCACTTTATAGAAGGTGAAACTGACACCTGGGGAGAGACTTGTCTGAGGTCTTCAGTCTCTCAGAGTGGGCTCTTTTGCTTTTTGGGTTGTGATGCCCTGTGCTTTCTAAGGAGGCTAGAACCTAGGAGCTTTGGATGGGTTATTTATCCTAGTCACGAGTTGCAGCTCTGACTCATGTCTGCTTGCTCCCACTGACCCCACTCTGAGCCCCACGGCTCCAGGTTCTGGTCAAATTTGGACAGTGCTCAGAGAGGAAGCTACGATGCTTGAGCACAGGGTCCAAGAAAGAAAGGAGTAGGAACTGAAGTAGTTTGCTGGCAAAAAAAGGAGACCAGGGCAATTCTGGAACAAGGAAGGCCAAGATGCCCTTGCTTCTGACCTTGGTCCTTGTCAGGCCCCACTCCCCTTGTATACTCTCTCTGACTGCCCTCTCCAGGGGCACTGGCCACCAGCGCAAACTCAAGAGGCACAGCTGCAGACTATGAGGCTCCCTCTGGAAGGAAAGACTGAGGGGCACCCAGCAGTGCTTTCAGTATTCGGAGGGCAGTCAAGCTTAATCTAGATAGAAGAATGAGGACCAGTGGGCAGATGTCCTGGCAAGGTTTTGATTTCCTTTTCATTTACAAACCTCCCTGGTTGGCTCCTTTATTGCCTCCAGATCTTGCTCCCATGTCACCTTTTAGATGAGAACTATAGGAACCCCTCTACTTAAACATGCAGCTGCCATGTCCTACACTTTGATCCCTCTTTCTGGACTGTATTCACCATCCAAGATAGATAGAAAAGTTACAGATTAGAACAGAGAGTTTCCATCTGCCCTGCACCTAGCCTCCTCTAGTGCTCACATCTTAGATAACCGTGTAACAGCACTGCTGGAACACAAGAATTTAATATTTGTATAACACTATAATCACTGAACTATGGACCTACTTTGAATGGCACCAGTTTTCCTACTAATGTCCTTTTTCTTTTGCAGGATCCAATCTGGGATCCCACTTTGCATTTATCTGTCACATGATTTTATCTGTGACATGATTTTATCTGTGACATGACTTTATCTGTCATGACTTTGACATTTGTGAAGAGCACGGTTTAGTTATTTTTGTAGAATGTCCTCCAATTTGGGTTTGTCTTACGGTTAATATATATTGATTTTATTTACTGTTCATTGGGTCTCTCTCCCTGAACTGGACTATCAGCTCCTTCAGAGCGAGCATCCTTGTTTGACTGGTTTGCTGATGTACCCCAGCCCCTACCAGAGTGGCTAGCACACATGCTCAGTCATTGTTTGCCCAGTGAATGGATTAGGTGGTGAACTTCCCAGCCTAGCAGTACATGTGACACCTGAGTGTGAGAGAAATCCAGAGCAGAGCAGCTGGGTACTGACAAAGACTTGGTGGATAGCTGGGCTGCACGGGCCCTCAGGCCCCTTCCAACATTCAGATTCTGTGATTTTTATAACTCAGTGGTGATATATGAGCTCAAGTTCATTAAATTCTACAGGAGGTAGCTGAACTTATGCTTGCTGTGGAATTCCGTGAGCAAGGTGGGGCCACTGTTAGACACCTGAGATCCAGGCCTTGAAATGAATTTACATTTCCTGTGGACCAAGAGCCCAGGGACATGCATGAGAAGGGTTGGTGGCCATGCTACAGAGAGTGGCCTAGAATCTGGACTCTAGATCATTGGTTCTCAGACTCTAGCCTGCTTCATAGTCACTCAGTGAATTTGGTTAAAACAAAGATTACTGGGTCTCACAGAGTTTTTAGTTGACTTGGTTTATGGGTGGGGCCTGAGAATTTGCTTTTCTAACAAGTTCCCAGGTGACGCCAGTGCTGCTGGTCTAGTGACCCCACTTTAAGAACCACTGCCCTAGATGTTCAGAGGAGAATCAGATCACTGCCAATTAGGAAAAACCAGGAAGGCTTCATGGAGGAGGAGATCAGGCTTGAGTGAGATAAGATTTACCCAAGTGGGAGTGGGGCTTGAATCACACACAGCCATTTTGCTGCTGCTGCATGCAATCTGTGGGTGCTTCATGGTGGCCTTGTTCAGCCTTCTCAGTACCATGAGCACCCATGGCAGGGGAGTCTGAGACCCCAGAAGAGGAGGCTGACTAAGCTTTTGACAAGAGTTGACCCTGGCTTGCCTGGATGAAGTCATTCTGAGGCTTGGATGTGTCCTGTATGCACAGGCTGTCTAAATGTGTTTGTTTGCCTGGGCCTTGCCTGCTGACTGTTGGCACCGTTTGAGGTGTTGCTCTTGGACTCCATGGCTCTATTTCTGTTTTCCTGTCTTGCTCCAGCTCAGCAGGGGCAGATGAGGTGTGTGGCCATCCTTGCTTTCTTCCTGGCTCCATGTTCTTTTTGAGGCTAGCACTTGGTCAAGTAGAGCATTTGAGTCTCACTAGAGTCTCTGCTGTGAAAGCAGATGGCTTCTTTTCAAGAGACAGGCATTCTGTGAAGCGGGGAGAGCCTTTAGGGAGAGAAATAATTACATTATATATGGACTTAACACAGCGATGGTAGGAATGTTTACACATGTGCATATGTACTTAAACTTCCAGAATCATTTAGGAGTTTTTCTTCTTTTAAGTGACATTCAAAAATTGATGTTAGAGGTGGGAGGGGTGGCATCAGGAAGTTTGGGAGAGGCCATATTATTTGTACGGTTGGAAGACTCTGGGCAGAAAGGAGTATGTCATCCATATCACACAGTGTTGGAACAAGAGGAACATCTTTGTGCTTCTGATTCAACCCTGTTATTTTAATTGAGACCTTTAATGGCTAAGCAGCTTGCCCTGCTCAAATGTCACTTCCTCAACTATCCTCGACCAGAGCAAATTGCTCTCTTTCCTCTGTGCTCCAAGGTTGTTTTATTAATAACACACCTCTCATTTTATAAGTAGTCTTGTATCATGTACATGTTTATTTTATTTTTACCCTTTTAGATTAGGGATCAGCAAATTAGAACCTGCAGGTCCAATGTGGCCCACTGACTGTTTTTGTAAATAAAGTTTTATTGGAATACAGCTGCGCCCCTTTGTTTATGTATTGTTAAGGCTGCTTTTGCACTATAGTGGCAGAGGTGCTTTCGCTACAGAGACCCAGTGACCTGCACAGCCTAAAATATTGGCTATTTGGTTCTTTATAGAAAAAGTTTGCCAGCCCCTGCAAGAGAAGACGAGCTCTTTGAGGGCAAGAATGGAGTTTCATTTATTAATTTTTTTGTATCTTCTGTTCCTCATTCATAGCAGGTGCTCTCTAAATGTATGTCGAATGGGCTTGAAATGCAGTGGGTCGATTTGTCAAAGATTGAATGTGCAGGACTGGAGCCGAGCCATCACCTGGCTGAACTGGTGTCCCCAGCTTTCATCCCACTGTTGGACCACTCTGTGCCCCAGTTTTCTCTCTATAGAAAGAAGATAAATTGCCTGCCTTGCTGAGTTCATCAATCTGTGGTGAGGCTAGAATAGAATATTAAAGTGTCTTACTAGATCTGCAGGTCTAGCTTCCCGTTCTGACCATTCTAGCCGACGATTCTTAGCGCTGGACTTCTCTTTATGAAACTTTCTTGCTCTCCTGCTACCACCCTCCCTTTTGCCTACAGGCTAAAGAACACATCTGGCCTGCCATTCATGACCCTACTAACTTAGAACCCAACCTACCTGTCTTGACCTTTCACTCCTCCAGTGCAACCTTCTGCTGCATCCAGAATCTTCTGCATGATGTCTACTATGTATTTATTACATCTTTGCTAGGGATGTTATCCTCATCCCCCACCCCTTCCCTCTTCCTGTTTCTCTGCTGTTTGCTTTTGCAGGTCCCCTTTATGCTGACTCTTTTGACTTTGACTTTGAGTGACTGTCTCATTTGTCACCCGGTGTAGTGTTTTTATTGTTATTTTTTAAATTCTTGTTGAAAAAAAATAAAAAACACAGAAACCCAGGCCCCAGATGCATGGAGGTAGAATCTCCAAGGATCAGACCCAGGCCTCTTTGTTTTTTTTAACAAGCTCCTTAAGTGGTCATGATTCTGACCAAAGTTTGAAGAACACTAAGTTAAAGTAGAGTGCTTTGCAGTACTATTTATTTATTATTATTTTTTTTACGAGACTTGTTCTTGTCTCTTCAAATAAACTGAAAACATCTTAAGGGCAGATATGGGTCTCATTTTCTTTTCAGAGTAGCGTACGTGCACACACACACATACGTATATATGAAGATTAGGGCTGTGAGGTGATTTGTTGGTGAGATTATCTCCTGCAGCAGGCCTTGCATCTGATAGGCGCTCAGTAAATGTTTACTTTTGATCAATACAGATATGAAAGTGCTCGTGAAGGCAGAACAGGCACTGCAAAGCAGGAGATTACTACTGTGTGTGCCTTCTACCGATTTTGCTAAAGAAGTCCTCAGATTTCTGGATGCTTGGCAGCTCAGGCACATAAAGTCAGCCTCCTGCGAAATGCTCACCCAGCAGAATCCCGGGTGCCTCTCTCACTTTGTTCTCTTAACTTTCATCTGCCCAGACTTATGTGAAAAGGCTCCTTTTCTTCTCCCCCTTTGGCCTTTGCCGATAATGCAAAGCCATAGAAGTGCATGCTGCTGGGAAAAAGTTTGTTTGGACACTTAAGAATGTAGGGGAGGGTTTAGCTTGTAGAATGAGTTTTGCTTTCCCATTTAAAATGCTTGGAGAGAAGTGCAAATGTTTCATCTCTAGCAAGTTATATGGTTTGTTTACACAGTCCTGTACTCTGCGGCCTCAGAAAAGGCTTCTTGCCTTCTGCAGGATGTGATGACACAACCTTGGTGTTTAGTCTCCAAGCAGACACAGTGCTCATGCCTCGTGTCTTCATTCCAGTTGTGTGGCAGGGAGGTTATATTTCAAAAAAATAATTTCAGACAGAACCATCATGCAAGCTTATTTAGAACATGAAGATGCCATCTTTTTATTGAGCAGGGCAAAAAGAATGGTGTACAGACCACTCATCAAGCTTATAAGCCTGGGTCCTGGTCAGGGCTCTCTCCGAGTGGAATAGAATTTTTTTTTTTAAAGTTCTTACTTTATTAATCATCTCATGAAAAATATGCTCAGTTACGACAGATAAAGTCACTGACGAATCTTGACTCTTTTTTGCCAGCGTCAGCATTGGCCTTTGCAGTCCCCATCACTTTCTTCATTTTGTTCTTGTATTCCTTTTGCTATTTTCTTGAGGTCTATTTTTTCTCATCCAGGCCATGTTTTGCCATGTTTGAGTTCATTTTTCTTTGTATAATTCAAGGAATCATAAATCATGCCAAAGCTAGTTGTCTTGCCACCCCAAAATGGGTTCTGATTTCAAATATGAAGATGGTATCAGGTGTGATTTTCCTGAATTTCTGTGTTAGGTACTGTGGCCTTTCCAGGGTGAAGTCACGTCGATGACCATTTGTTTATGTTGAAGTAGTCTCTCGACCAAATGAACTTCCTGGTCTGGGTAGTTACTGTGTCTTCATGAGGGTGGGCTGACCCTCAAACAGCCAGGGAGGAAAAGAGTACGTAGAAAATTCTTAGTCTGTCATGGAAAGAGATTAAACAATAAAAACAGGTATAATATAAACAGAAGCTAGGAGTCAATAGTGAGGGCTGATTTGGGAGAATTTTCTGTAGTTCCTTAGAAGTTTACAGTCATCTGAGTATATATGTGAACCTTGGCCTTGGCAGATAAGTGCTCTCACGGCATGTGTATAAAAACTTCTTTCTCCTATTGTTTCATCATTCATACGTCTCATGTGGGGAAAAAAATGTAGGTTCTAAAACTTACTCCCCACCTCCCTCATGATTTCACTCCATTAATATTAAGCTTAATTATTCCAATTTATTATATTAGAGGCTATTGCTTAATTTAAAAAATTGAATGGGTTGTTAGCTTTTTAATAAAGAATAACACTTACTATTTACTGATGAGGACTCAAATCGGTTAATTTATTATTACATCTCTATTTTGTTCATGAAAAGGAACAAAAGCTATTACTTATCAGAAACTGGACCTGTTGACTCTGCTCTTACAAATGTGGATAGTGGATGATGGCCCGTGCAAGATCCAGGACATGTTTCATATGGAGCACAAGAAGAGGCCGTCAAACATGAGATGATGCATCTGTGTCTAAATGCTAGAATCGATTTTCCTCCACTGTCCTTAGAATCAAGAGCATGGGTGGGAATAGCTTAGTAGAATGGCCATATGGTCCTGTGTTACAAATGAAGACAAAATCTGGCATTGAGTCCCTCCAGTGATGACTGTGAAACCGAGTGGTAGTAGTGAGTATTACATACTGATTTCAGAATAATGTTGGATGAAAATTAGAGCCCTTTATTATATAAAGGAGATAGAAAATGTGTATCGATAAGCACATTGTTTGGGTTGGACATTCCATTTCATTGTGCTGTGAAGTGCGTTTGGTCAGATTGCCTTCTATTTTTGATAAAATGAAGTTCTAGAAGGCTATTCTGGCTCATGTGCGTATGAGAAAGAAGTTTCATAGAGGAGTTTTGATGTGTTCCCCCATTTAAATAGCATGTCTGTAATCATTCTATCACTAGACACTTGGCACTGAAAGAATTGAAAGCATGAGTGAACTCAGTCTTTGTCCTCAAGGACTGTGTCTGTGAGGGCGTACGGTACACTTACATAGAAGGGTCTAACTAAAGGTGATGTGGATCTGTATTCTTGGGTGCCAGAAATCCAAAAATGGCAGGAAAGCTGTTCATCTGAGGTCTCACAAAGCATGTAAGTCGGCTTATAGAGGTGGCATCTGAGCTCATTCCTGAAGACTATATATTTTATAAACAGAGGAAGAAGGGGTAAAGGGAACAGAGAAAAGTAATAATGTATAGAGAATGTTCAAGGTAGGTTAATGACTATTTTTGAGAGCCTGATATGTACACAGAGCTGCATTCTAGTGAAAGGAATCAGATAAGAGCTCAGTACAAAACCAAGTAATATTCCTTGTACTTATCTTCTTCACTTCATACAGAAATGATTGAATATGATAAATTTCATCTTTAATTGCGTTAATTCATTTAATCATGACAGCGACTCATAGTAAGAACCATGATTCTTCTCAAATTCTAGCAGAGGAAACTGAGATGCTAGCAGTTAAGTGACTTGCTTAAGTTTACATGGCTAGTTTGTCATGAAGAGGAGACTCATGCCTGATAGACCCTGAGCATGTGCTCTTGGCTGTGGCCCCAGGCACAGCCTTTTCTCACCCTGAGTTGCAATGATTCATTTCTCTGCTCACCTTTCTCAGTAAAGTGTGAGCAGCTTGAGATCAGAGACTCGTTTCATTCCTCTTGGTCCCCTGTCATCCAGCAAACGGTCTGCCATATAGTCTGAGGTCACTAAATGTATGCTGAGTACAAAAGATTTGCTGTGGAGATTCCAAGGAAGGAGTGATCATATCTTTTGGGGAACAGCTTGGAGAAAGTTAGGGAGAGCATTTCTGGGTGAGAGAAGAACACAAGCAAAGGACAGGAGTGGGTAAGTGAGGGGACCATGCAGGGAATGAGGGATCCTGATGTTTCTAGGGCAGGACTGTGCAGTGCATATAGGGAGCTGGAGGTGATGCTGGGGCAGAGGAAGGTGGAGGCCATGCTGTGGTGGGCCGTAAGTACTGGGGAGAGCTGGTTTCTCTGGAACGTCTCAGAGTCTGAAGGATTGCATTGGATCTCCAACCTCTGAGGTGATATCAGATGGCCATGGGCTCCAAAGGCCAGGCCCTCTCCCAACTCTGCCTTTGGTGTCTCTCAGCGGTAGAGTCTGGGACTGGATGACCCATGGCCTGGATTCCAAGGAGCATTTCCTTGCTTAAAACATTTATTGAACAACTTAAATGTACCATCTTCTGTGGCTTGAGAAACCAGTAAGGGTCAATCCAATATCTGCATGTTGGGTAATGGTCGACAGTGTGAACGGAGACCTGTGTTTGTTGCTGGGGGAAGACTAGATGGGTGGTGGAGACCAAGGCCTAGCCCAAGGCAGTTGGGGGTTATAGAAGAACCAGCACTGTGGAATGATAGTGTTTCTCTGACCCTGTGTTGCTAACTGGCAGGGTACCCAAGTTCTGCTCTTTGGGTTTTTGTAACTGAGCTAGGCAACTGAAGAAATCAACAAATTGTGTCACCCAATCAGGACCTTGATAAAATATTATAAAGCATGAATGACACGTGAAGGAGGAAACAGAGTGGTCAGTGATCAGCAAGAACAGCCTTGCTTATGTGTTTGGCACAGAGGTACCTATTAACCATGATAATCCTGGACCCGTGAATGATGTTTGTAGCCAAAAGATGGTTGAAGGCCCACAGTGCTGCTGACTGAAGTAGGAGGGGACGGAAATGCTGGAATTATCTCACCTCACCAGAGTCAACTTTGCCCTGCAAATTGGCAGCTGGGGCTGGTAGCCAGTCATTGAGGAAGACAAATCATGCAGGAAGTGGGGCCTCCCTGGCTGGCTGCTTGCCCCATGCTTTGGGGCCATGCCCATAGCTAAGCAGACATATGTCTATTAAATAAAGTCGGCTGAAAGTTTTATCTGAAAGCTAATATGGAACCAAACACCTGGGTGTCTGCCAAGGTCTCAACTGCTCAGGTTAAGAAGCCCCTCCCCCCCGCAAAGGGGCATGGCTCTGTGAGCTGCTCTTGTGAGCATCCTGGCGGGGGCAGGCAATTCCTTGCAGTTGGTCAAGAGAGGGCAATAGCACTTGTTTGTTTTAGGGATACAAGAGGGGAGAGATTTAGGGCTGGCAAAGCAGAGGTTGCTTTCTAGTGAGTGAGCATTTCCAGCTGGAAGATGATGGTGTCAATACTAATTGCTAGCAGTTGTTAAGCTCCTGTTTGACTTATTTTAACACGATGCCTCATAAAAACTACGTATGGCAGGCATTGTTTTGTTTTATAGAGGAGGAAGCTGAAGAAGGACATTAAGTAACCTGCTAAGGCCAATCAGACAGTAAGTGTCAGGGTCAGGGATTCAGGCCCAGGCCAACCAGCTCCAGAGCTGCATGCCGGGCTGAGTGGCAGTGATGGCATCAACGATCTTGGGATGGATCCACTTTTGCCCAGGTGGGGCTGGGTTGAGTTGCATTTGATCTTGCTGGAGAAATTGCCAATCTTCTCATCCCTCAGAAAATTTGAGAAGTGGAACCTCAGAGCTATATCCTGAGGGCATGTCTCCTGGTTTGCTGAATTTTAAAAAAGAGGTTTTACTTTTTTTATGATAGGCTTTCTTGCCTGGATATAGGAAACTGATGTCAGCTTGCAGATCTGGCCTCTGTCCTGGCTCTCTCCCACCCTTCTACAACTCAGGTG
>NW_024344378.1:50134700-50270347 GCF_902729225.1 Pteropus medius | reverse complement strand
GATTGCCTTCTATTTTTGATAAAATGAAGTTCTAGAAGGCTATTCTGGCTCATGTGCGTATGAGAAAGAAGTTTCATAGAGGAGTTTTGATGTGTTCCCCCATTTAAATAGCATGTCTGTAATCATTCTATCACTAGACACTTGGCACTGAAAGAATTGAAAGCATGAGTGAACTCAGTCTTTGTCCTCAAGGACTGTGTCTGTGAGGGCGTACGGTACACTTACATAGAAGGGTCTAACTAAAGGTGATGTGGATCTGTATTCTTGGGTGCCAGAAATCCAAAAATGGCAGGAAAGCTGTTCATCTGAGGTCTCACAAAGCATGTAAGTCGGCTTATAGAGGTGGCATCTGAGCTCATTCCTGAAGACTATATATTTTATAAACAGAGGAAGAAGGGGTAAAGGGAACAGAGAAAAGTAATAATGTATAGAGAATGTTCAAGGTAGGTTAATGACTATTTTTGAGAGCCTGATATGTACACAGAGCTGCATTCTAGTGAAAGGAATCAGATAAGAGCTCAGTACAAAACCAAGTAATATTCCTTGTACTTATCTTCTTCACTTCATACAGAAATGATTGAATATGATAAATTTCATCTTTAATTGCGTTAATTCATTTAATCATGACAGCGACTCATAGTAAGAACCATGATTCTTCTCAAATTCTAGCAGAGGAAACTGAGATGCTAGCAGTTAAGTGACTTGCTTAAGTTTACATGGCTAGTTTGTCATGAAGAGGAGACTCATGCCTGATAGACCCTGAGCATGTGCTCTTGGCTGTGGCCCCAGGCACAGCCTTTTCTCACCCTGAGTTGCAATGATTCATTTCTCTGCTCACCTTTCTCAGTAAAGTGTGAGCAGCTTGAGATCAGAGACTCGTTTCATTCCTCTTGGTCCCCTGTCATCCAGCAAACGGTCTGCCATATAGTCTGAGGTCACTAAATGTATGCTGAGTACAAAAGATTTGCTGTGGAGATTCCAAGGAAGGAGTGATCATATCTTTTGGGGAACAGCTTGGAGAAAGTTAGGGAGAGCATTTCTGGGTGAGAGAAGAACACAAGCAAAGGACAGGAGTGGGTAAGTGAGGGGACCATGCAGGGAATGAGGGATCCTGATGTTTCTAGGGCAGGACTGTGCAGTGCATATAGGGAGCTGGAGGTGATGCTGGGGCAGAGGAAGGTGGAGGCCATGCTGTGGTGGGCCGTAAGTACTGGGGAGAGCTGGTTTCTCTGGAACGTCTCAGAGTCTGAAGGATTGCATTGGATCTCCAACCTCTGAGGTGATATCAGATGGCCATGGGCTCCAAAGGCCAGGCCCTCTCCCAACTCTGCCTCATCCAGCGGTAGAGTCTGGGACTGGATGACCCATGGCCTGGATTCCAAGGAGCATTTCCTTGCTTAAAACATTTATTGAACAACTTAAATGTACCATCTTCTGTGGCTTGAGAAACCAGTAAGGGTCAATCCAATATCTGCATGTTGGGTAATGGTCGACAGTGTGAACGGAGACCTGTGTTTGTTGCTGGGGGAAGACTAGATGGGTGGTGGAGACCAAGGCCTAGCCCAAGGCAGTTGGGGGTTATAGAAGAACCAGCACTGTGGAATGATAGTGTTTCTCTGACCCTGTGTTGCTAACTGGCAGGGTACCCAAGTTCTGCTCTTTGGGTTTTTGTAACTGAGCTAGGCAACTGAAGAAATCAACAAATTGTGTCACCCAATCAGGACCTTGATAAAATATTATAAAGCATGAATGACACGTGAAGGAGGAAACAGAGTGGTCAGTGATCAGCAAGAACAGCCTTGCTTATGTGTTTGGCACAGAGGTACCTATTAACCATGATAATCCTGGACCCGTGAATGATGTTTGTAGCCAAAAGATGGTTGAAGGCCCACAGTGCTGCTGACTGAAGTAGGAGGGGACGGAAATGCTGGAATTATCTCACCTCACCAGAGTCAACTTTGCCCTGCAAATTGGCAGCTGGGGCTGGTAGCCAGTCATTGAGGAAGACAAATCATGCAGGAAGTGGGGCCTCCCTGGCTGGCTGCTTGCCCCATGCTTTGGGGCCATGCCCATAGCTAAGCAGACATATGTCTATTAAATAAAGTCGGCTGAAAGTTTTATCTGAAAGCTAATATGGAACCAAACACCTGGGTGTCTGCCAAGGTCTCAACTGCTCAGGTTAAGAAGCCCCTCCCCCCCGCAAAGGGGCATGGCTCTGTGAGCTGCTCTTGTGAGCATCCTGGCGGGGGCAGGCAATTCCTTGCAGTTGGTCAAGAGAGGGCAATAGCACTTGTTTGTTTTAGGGATACAAGAGGGGAGAGATTTAGGGCTGGCAAAGCAGAGGTTGCTTTCTAGTGAGTGAGCATTTCCAGCTGGAAGATGATGGTGTCAATACTAATTGCTAGCAGTTGTTAAGCTCCTGTTTGACTTATTTTAACACGATGCCTCATAAAAACTACGTATGGCAGGCATTGTTTTGTTTTATAGAGGAGGAAGCTGAAGAAGGACATTAAGTAACCTGCTAAGGCCAATCAGACAGTAAGTGTCAGGGTCAGGGATTCAGGCCCAGGCCAACCAGCTCCAGAGCTGCATGCCGGGCTGAGTGGCAGTGATGGCATCAACGATCTTGGGATGGATCCACTTTTGCCCAGGTGGGGCTGGGTTGAGTTGCATTTGATCTTGCTGGAGAAATTGCCAATCTTCTCATCCCTCAGAAAATTTGAGAAGTGGAACCTCAGAGCTATATCCTGAGGGCATGTCTCCTGGTTTGCTGAATTTTAAAAAAGAGGTTTTACTTTTTTTATGATAGGCTTTCTTGCCTGGATATAGGAAACTGATGTCAGCTTGCAGATCTGGCCTCTGTCCTGGCTCTCTCCCACCCTTCTACAACTCAGGTGCTCTTTGAAGTCCTCCCTTCACCTGTTGAGGGGTATGTGCATCTGGAGTCAGAGCCAGAGAACAGTGCTAGATAGGGGAGGGTAGCCTTTCTGAGGCTAGCCACTGGGCAGCCCCCAGGCAGCTCCTATGCAGCATCCCAGTCACCAGCCCAGGGTTGCAATGGAGTAAATGGGGGCACCCAGGTGAGGAGGAATGCCTGTTTTCCAAGGAGAGAAAGAGTGATGGGAAGAGGCAAATTGGGATCAGGGGCTGATTGGCCTAAGTCACCGACTCTTTGTCCTGCCTGGGTTAAAAGTTCAGACTTGGGTATCAAACAGGTCCTGGCGTCTGTCCTAGCTTTGCCTTTTAGGAGCCTAGAATCAAGCAGGCATTTCGCAAATGTAATTTTTAGCTGTGCCGTGGCTGGACAGGCAGGTGCTGGAGTTTGATGGCTAGGGTTTACTAGCGAACCATGTGACCTGAGTCACTTTACTCTGCGTAGGACGAGCTACCTAACTTGTAGGGGCCAGTGCCAAGTGAAAATGCAATGCCCCTCGTTTGAATCTTATTAAGAATTTTAAGATGGTGATAGCAGAGCATTAAACCAAGCAGGGGCCTTGTGACCGTGTGACTGCGCATGTTGTACTCTAAGCCTCAGTTTCCTCACCTGCAGAATGGACATAATTGTAGTATATCCCTCACAGGCTTGTTGTGAAGTTTAAAAAAGATGATGATGCATGAAAACATTAGGTGCATGATGTAACGGCTTGATAAATGTTAGTTTTGATAAGTGCAGTGTCAGAATTTTACAGCCTCTTTTGGGTCATTGGCAAAGGGACTGTAAAAGGTGAAAGAACCATGAGTAATAGCTCAGTTTAAGGAATTGTTCTAGATTTTGTTCTCTGCCCTCATCTATTTGTGGCTTGGGACTTTCACCTCTTTTGCAAAGCACAGGTGCCTCTGGACTGGAGGAACAGGAGGCTTCTCATGTGCTCGCATGTGCACAGGCCATGCCCCGCATTCCTCAGGCCATGGACTGGAGGAGGGCTAGCAGAGACGGCTGCAGTTTCTACCGCATTCATTTTTTATTTGCTGAAATACATTAAAGTCCATGCCTAACATCACAGAATTTCACCCCTAAGAATTTTACCATGCCTCTCTGGAAAATAAGGACATTTTCTTACATAAGCACAGTAACATTATAGACATCAGGCTTTTTTTTTTTTTTTTTTGAAACCCAGCATTTTGTGGAACATTTAGCTAGGTATATGTGGAGAGGTAAAGCGATCAGTGTAGATTTACTTTGTTGAGATGAAGGGCTGTTATCCAAATTCAAACTCCGTATGCTTGTTTGCGTTTGATCTAATAGCTATTCATAGAAAGCAGTGGCTCATAATTTTGGTAAGAAAGACCCTGGGATACTTGCCTCATTGCCCCAGTGGGTTAGAATGAAAACCACTTTCCAGGGGTGCCTCTGTGTCCATTTCCTTTGCTGGGGTCTCTTCTGTCTTTCACCTAAACTATCCCAAAGGCCTTCTGAAGGATCTCCTGGCCTTTGGAATAACATCCTAATTGGTCCATCCTCCAGCAACCACCAGAGAAGTTGAGAAAGTCACTTGGACCTTGAGAATGTCACCTGGACCTGGTCATTTCCTTAATTAAAACCTTTTAATTGCCTGTAACAGAGGTTGGCCGGCCACTTTTATCTGTATGGTCGATTAGCTCAGAATGGTTTATACATCTTTCAGTGGTTGGAAAAAACCAAAAGAATAATATTTTCTGACATATGAAAATTAGGAGAAATTCAGATTTCAGTGTCCATAATTAAAGTTTATTGGAACACAGCCATGCGCATTCATTTACATATCTTCTATGGCTGCTTTCACATTACAGTGGTAGAGTTGAGCAATTGTGCAGATCTTTACAGAGCTGTAGGCTAAAATTCTTGCTTTCTGGCAGGGCATCTAAGGCGCTTTGTCACTGTGGCCTGCCTGCTTTCCCACCCCTACCTGGCTTTGTTTTGCTTTTTATGCTCTTAGGAACTCCCAACCAATTTGATCTTCATGGGCTGTTTCCACCTCTGTGCTTTGCCCTCTCTCATCTTTCCATCCTTTTCTCTTTGGCTAGACATCACTGACTCATCCCTGCAGAAATCACCTCCATCAGGAGGCGTCTCCGACCTGCCTCTCTGGTTTAGTGGCTCTGTGCTTTGAGACTCACTGTTTGAATAGAAAAAATGAGAAGCCCAGAGGCTCTGAGAGCTTGGGAGCCAGGAGACCAGCACAAGAGAAACAAGACCTGGGGCAGAAATGGTTCCGATCAGCAGATGTGTATCGAGTGGCTGGTACATATACTTGAGAGGTGAAAACAACAGACTTGGGCTCTGTCTCTGTGGGGTTTACATTCCAGTGAGAGTCACTTAATGCATATATGAACGCATCTATGAGGGTTTCCAGTCTTCATTAGTGCTTTGCAAAGAGGGTAGGTGAATAACGGAGGAGTGGGTCGTCTAGATAAGGAAGCCAGGCAGACCTCTGAGGAGGTAACATTTAAAGTCCTGAATGAGGCAGAACACTGGGCAGCCAGAAGCTGTGGAGAGAAAGGGGGAGATGAGATCTCTTCTAAAGGCATCTCTTCCATTTCCTCCTCAGCCGGGAGGAAGTGGTGAGAGGCAGTGTTTCTCTTCTCCTCAGGCCCACAGCACTAGCTGCCTGAGAAGTCACACCAGGCTCTAAAACTCAGAGCCCTCCCTCCTGGGTGGGCTGTACCTACCCTTAGGCCCATCTCTAGAGCCCTCTGGTGTTATCTCCATCACAGGACTTAACCAGCCCTCCCCTTTTGAGATCTATAAAGTGGCTGGGAGGCCCTTCAGCAATGGACCTGTCTGACCTCTTCATTTCAGGGGGCAAGACTGAGGTGCAAGCAGTTGAGTCCCTTGGTCACAGTGCTAATCAGAGGCAGAGCCAGGACCAGAATTCTGGTCACTTAACCCTCAGGCTAAAGGATCACTCTTCTTCTTTTGTTTTTACTGGGAGATGCCAGGAGAAATCAGTCCCAGGAATTGGCCAGTAGAGGCCATTGGGAAACTCTTTGGATCAATGCACCACCCAAGAGAGAGGTCACTGGCTGGGACTTCTCCTGTATGTCACCACTGCTCTTTGCTAGGTGTCCAGAGGCACTCTTTGAAGCTGCTGGCCTCTAATCCTCCTGATTTAGTTTAGCTCCAGTCCTGAGGGAGGCTGTGCTAATTATAGTGAGCCGGCCATGCCGGGAGCTATAAATAGGGTGAGAGGCACCTGTTTTGTCATTAATAGGCATTTATCAATGTATCTACAAAGGACTCAGCCACTGGCTTGGGCGTAGTGTGGGCACAGTATGGGCACGGTGTGGGCACAGCGAGCTCCTAGAAGCCTTGAAATGTGCTCATAAGTTACAGTTTATCAGAGGAAACCAACGTGAACAGTGGAATGGGGTCAAGAGCATGACTTGGGAACCAGGCTGGCTTTTCCTACCTGTGAGACGCTGGGACAGTTATTCAAACTCTACCCAATTTACAGCTGATAAAAGGAAAATTTTCTCATCTGTAAAATGGAGGTCTTAATGATTTCTCCCTAAAAGAATGTAAGATTAAATGTATATGTGTATAAATATATTTTGTATATAGATTTATATATTATAATACAGAATTTTCACAATATATAATTATTTAATTATATGTTTGTACATAGATAATTTATGTGTATATATGTATGTATCATTTAAAATAGCCTGGTATCGTAAGTGTAATGAAATCGTTTGTTATTTATCATATGAAATGGCACGAAGACAGCTCTAGACACAACCTGCCTGGGAATGACCATCTGGCATGGAAACCTTGGTTTTGGAAGAGCGCTCAGTCTAGGTCCCTCCCAGCCTTTGATGAGGTAGTACTATGTAGCAGTTAAGAGTGTAGGTTTTCAACCTGGGGTTAAATTTCATCTCTGTTATGTCCTATTACTTCATGTTACTTTCCACTTGTAAGTCTCCATTCTTTGTCAGTAAAATAGGGCACCATAATTAATGAGCATTTCTTGGGGTTTTGGTATGACTAAATGAGATAATACCTACAGAGCTCTTAACACAATGCCTGGCACACAGTAACTGTTAAACAATGTACGTTGCTGTTGTTCACATCTTCCTGTTTGACTTTGGTCACACAGCATCTCCAGGCTGATGTCATTATCTCACCTAGAGAAGAGAGCCAGCACCTTAGACTGCAGAGGGCAGCGGTGCTGAGACTCCCCATCCTGAAGATGGGAGCCTGAGTCTTGTTCCTTTGCAGTCCTCTCTTTCCAGCTGTTCGTGCCCCTCCTCTTGGGCCCCATGGTACCCTTTCTTACAATGCTGTTTGCTTCTTGTGTCTCTGCCTTGTGCCTCAGCTGGGTTCTCAGTGCCTAGGGGCACTGAGGAAGCAGGTCCCTAGTGGAGAGTTGTGTTTGCCATGACATAGGAAGAAGAGTTGAAAGGATGGAAATTGTTAGCTTTGCATGGAGGGAGGCCAAGGGGTGGAGGTAGGGACAATATATCTGGGAGCTCTGCTGGGAAAGGAACATATTTTATCCTGTGCCTCAGGGCAAGGACATGGGCATGAAAGTGTCAAGGAGGCAGATTTCTGTTAGGGAAAGGGTGAGTTGCCTGGCCCTGGCCTATTTGAAGTGAGAAGTTGGGGAAGAATGTGGACCCAGAAGTCAGGCATGCTAGTCTAAGTCTTGCTACTCAAAGCATAGATAGAGGAACAGCAGCATGGTTCCCACCACAGACCTACTGAGCCCCAGGTGTGCGCATGGAAGTCTGAGGAGCACTGTTCTAGGCCAGTGCTTCTTAAGCCAGGAGTTACTCTTCCCAGTCCACAGCTGAGAAAACTGAGGCTGGTACATGGGCCTTGAGCATTGGTTCTCAGAGTTCTGCTTTTCTTCCTGGAACCATAGGGAGCACTGGTTCTTTCCTTGGACCAGCAGTGTCTGCCTTAACTGGGAACTTGTTAGAAAAGGGAATTCTCAGGCCCTGGCCCAGAGCCAGTGTTTGGGACCTCTGGGGGTGGGGCCAGGGCTCTGTTTAAACCAGCCTTCCAGGTGGCTCTGAAGCGCTAGTGAGACTGATAACCAGGGGTGAGAGCACAGGTCCTCAGCCCCAGCTGCACATTGGAGTCACTTGGGAAGGAAGATCAACAAAGGAAATGCCTAGGTCAGCAAAGAGTATCTGGATATGGCAGGGACACTGGGAACATCAGAAGCTCCCCAGGTGATTCTTATGTATAGCCAGGATTGAGAATCACTGCTTTAGGCCAGCAGTTCCCAACCTTTTTGGCACCAGTGCTCCTATGAGAATCTAATGCTCGATGATCTGAGGTGGAGCTGAGGCGGTGATGCTAGCCCTGGGGAGCTGCTGCAACTACAGATGAAGCTTTGCTAGCTCGCCAGCACCTCACCGTCTGCTTCACTGGTCCTCAGCCCACGGGTTGGGGATCCCTAGTTTAGGCTGATGAAATATACCTCAGTTTTATCAGCTGTAAATTGGGTAGAATTGGGTAGAATAACTCCTTGTTTGCCTGTGAGCAATGCGAAAATGCCTTGGGAACCTTTTCATTTAGCTCCCTGGGACCTGGAAAAGTACACAGTGAGACAGGCTTCCATCTGTCAGGAAAGGTGCAGCTGAGATTCCTGTGCTTGGGGAAGGCCAGATTGGATACCTACTATGGCCTCAGGGGTGGAATAGTAACGTGGCTGCTGGCTGATCCAAGTACTAAGTGCTGTAAAGACGATACCCTGCTTGATGCAATAGCTCTGCTCTGGAGAAGGAGATTGCTAGTTCCTTGAGAGCCCAGTGAAGTCATTCTCTTCCTTCTATGCTGCCCATCCTTTGCCTCCAGTGCCTAATTCTGGGGGTTGCCTTTAGTGGGTCCTTTGCTCTGTATTAGAGAGACGATGAAGTCTGATCCTGTCCCAGGATCCCTTGGATTAGACTAGTGAGGCCGTTGGGAAGCTGGGCCCTCTCACTCTGAGCACTGGTGGTGGCAAGAATGAGGTTAAGAGAAATATTTACCCAAAGTAATCTCTCTGCTATGCCACTGCCCGTCTCCCAGGTAACTGGGTAACAAACACAGAGTTCTGGTCACAATTTATTGAGGGATGAGCTGAGCCTTCCAAAGGCTAGGACAAGGCAGGAGAAAGGGTGGTGGTTATGGTCTCTAGACCCAGGTCCTGCAGTGATCAGGGCCCCGAAGCTCCTGAAAGTAGCCATTAGTTCTAACTATGAGAAGGTGGCTGCATGGGCATCATAAATGCTGGATTCAAAAACATCATGAATCACCAGATGTGGAAATTAATCATCTAATCTTAAAAACTAAATTACATGGCACTTACCATGTGCTCAGAGGCACTATTTTGAGTATTACCTTATGGATCCTCATGACCCACCACGAGCTATGTGTCATCATTTCTCCCATTTTACATGAACCATTGCTCCTCAGGGGTCTGCAGTGGTAAACCTCTGCATTTCACAAATGGGTAAACTGAGGCTCAGGTTGGATACCTGTTCAGGTATCTGAGTGAGCAGCAGAGACAAAATTCGAAGTCAGGTTACAATAATTACAACACATCTCGAAAACAAAGGGTTTAGAGAAGGAATTTTTTTTTTTTTGGATTTTCAGTGTAGGATTACTTTAATACAGAGTGCCTGGATTATGTAATCCAGAAAAAAATAATTCACAGGATGTTCGTTCTGAAAAGATTCACAGGAAATTATCACAGTAAACTTGAACTTTTTTAGACTGTATCCCATAGTGAGAAACACACTGTACATTGTGTGTCTATATCTATATACTATTTATACATGTACATATACACACACTCTCATATATACATATATGCATATACTGTATTAGGTATATATATGTGTGTATGTATATACCTGCGTCTATATCTATTATCTATTTCCATATATCTTAGAAACAAAAGTTGATGAAATAATAGCTGTTCTTACCACATAGGCCAACTTGATCTATTCTATTCTATTTTATTCTAAAATATTGCTCATAATTGATTAAGTAGGTCTCATGATCAACCAGTGGGCTAAATCCCGCCATTTATAAACAACTGGTGCAGCCCAGCTCTCTCACTTTGCATAAGAAGAAGGTGAAGCTTTGCCTCATGTTACACATCTCTGTCAAAAATCTGAGATTAGAATCCAGCTGCAGTGATTGCCACCCCTACTCTGTGCTGACCCTACCCTGCCATTGCACCTGAGACTTTGCCAAGAACCTTTTGGGGCTATTTGCTAACAAGTTCTGTGGTTTTATGCCCAGACTTTTCCTTCTTCCATGAGCGCCCTGCAAACTTGAAGCTCCCAGGCCTGGCCAGGCTCTCTGGGTGTCGCCCATCCCAATGCTTCTTTCCTGTCCTGGTCACTGTTCTTTTCTGTCCCTTCAAGAACCAGAACATGGATTTTGAGACTGAGACCCAAAGATTTTGGGCAGGTGGATTTAAATGTGAGGTATTTTGAGAGCGGACTCATTTATCTGGGTCCACAACCCCTTAGTCACAATCCCGAAATCCCCAAAGTTTTGAGGCTTTTTTTCATAGTTCAAATGGGGACAAAACTGCCCTGAACTGATGAGAGGCTGTCTATGGTCTTTATTCATCTAGCTCAGTCAGCATAGTCATATGTGTCATCGCAAAAACGGTGTTGTGTGTGACTGTGATGTGTGGTCCACCTCCCATAAATTCACCTGATTAATTTTCTAAAATCTGAAATAGTCAGAATGCTAAGACATTCGGCCCCAGGATTTGGGTAAGGGATTGTGGACCTATAGATTTATTCGAAGTGCATGTGAGCATGTTATCGATTAATCAGTGACCGTTTTTTGAGAGCAAAGAGTGGTAGATGGAAAGTGCAGAGGACCATTTATCAGAAAGTCAACTCTCAGCAGTTAAAATATGAACTTTAGAGGGTTTTTGTGAGGATGGAGTGAGTGATGGGAACTACAGTGGTCTGCACCTACATAAGGTGTTTCACGTGGTCTGGTTTCTTTAGAAAATCGAATGGTAGTTTCCAATCATGCACTCACTTCTAGCTTTAGCAAAGGCTCACATCATGCATGTGCGTGCACACGCACACCCATGTAAGTCTGAAAAGGTGTCACTTTTATTTTGTTCTTTTATCTTCCTTCTTTACAATGTCTCAGATATCCCTCAGTAGAAACTGATGACTTCACACTGGGATACACTTTTCTTCATTATTATTATTAGCCTTGTAAGTCATTAAAACTTGGTGTGGCTACTGCTTTTTTTCTTTCCCAGTAAAGACTTCAAAATTTCAAAGTTTTTAAAACTTATGCCTTAGAAGGCCCTGGGAACTCTGGGCTCCTGAGACTAGAGAAAGGCACATCCAGCTTCCATTTGGGGACAGAATAAGACACATATCCTGTTCCTGAGAGATACTTGGATATGTCTCGAAGAAATTAGGCCAAGACAACATCAGACTTTAAGCCAGGATTGAAAGTATGGCTTTTACTAAGGCCTGGGAGACTAGACCTTGGGCCCTTGCTATGTGGGAAGTTGGAAATGAGATTCCTACATAAAGTCAACCCCTCTAGGGAGGCTATACCCTTAGGGAACAGGAGGTCCAGCAAGCATCTGCCAGAGGGCAAAGGGAGCAGACAAGGGAACTTACCTGTTTTGACTTTGACTTGGTATTAGGAAGGATGTAACAGTATTTTCTGTAAGAATTTGTAGTCACGGCTCTGCCTTCATGCAGATTCAGGTTTGAATTTACACCACCTGCGTGACCCAGGAATCCCAAAGTGTGAAATTAATCTGGTGTCATTTTGGAGTGGGAGTACCCCATAGTGCCTGTTAGAATCAAATGAAAATTCTCTGTGGAAGGACATACTCATAGCTTAAGCATCGAAAGATTTCTGTAGGTAAAACCCAGCCACTCAGACACAAGCTTTTACCCTCAAATGACAAAACAGATGAGGAAACGAATCACCATGAGTGAAAGTCAGCAGAAACAACACATAAAAGAATCAGACCCCCTAAAGGTTTTTAGATATAAGACCGATGGGATATATAATGTATTGAAAATGCTAATAAAATAAAATAAATTTTTTAAAAAGTGACTAAAAAACACTATACTAATTTAAGAAATCTATGGGTATTTGAAGAAAAATGAACTTCCAGAAATGAGAAATAAAATACCTGATATTGAAAATATGATCTTCAGCATTGGGCATGTACTTTTACAGGTTCTTTTTCTTAGAAACATTAAGATAGCAATTCTGAATAAGGGTGCATCAAAGACAACATTAAAAAACCTAGTTTGCACAATTTTGGAAGGTCGAATGCATTATAACGTATTTGAAGGAAAACAAATGTGGGACTCAGACAGGCTTTCATTTAATGCTGTGTAACCTTGGGTTACTTCTTCTTAACCCCTTGGATTCTCAGTTTCTTTTTGTTTAATCTGATCCCACAGGTTTGCTCTGTCAATTACTTTTTATTTGAAGGGTCTTCATTTTCCTTTTTCCTTCACTTCTCTTGATTCTGGAGACTACAGAGCCTCCACCTCCTCCCTTGGGAAGGGTCCTGCAATTTCTCATTTGATTAAATTAGCTCTTCAGATGAATAACGGGACTGTGTACATAAATGCCAGTAGCTCCTTCAGGGACTTCTGTATGCTCAAGAGTTATACATCTTCATCTGGAAGCTACTGGGAGAGCCTGGTAGCCCTACGAGGAGAGGGCCAGGATGGTTGAAAGGCAGGTCGCCAGCCAGAGGGGTCAGTCCCGGGTAGCAAGGCTCTGGCCAGGCCTTCTATCCCAGGGTGGTGATGGATGGCGGGGTTCTGACTTTGAGGGGGCCTGAATGTAGTTAATATGGTGACAGATATGGATCTTGGTCAGGCACAGGCTGCAAATCCTATCCCTAATTAATCTAATCCCAACCCTTAGGAAATCTGACCTTTGCATTGAGTTTGATCTCTACTTTAGGGCTCAGACCCAATCTGTTACATGGCTCCTCAGGTATCCTGTGTCCTGTCCTCTTGGTTGGCTCTTCCAGTGGCCAGGACTTGCCAGGACTGTCCCAGGGCCCGTGCTCCCTGAACAGTGAGGAGGAGGGAGGACGGGCTGTACCTGGGTAGGAGAGCTCAGATGGCAAAAATAGCCTTGGGTCTAGACCTTCTTCTTTCCTTTCTCCCTCCTTCCTTCTTCCTTCCCTACTTTCTCCTTTTTTTTTTCCCACTTTCTTCCCACTCATTCTTTTTCATTTACTTTCTCTCCTTTTTTCTTTCTTCTTTTCTCTTCCTTGTTTTCTCTCTCTCTTTAGGAGAAGAATGCGAGAACATTCTTTTTCATTACTGGAAATGAGTACAGTGAGAATTTTGGGGGTAGGTCTCATATGGGCTTGCCTGGACCCAAGACAATGTGTGGCACATAGTAAGATTTTAGAAGCCGTCAGATAGGATAGTCCTGGACCTTGGAATAGCTTCTGGATCTTTCCTGGTATGAGTCCAAGTCATGACAATGGAATTCTACCCAGGAGGGGAAGCAGGGAACCTGAGCAGTGCTGGGCTTAGGGAGGAAATGGCTGGGTCCTCCTCCCCAGTGACATAGGCCTAGCCCAGCCTTGGAACTCAGCATGGTCAGGCCTGCATATGACGTCACTGGCTTTCCATGGGACAGCTGCAGCCAGCAGCAGGACACTCCAGAAATGCCAGCAGTAATTGGAAACTTTATTTTCAAAGGCTTCCCACAGCATTCATGCATGGCGAGAAGTGCTTCTGCTGTGGGACTTTTCAGGTGGCTGCCTTGAGCAAGACCCCTGGAGACCAAGGAGACCTGAAGCCAACCTCCTGCAGGGTAGGATATGGAGACATTCCCCAGAGAGCTGCAACTTCATGTCTGTGGGACTCCATTTGAATAAGCCTCCAGAGCCCATGGGATATATTCCTTGGCAATAGTTTCAAGGCCCTTTTTTGCTGTTTTATTTAAAAAATATTGTCTTACTTACCTGTCTCTGCTGCCTAATCTCTGTGCAACAGGTGAAAATAAGAGAAATGAAGAGAGAGAGAGAAACAAAGATTTTAGAGAAAATATTTTGTGGAGACACTGCGGCTGCCTTCCCATGTCTGAAGGTCTGTAATGGGGACATCAGCTTGTTCTTTGTGTGTCCTCTGATAAGAGACTTAGGGCTGTGGGGAGGCACATTTTGTCTTGGAATTTTTGTGGGGGTAGGGAGCTCACATCTACACACCTGCTGTGTGACAGCCATGGTGCAGGGGGCTGGCTCTTAAGCCCCAGGTTTTAGAGACAGCTGTGTTTCTGGGAACACCCTCTAGCTTAGGACCCTTAATGGCTACCGGTTACTGGCCACTTGTCAATCACAAGCCGGGTTCTAAGTTCTGTACCCATCAACTCATATAATTCTCATGACTGCCCTGTTGGGTGGGAACTATCATTAACATCGTTTTACACATGGGTGGAAGTTGATTCATAGAGAGTCCAGTTGCCCAGGGTCACAGGCTAGTAAGTCGCAAAGGCTGAACTGAAATCAAGGCAATCTGCCATCAGAGTTCTCCTGCCCCCAGCTTATAACCACCGGGATTTACTTTTCGACATTGTTTTAATGTGGGTTGAACCGACTGGGCCTTTCTTTCGCATTTTTTTTCTCTACTTTTTTTTTTTTATCCTAGTCTTAACTATCATATTAACATATTACCTTATAAATTTGATGAGAAGGTCCCACTCTGGGAAAATATGCTTAGCAGTGAGAGCTTTCTCCCTGCTCCCTCCACCTGTTTATATCCTTTAAGGGAGAGTGGGCTGTGGGGGTCGTCGTCTAAAAATCGACTGGCTCTGCTTTAGAGGGAGGCAGGAGGGGGAAGGTGACCACTTGCAGTAGGCTGGTGCTGGATGTAGGGCTAGAGGACTAGAGGATACTTGAGGTTCAGTCTCATGAGGATAGTTGCCAATCGTGGCCCTTGATGGAGTCCTACTGTTGTAGAGACCAGTGCTGCCAGAAGCGTGATTGGGCTCAGGAGGCAGTGACATCCTGATCCTCTCACCACCTGCCTGAATTATTGCAGTTGCCTCCTGACTGCTGTGCCATGTTCACTTCACTCCCTTCTCCAGGGTGTCCTGTATGCAGCTGCCCGGCTAATCTCCCCAAATGCTGATTTCATGATGTCACTCTAAACTCCCTTTACTCCCCTCTGTGCTCAGAGGCCTAAACTCATCAACCCCAAAGTCAAGGCCTCTGCCCTCAGACCCTGCTTGCCTTTCCAACCTCCCCCTCCTTGACTGTCCCCCATGAATTTCACTCCATCTAGTCTGGTCTACAATGTACCCTAATAAGCTCTCATGACATACTTGTTTTTATCTGGGGTTCCCCCATCCCCATCGGGTATCTAAGTTCCCGTTCATTCAGGGATCCCTTCATTCTTTTATTCACTCAGCACTCATCTATTATGAGGCAACTTGGTGTTAGGAGGAGGCTGGGAAAACCAAGACATACAAGAGAAGTCCCTTTGACAAACTTAGTTTAGGGTAAGGCCATGTATGAAAGCACCATTGGTCAGTGTGGTAAGAGCTGCTCCAGGCCGTGTTTAAAGCTTCCTCTTCCAAGAAGCCTTCACTGATTGCTTGTCACTGCAAACTGCCCTTAGCTGGAGTCCTATAGCTCCCAGTCTCTGTTCTGAGTGCCTTGTTTTCTGCAGGGTGTTTTCCACTTTCTTTTACTGCCAGTATCTCTTGGACTTTATCTTAAAGAAACATACCACACTGCTGCACCATGTGCCTAGTAATAGGAATACATGTTTATACCGAGGCCTGAACACAGAGCACGTTCACATCTGTGATTCCCCTTGATTCTCATGACAACACGACGGGGCAGGCAGGACAGATGCGATGTGCCCCGATTTGCAGAGTGGTAAGCAACTTGCTCACAGGCATGCAGTTAATAAGTGGCAGAGCCAGGGCTAGGGCCTGGGGTCTTGCTGTGTGTCTGTCTGCCAAACAATCCTGTGGAAGGATGGACAGATGCCATCCCATCACTATGGACTCTCACCTGGGCCTGCAGTGTGTGTCAGGGTGTATGTTTGGGTAGGACGAGAGAGTGGAGAAGAGAATCTTACAGCTGAAATCTAGGGGATTCATTAAGGAGCAGGGAGGTACTTGGGTGACTGGGGCTGGTTAGACATAGTATGATATATACCCCTACTTCTGGATGAGCAGAGAGCAGGTGAGCAGGACCTGGAGACAGGCAGTCACTTCTCCCGGTAGGAAGGACCCTTGGGTTTCCTTATCATTAGAGAGGAGGAAAAGCATCAGCATCAAATACCGAGCTTAAAAATTTCAGAATTCTATGTAGTTCTTTAAAGTACTTAGTGGAACTTGAGACAAAGTATTTAGTGGAATTCCAGCTCCCTCTCATCCTGGCTATTCATTCTTGGTTTTGCAATTACAGTGAAGATGCTGCCACTGTGAACACTACCTAGTAAGAATGCTTGGGCTTTTGAAGCTCAGCTGTTTGAGCTATCTATGTGTTAAAAAAAAATGTTACCTCATTTTAACAAGAACAAAGTGTGTTTCTTTAGCCCGGGCATGAATCAAAAATAGTTGAACTTTTTTTTATTTTGCTCCAGTTTAAAAATAAAAAAGTTACCTTTGGGCGGAGATCAAGAATGGAAAATTTCAAGGCGTAAGAGTAATTTTTTTTCCATTTGTTCTGTCAAGGGACGATAAGGCGTGTTGATTGAAGGTTGTATGTAAACGTCACCTGTGAGTCCCACTACATTATTGCTTTGCAGTGTTTACTTGGTTAAGATGTCTTGAATGAAAGGCCCCCTCCCTCCTCCTGCACAACTGAATGTGCAGAGTACCAGGGAGATGTGTGCATAAGCTACTAACTGGAGTAGGCAGTGGAGGAGGTGGCTAACATTAATGGAGTCTTCAGCTCCTACAAGGTGGTTTTATCACATAAAGTACAGATTAGTACCCCAGTGATCAATTACTAAAGCTCTGGTTTGAGTAGTGACAGGTGTCTAGAGATAACTGTCGGGCCTAGGGAATTGTTTTGGCAAATGAGAATAAGGACAGGGACACTTTTGAATTTCCATTAAAAAACAATCTGGACAGAAAAAAAATTCTGGATAGTCCTGGATTACTGTAGTTAATTTTGAAAGGTGTTATGGTTAAAGTTTAGTTAGTTTGAGATCCTATATTCTTACAGTTCAATATTATTAAGGTATGAAGAAACCATTCTATGTATGTCAATTTTACTGTTTCTGACATCTTCCGAGAAAGTATACATTTGTGCAACAGACTTTCTCGGATGTTAATGCTAAATTTAGAAGCTGCCTCCAATGGATGCCGAAATCAATCACACAAAATTTAGGTGCTTACTCAAAAAATCTGAATACCCATGAAGCTGGCACAGTTGCTGGTGGAAATCTGGGCAGCCGAACATCTCTCTTAGGACCTTGGGATTGTCAGGGTGTGACATAAAAGCTGGGATCAGGCTCTGTGTATCAACAAATATTTATGGAGAAGAGTCAGTGTGGATGAAGAAAATACAAACACCATGGACAAACTCTCAAATCACTATCTAGGCCCCTGGGTTTTCATCTTGGCTCTGTCACTATCTTCATGATCTTGGGCCTGATGCTTTGCATAGTAGCCTAGGTTTCCTCATCCGTAAGATGGGAGCATTGAGTCATATATGCTCTAGGGGCCTTTTCAGATCCCCAACCCTGTAATTAAACCAAGATTCAAAGGTTCAAGTAAGAGCTTTAGCTGTTTTTTATCTGGGCTGTTGGTAGTGGTTACAGTTGATAACATATGGAAAAACTTCCCTTCTGATTAAAATAGCCATTATCCTAACCTCTGTGAATATCTCCATCACTCTGGTTGCTTCCCCGAAAGCCTCTGGACCTCCCTATGAGACAGCTTCTAAAAGCGCAAGGTCTGACACTGTGGGTGATCTTCTGCCTTGCCTTGTGTCCATCCTGATGGTCATGACCTTGCCTTACCTGTCATTAAATATTTTGACTATCCCTGCTCCCCAGCTTGTGAGTACTCTGGGTGGAGTTGACAAAAACGATATAATTTTCCTGGGCCCTGTTTCTGTACCTGAAAATGGAACTAATCATAAGCAGTAGAGTAGAGATAGTTATGAGGGCAGGTTCTGAAGCCGGACCGCCTGGGTTCAAGTCTTGGTTCTGCCACCTGTTGTGTGATCTTGGGCAAGTCATGTAGCCTTTCTTGCAAATTCATTCCTTGCAAAATGAGGATAATAGCACCTAATTTATCGAGCTGATGGTGAGATTGAATAGTACATTACATATGAGATGCTTAGAGTAGAATATACATGGTAAAAGTGATAGCTCCGGGTGTGCATGATATTAACATGTGCACCTATGTTATAGGGCTTTATATCGAGTAAAATATTATCAGGAGGCGACTTTCATTTGTGCCAGGCTCTCACAGAGCATACGCTTGCTTCATTTTCCCAGTGGTCCCAGAGATGGGCCACCTGTGGAGACAGGAATGCTGGCCAAAGGGCTCTAGTTTCTTGCTGGAGGCTCAGCTTGAGGAAGGATCCCTTGGACTCAGTGGCCACATGGTATGCTGGTGGGACTTTGTAGGTGGCAGAGGGAGGAGGGTACTTGAGATGGAGGCTGGGCCCAAACTGTGCCACCTCGGCCTGGCTGTGGGAATGGAGGTTCTGACAATTGTGTCTCTTGAAAGGCCTCGAGGCCGGGGTCAGGAGGTCAGGTGCTAAGGTTCAGTCTTCTGGTGAAAGTCACAACCATGTTAGAGAACACTTGAATGCAGGACTTGGGGGCTGAAGAGCCAGCTACTTAAGAAACCCGATGCCTGCATACAGAGCCAGAGCCACTTAGAAGAGAGGTAAAAGCCTCAGGCTACACGGTCTGTAAATCACCTTCATGCTCCATACTCTCTAGTAGTTTTGCCCAGGTTCTGCCTCTTTGGTGTCAGTTTTCTCATCAGTTATATGGTGGAATTAGCTAGATCAGGGGCTTTCAAACTTTTTTTCCCCCCCTGGAGACCTCTACTAAGAGATCCATTTTCTTTTTCAACCTGCTATACACATCCATGCATATAAATTAAAGTTTTGTTCAGCAGCACCTTTCTATATGCAATACTTTTTGTTTTCTACACTGTTTTGTTTTCTACTTCAGCTGAAATATTTGTGAGCTATTAAATTGATTCTGTGTCCTGCTCATGGGTCGTAACCTGCAGTTTGAACACACCGAGCTAAATGACTCTTGGGCCCTGAGTACTGTTTGCTGATTCCGCTGGGACAGCAGTGGAGGGAGCAGCAGCTTCTCTGTGTTTGGCCAGAGACTGTGTGAAATGTCTAGTGGGTGATACCAACCAAACTTTTAATTCCAGAAGTGGAATCAAGAGCTGCTGCTTCTGTTTTTTTTTTTCTTTTTACCCCTTCAAAAACAAGTGGGTATTTAAATAGACTCAAAGGTTTGGAGACAATACATATATAGCTATGGTTCCTCCCCCAAATACGTCCCCTTGCTGAAGAGGAGAGCTGGGGGTGACTCCTCACTCTGTAGAGGACAATAGATAGTGTGGTCCCAGCTTGTTCTCGGCAAAGCTAGGTCCTTTAGCCTTCCCACCAGTGGGGCGCTGTAGCTCAAGCTACAGCACCATCAGCTGGGCACAGACAGGGAGGAAATGCACATTATTTTACAATTGCGGTGGCTGGACACCAGTGCAGTCCTGGAACGGCATCTACCTACTGCACCAGGTACTGACTCTTGAGGTCCTGGATCATGGGAGGCCTAGGGTCTCAGTGGAGGGGTCAGGGTGATGGTGGACACACAGGAGTTTGAGGCAGAAGCTACGATTAACATGTAAAGAGCATTTCAGTATTTTAACTCTGGTAGAGCTGCACCAGTGCATCCATCCCAGTCTCAGCCCTGAGTATATGCCCTGCTGCCTTAGGTTTTTCCAGAGAGACCACCAGTAAACCCCTACCTCTTATGGACCAGTTGAGGGTGGTCAGGGTACCTCCTGAGTGTTGACAGGGGCTAGGCTCACCAAGGGCATGTGGATGGTGACGAGCCTTCGTGAGCTGAAGCTCTCAGGCAATGATGACCCGTCAGGCCTTTTCAAGCAAATGGCCAGAAGTCAGTCACTTCCATTCCCAGTGTAGCATTGGTCCCTAAATGTACACCACTGTGTTATGATGAAGTTGGATCAATGGCTTGCCACTGAAGGTGTATAGGTGGACCACGACCACTTTAAAGAAAGACTCATTAGAAAACGTATTTCTTAGGGGAGGCCCTGAGGCCCAGCAAGTGGGGTCTGTGCCAGGGGTTTTATTAAGAAGTTTGGCTTGATGCTTTCTTCCAAGCCTTTGCTTCTTGGGTTTATTTTGCACCTTCTGCCCTCTTCCACTTGGGTGGGCAGAGATTGTATTTGGATTTCCAGGACTGCCACTGAGGCCTCTCTTGAGATGCAGCAGTATTCCTGACTGGCACAGGCAAGCCTGTGGACCAAAGGGTACACGGTCGATAATAACTTTATTGTAAGCACCTATCTCTTTGGAACCAGCTGGAAGCCTGACCTCTTCACCTGTAAGACACTGGTCATCCAAGGCACCTCCTGGCTCTACATTGACGTGAGCGAACCACGGGTCAGAGTTCTCAGTTGCTTTCTTCCAGGGCCTTGATTGTTCCCCTCCCCCAGCACTGTCTTGATCAAATGGATTTGATAAAATAGCCATCTACTCCCGGTTGGGGGGGTGTGGTGCTTAGCTCATCCTTCCTCTACATGAGACATGTATCTCTACATGTACCTCTACATGGATCTGATGAAACAGCCGTCTACTCCCAGTAGGGCAGATGTGGTGCTTAGCTTATCTTACCTCTACATGAGACATGTCCTGCCCTTTGCGTTCTTATTTTTCAAAGACCAGAATTACAAACATTCCAGTATCAACTGGAATCTGGAGAAACGAAAACTACTTCCTGAGCCTTTTCCTTATCCTTACAAGGCAAATAAGAATACCCACTTTACAAGCTTGTTGTGAAGATCAGATGAGATGGGGAACTTGAGAAGGCCTTGCAAATTTTTCAGGTCAAGGGGAAAGAAAATAATTTATTATTATTAATTAGTATTGCTGTTTCCTGGCATTTCTTAGATTTTGCACATCCAAATGCCTTATTTAACGGGTGCAATCTTTATACAATTTCAGACTGGGATGTTAACTTACTTGCTTAGAGAATGATGCAAAGAGAAAAAAATCACTTCCTGGGCAGTCTAAATTTCTTAACTTGATCGGATGGCTTAAATTTTTTTGAAAATGAGGGGTGAGAGTGGATCTAGAATCACCCAGCCCCTCTCCTAATAACGCATTATTACTGTGCTTCCTACATCAACTTTGGAAACCCTGAAGAGGATGAAATTATATTCTCTGTCACTGCTCAAGAGTCTCCTATGAACCATATAAACAGTATTGAACTGTACACTTGTTTCTCATAAACCCAATTGAGCTAATATTATAGATGTGTTTCTGTCACCTCTGGCAGGCTGGGCATTTGTTTGTCCACACATTCTATATGCCCAGAGCACATGCTGTACAGGAGGATCTTGTGCCCTCCCAGCTGGAGAATGCTCGTAACTCATGAACTCAACATTGAAGGGCTAATTGTGGGCCTTGATTCATAGTGCTCCTGAAAGCTTTGGGGCAGTACTCAACTGCCTTTTGGCAGTGATTGACAGCTGCCAAGATTGAAATAATGAGCCCAGAGCCCCTGATTCCCTGCGAACCACACTGGAGTTAATTTCCTTGCATAGCATTCCCTACCTTTCAAAAACCTGCCTCTTTTGCTGCTCTTTGCTCAGAACATGTCACAGCCATCTCCTGCTCTTTTGCCGGACTTAATTGTCAGAATTATATGAGTGAGTTATTTATATTAGTCTCCAACCAATCAGCTATTGCAGCTAGAGGACCATCATATAGAACACATGCTCGATTGCCTTGGTAACTTTCAGTCTTGGCCCTGGCAGGGCCCATAGGAGATGAGTATGAGGCATTGAGGTATGATTGTGCCTATGATTGATGGGTCAAAGGCTGGAGCTGGTGAAATGCCCCAGTGATTGTATTTTATTAGGGTGTTTTTGGCTCACAAGTGTATCATAGAGGCATGACCATTGGGTGTTGATGGAAAATGGTGTCCTGGTGTTGGGAATGACACTTGACTGGGTGTGTTCATGACCCATGCTTGTTTTGAACCTCAGTTCTGGTTGGGTCTGGTCTATATCTCTGGTGTCCTAGGTTTTACATGATGCAGCATGATTATCTTTGTGGTGAGTGAGGAGTGGCCTTATTATATCACTGTCTTCATAATCACACAGACACCTCTGTAGGAACACTTTAGAGGTGACAGAGGTCTGTCACCTGAATTATGACTTTCATTTCCTCCCAATCACTTTGAAAACTTTTTTTTTTTAAAGCCTACAGTACTCAGTATTCCCAGGTAGTCTCCCATCCAAGTACTAACCAGGCCCGACCCTTGAAAACTTGAAGAAATAAGCTCAGTGAGGTTGGGTGACCTGCTCAAAGTCCTCCAGGTGTGGTAGGTGGTAGAAAGCGGCTTAGAACCTGGATCAGAGGGTCAAGCTCTTTCTCTCTGGCCATGCCATGTGTCCACTCCAAATTCTTGTCCAGTCTTTTTTTGAGAGCAGCACAGAATGCTTTAGAAAACCTGAATTTTGCTATTGTTCCTTTATAGAATGTCATTGTCTTTGGTCTGTCATAGTTCATTGGGATCCATGTAGTTGATTCTAGAGTGGAATCAGCGGCCCCCAAACACAACGGCTTCAGGAGCACCACCTTCATGAGCTATATGTGTGTGCAGGAGGGCATAGGGAAGCTAAGTTTGGATCTTTGTACTGTTCCCTTTTCCTCTGTTTAGTTTAACCTCCAAAGGCTTATACCACGTTCTCTGTGCCAAATGGAAAATGATGTTTTTATATTGCTTCATACATCATTCTTAACTCCAGCATGGGGCTGAGATCTTGGAACATTTCAAGACACTTGGTACGCGACTCTGCTTAAAGTTACAAGAAGCTCTTGGATTTTGTTTGTTGTGAAGTTGGCCGAACTAGCAGAACTTACGGTTTTACAGGTGCTTTTTATGTTTGATTAAAAAAGACACACTTGAAAAAAAATGGATGACAGTGAAGTGTCATTTTTTTAAATGAATTTTTTTTTTTCCTATTAGAAAGGTTAGCTATTCCTTGATTCTAATTTTCAGATTATTTCTTCAAGATGTTCATTTCTGGGATTTTTTTTTTCCTGACCTACAAGATCGTTTTTTATAGTAGTCAGAGATGACCTTGATCCACAGAGTTGGGCTCATATAAAGTTCCAAGAAGCACCAAAGGCCTGGTGACTTTGTCATATAGTCACCCTGGGAGGAAGGGCCTGGGAGGAAGGGCCCTGCTGATGCTGTCTCCGAGGTGTGCATCAGCCACATCTCACCATCTCTCTGTTCCCCTAGCCACCTGGTTCACTTCCATTGAATAAATGCCCTCCTCTCAATCATGGGAAATTTTTGTCTGATACGTGTTTCTGTAGTACACACCTGTGTGCATGTCTGTGTGTGTGTGTGCATGTTTGTGTCAGAGTGAAGAGGTGATGAGGGAAGTGGTATTGTAGAGTTTTCATTAGGGAATAGTTTTTCTCAGAAATCACTTTCACATGATGGGAGAAGCTAGTAAGATGTCAGTGCCGACCCCACAACGCTCCCTTTGTGATCGCCTGTTCCTACATTTTCCTTGTTTCCCACCTTACCCAAATTCCTCGGGAACTTCCTAGTCCGAGAGGAAGTGAGGTGTTGGTAGACTCCATGGCCTTGGTGCTGTGACCACAAAGTCAAAGCCTTTCAAGTGCAAGGAGTCTTTGCAGATGGCAACATTTCCAGGAACAGGAAGTCCTTGGAAAGTATGTGTGCTCATTAGCTGGAGGCAAAGTTTCTTTTGGACGCTTTCTTGGTCTTCTTCATTTCCAAATTGCAAAAGTAATTTCTGCGACTCTTCCTCATCTCATCAGAGAAGACTTTGTTCTCAGGAAATGTCTTTAGGGAGCTTTGGACAGTTTCCCTGCTGGACCCTGTGGTATAACCTGGGCTTCCAGAGGGTTAAAGAAAAAGCAGACTTGCCTTCAGATATGGGAGATCTGGCTCTGACCAAACACCACACAATCATTTGGCCTGCTTTGAAGAGCTTATATTAACTCTTTTAGTTCTCCTTCTACTCCCATAATGTGTGTACACGGTGGTCGTCGCTGCTTTCAGAAGAGGAAACAGACCCTTATTAAAGTCAAACAGCTGGTAAATGGAAGAGTTACGATTCTCATCTGGACAGATGTTCTCTGGCGGTCTTGGTTTTAGCCACTGCACATACTGCCGTTTCCTGAAACAGAGGGTTGCTGGGTTCGACCTGCTTTGTCCCACACAATTCCTTGCACTTTCCTGCTGCCCTTCGCTCTGGCAGGGTTCTCCCTCATAGGACTTTCCTCGTCTCTTTGCATACAGTCTAACTAGCCTCCTGCATCCAAACCCTTTTCTTATCCCTCTAGGTTTCAGCAACACCTGTAAATTGAAGATTTCTCCAGGGATGTTTTCCCATGTGGCTCAGGGAGGCCTGTGCCTCTGTTGCTGACATTTGACCTCCTTCTTGCCACTTCTAGCCTTTCAGTGGGGCTGGAATGTGTGGGTATCTTTCAGCTTGGAACCATAGTGTCCCTTTTGTGGAATCAACATCCCAGAACCATCCCCTGAAGGAGAGGATGACTTCTGCATGCACATCTGCCTTCTTAGTGATGGCTGGAGTAGATGTGCCGGTCAGGGTCCCAGACTCCCCTCAGTGCTGCATACATGGGTGCTCAGAGGAGGGAGGGCCTTCTCTGAGCGATCAAGGCTGCAGCATCTGCCGAACACTGGCTTAATCTCCAAGCATTGCTGTACTCAATATTGTTTAATTAAGGATGGACCTTTTGTAATATGCTGTCCCAGGCACTGGGCAGGATAAGTTAAGTTGGAAACGGTTCCTGGCCTCTTGGGGCGGGCGGGGGGAGGGCTAAGATTGGGTGATAATTTCCTGGGAAGAGCATTGATTATGGGGCTCAGGACCTTGGGATCTAGTCTGCTTTGTTCTTTTCTTTTGCTGGGTCTCATTTTTCTTATCTGTAAAATGAAGCCATTAGAAATTTGGTGTATGGCATGACACCTTAAACTTACGCGATGCTATACATCAGTTATATTGCACTAAAGCTGGAAAAAAAAGTAACTTGATACTTTCTAGAATTTTCTACTGAAGTTCTTTAAGGGGAGAGAAGAGTATAGGTGCATGAGCCCCTCCCACCACCCCTCCCTTCCAAATATAAGGAGCACAATCCAAAGTCACCCACTTTGTGCACATTTACATAATAAACTCGTGCAGATTCTTCCTGTCACTCCGTGATGTATGTATGTGTTTTATTTAATATAAAAATGGTGTTCTCCCTACATCTTTGGATCAATTTTATATATCGTGAGGATGTCCCCTGAGTGTCTTTGTATACTCTTGATGCAGAATCTTGACTCGGGCCTTACCTCTTGAGGCCAAGCTTGGAGAGCAGAGCCTGTGCCATGCTTGGGCTGGGAAGCAGCATATAAAACTACCACCCACATGGACTTAACCTTTCTGCTTGTCTCAGGGTCCTTCTTGCACTGCTGTAGCATCTTTCTTTCACAGACTTACCGATCATGTCAACGTCCTACCTTAAAAATGTTCCACTTTTGAAAATGTGCTCAGAAGGATCTTGTGCAGCTCTTGCCCCTCCCCAGCTGTTCTGCTTCTGCTGAGACATGGCCCTGTTCCCTGGGGAGAGGCATGCCTGAATCTGAGATGCTTGGTTGGGAATGTTTTCCAGGGCTTCTTCCAGCTCTTCTGTTCTGTGGGTCTGCATGAGGTCACAAAGCTAAGACAGGCATGCTGACAACTGTGTAGATGGCATAGCAATATGTTAATCCCAGAGATAAAAAAGAAAGTGAGGCAGGAGAGAATAGTACAGAATCCCTTGAGGCCCCGGGAACTTCCTCTTGCTTCCAGCCTCAGAAAAAACAGCACCTCTCAGTACCAAACATGCTCAAGTCTACACTGCAGGCACCGAGAGAGAGAGAGGCAGCCCCAGCCAGAACCAATATCAGATGGGAGCCTCTGGGGAGAGATGGTTCGATTTGGCTTGGGAGGAGGGCCACTCCTCTGACACCCTGCCCTCCCAACCGGATATACCAGGACTTCTTCAAGACGTGCGTTCTATCTCTGCCTTCTTTTCCTTTCTCCTTTGCAGGTGGTGAGCAAACCAGATATGAGCATCATTGCCTGGCTCAAGAGAGTCTCTTGGATGTCTGGGGTGGGGGTCCCTGCACAGCCCCTGAATCTTAATCCTTTCCTCCACACTCCATTCTCTCTCCCCTCTTAGCATCCTCCTCTTCTGAAAGGGAAGCCGTTATATCTCTGAATAAACTAACACTTTTATCCTTCAACATTAACAATGGAGAAAAATATTCCATGTGGGTAAAAGGTGGCTGCGTGTTCCCGACTTTCTCCAATTTTACCTTCCTATGGGGGGAATTTCTCACTAATTAGTACTATCACCAAGATACTAGTTTTACGGGGGGCACTATTTTCCTTGAACCGTGGTGGCCCAAGTTTGGGTGCATGACTTTCCAGCCTTTCCTTAATTTCTTGTGTTGTGTTGGGAACTCGGCCTGGCATTTAAATAGGACTTTACCAGAAAACTTGGGATAGCTAAAGGAAAATAAACAGAAGGTAGCATTGCCAAGTAACTGCCTTATGGGGTATAACTCACAAGCCCCCTGCCAGTGGTGGAATTTTTGGGCTGGGGTCATTGTTCTCCCTGCAGCCCACAGCTAGATATCTGCTCTCCTGGAAACCCCCAGCCAGGAGAGTGTGCCCCAGAGGGAGAGACGCAGGGGTCATCTCCTTGTCAGGTTAAGGCCTCAGGTACAGCTCTTTTGCTAGAAGCCATCCCTTTCTTCGGTGACTGAAATAGGGAATGAGACATTCCTTTTCCCATTCCGTTACACCTCCTCTCAGTCTGGAGGGGCATGGCTTTACTCCTCAAGATTAAGATGGAAGAATTCAGCACAGTAAGTTTAGCACCTCCTTTCACTGTAGGAGATACCGGAAGGGGTAGGACACTTACATATCCTCCTTAGTAGAGGCAGGTGTGATAGTGGTTAGACGTATGTGCCCCAGTGTCAGAATGCCTGCGTTTTAATCCTGTCTCTGCTTTTACTAGTTGTATCATCCTGGGAAAGCTTCACTGTTCAGGGTCCCAGCTTGCTTGTTTGTAGAGTATGCATATTAGCAGTGCCTTCCTCAGTGTTGAGGGCTGTTTGTGATTGTAGAGTTAATATGTGAAAGGTATCTAGAACAGTTCCTAGTCAGTGACCATCAGCGAGTTGGTCCCAGTAGGTCTGTCTGTGTAGATCTCGTCCATAAATGGCCCGGAGTGGGAAAATAATACCACCATCTGTGATGCACGTGTATCATGGTTTTTCAAAGTATCCCTGCATATATTCCTTATTAGATTCCGTCTCAGCCCTAGAGTGAAAGCTCCATGAGGCAGGACTTTTGCCTTTCTTGTTTTCCACCATATCTCAAGTACCAGAACAATGTCTGGCCCGTAGTAGATGCTCAATGATTGTTGACTGACTGAGCTCTGTGAGTTAGGCATAGCAGGTAGTATTAACCCATTTGACAGCCGAAAAAGCTGAGGCCCAGAGACATGAAATGAATCTTCTATGGTTGCACGAGGAGTCAGCAGCAGAGCTGGGATGAGACTCCAGGTCTCCTGAGTCCTGGTTCAGTGCTCCTGCCCAAGGTGCTGTTGCCAGTATCAAGAATCATGCCGTAGGTAGGCTGGAGCAGGGGCTCATTAAAAGGTGGCAGCTATCAGTTCCGCTTCCGGATCCCATGCACCCTCCTGCCCTGGGTCTATCTGTGTGCACTTATGTGTGTGTATGCTGTGAACTGGAGGCTTTAGAGCTGTAGGCTTGTGGTATCTGCTGCATGAACCACATGGGGTAGAGTAGATGATCGCTTGTCCTCCTGAAGCAGGCATTGTCCACATCAGGCTCCTAGGTGTTGGATGTGGGTGCAGGATGAGGCTGCATGGTTATACCAGGTATGTTGGTTTGGTTTCCCTAAGGTAGTGCACAGATTGCCCTTCTGTAAATAAGTTGTCGTCTGAAGCACTGGGTATCAGGCACCCTGTCCCTTTTTTGGCTTTCGGTGGGGCTGGAAGAGACCTCCAGAGCCATTTTTTCCATCCTTTTCCTTCCATGCAACACTACCATCTATATTCTAGAGTTATTATTTGCTCTTTAAAAAGATCAAGAAATCCACCCAATCACTTCTGAAAGTTTTTCTAAATTGAAGGTTGCACATTTTATTTTCTATAAAGAGCCAGAGAGTACCTATTTGGCTTGGGAGGAGGGCCACTCCTCTGATACCCCGCCCTCCCAACCGGATATACCAGGACTTTGTGACCTATGCTGCAATTCAGCTACTCAGCCGTGACTTTGTAGTATGGAGTCAACCATAGACAGTACATTACAGATGAGCATGGTTGTGTCCTATAAAATTTTATTTACAAAAATGGATGTTGGGCCAAATTTGACCTGTGGTCCATTTGCTGACCCTGTTCTAAGTGATCATCTTTGGGGTCAGCCCATTTCCTTTAGTCTTTCTGGTCCCGGATACTGCCTGAGTCAGGTAACCCAAGAGGAAGGCAATTCCATGCTGATTTCTCAGTCTCTGCTTCAAAACCCTTCTCAGATATTCTTGCTCAAGAGAGGGCCTGGAAGGTTCTGGTAATGTGCCTTTCATGTAGAAGGCTTACTGTGTGTGGAAAGGCTGGCTCTCGCCCCAAATTCCAGTTGATCGGGAAAAGCCGCACAGAGGTGGGCTTGGATGGGGGGCCCTGTCCTGATTTACTGTAAAAGTTCAGACACTTGGGCTTTTGGCTCCATGTCCCCTCCTAAAGCCAAGAAAAATGAAAGGCAAGGGCTGTCTGAACTCGGGCATAATATTTAAGGTTTAGTGGGTTGGGTGAAATATAATTGACCAGTTCTGTTTTTTCAGCTAAGCCTGAGTTATTCCTTAATAATTCATGGTGGGGACCACAGGTCAGTGGGGAAGCAGTGGGACTCTTGGGAAGGCTTGGGAGGGATGTCTGGATTCTAGGAGGTACTGTCTTACAAGGCAGATTCAGCATGATTTTTTTTCAGCTCATCTATGCACAAGGAGATTTTTATGGAAATTTAACACCCCCAGCTAAATACTCTTGCTGTTAGCATCTTTCATTTTAACAGAGGAGTTTTCTTCCTCTGCTCTGATGGATGATCCAGGCTGGGCTTGGTTCCTGCGTGGAGTTATGGGCACTCTTTAGGGAAAACATTTGGTGTAGTAAGAAGATCTTAGTTCTGGGACGATATTTATGTCTGACCATGCACCATTCCTTGTAACGGCCTCAGGCAATGTCCTTGACCTTTCTGAGCTTCAGCCCTCACCTTCACAAGGGGGTGATGATACCATCCCCACAGTTGTTGGAGGACTGCATGAAAGTCGGTGTGCAAAGCACTGAGCAGAGTGTCTAACACATAGTATGTGCCCCTATAAAGGAAAGCAAAAATTTAGTTATAACATCCAGGTCTGGTTCAACATCTTTGAGGTCGTCTATGAGCTTCCCTGACAAGTAATCACCCAGCAGTAATGTTTTAAAATGTGAAGGAGGTCTGCCAGGACAGGCTGCTGCATGGTGAACAGGCATTTCTGAGTCAGCCTGTCCCTTTTTCTCCCCCTTAGAAATGTTCACCTGGCACAGGGGCCAGGTAGCACCACGGGGAAGTGGCACGTGTCTGAGAATCTTGGGAAATAACCTTCTTGTGTGAACTTATCCAGAAGGAGGAGACAGGAGTGGCCTCAGTCTCTGGATATTTCCAGTTACCTTCTTCGAAGAGCTAATCTTGCCTCTCTTTTTGTATAGGTGTTTTTGTAGATTCTTGAAGGCTGAGATGTTCCTTTATTCTTCCCCTGCATGAGGCACCTTCTGTCCAAACACAGTCTCCTTCTGCTCCCTGAGTCCCATATATCTGTGCAGGGCAGTGGCACTGCTTACTCTTTTCCTGGTGTGTGCACCAGAGCTCACTGTAGGTTCTCAATGGAGCTGGGTGCCTCTCACTCTCTGTGAGCCAGTGGGAGGCAGTAAGCTGGGAATTAGTGGAGGAGGGAGGCCTTGAAGGCACGAAGAGGGGACAGGATGAGAAGGAAGAGGAGGAGGAGGGAAGAGGAGGCAGTTGAAAGCTCTCTCACGGCAAAGAGTGTGTGATCACAGCCAGCCCCACACAGACTTCCCTCCAAATGAGGAGGGAGTGAGAAAATGTAATTTTAGTGTCTGGCTTTTGACTGATTCCCTGTGGAGTTTTCCTTCTGGGCTGTGGTGTTGGGTGTCTCCCCTCCCCTGCAAGAGACAGACTGGCCAGGATAAGTGAGTTCAGATGTTGCCTGGGGGACGCCCTGGGGAGGAAGTGGAGAGCAATGCAAGTGCCTGGGGGACCTGGGGGCTTGTATTTCGGGATATGGAGGTGACGTCAAGGACACTGCAGAGGATTTAGGGACAAGTTAGAGGGTACATCAGCCCGATTGGGCTGAGCTATATTGGGTCTATGTTCCTATGCCGAGGAATGAAGCCATGTTTTCCAGGCCCTGTTCCATGGCCCCGCTGCCAACACAGGTGTGCATTTTGGTGGAGGCCTGCTTAGCTCTGTGCAAAACCAAGGCAGTGGAATCTTTACTTGGAATAAGAGCCTGCTGGGAAGTGCGCAGTCCTGGGAGAACGTGTTCCAAGCAAGGCCTGGGGGGGCACCTGTGCCCAGTTGTCTGGTGGCTCCTGGCACGGGAGATGCCAGGCAGTACACACTGTTGGGTGGACAGGCTGTTGGTGTCTATGTGTGAAAATCAGACTTGGGGAGATTATAAACCAAAGAGACCCCCACCCAAACCCCGAGTCCCCTGCCCAGCCCAGAAAGCTCTCGGTGATGGTGTAGGGAAGACTCACACTTGGTGGAAAATCCATGTAACATTTTTATCCTACTTTCCCTCCTCTCACTGCTAGTCAGCATGTTAGGGGAGTAGAAATTCATTTAAATATGAGTCTATGAAAAAATATAATTAGGAAGGTAAATTGAAAAATGCACATACGCTTCTGTGCCAGATGTAAATTACTTTATCCACACCACACCACGCCCCGCATCCATTAACCAGGAGAGTTGTGAATTGTCTGTGACTTGACACTCTTGTAGGAGATTTTCTCAGGGACCCTGACTATTAGGAGCGCCTTAAAAGTAGGGAACTTAAATGATAGCATATAGGTAAGAGCATCTTGGAAACTTCACAGTTCCATTTAAATTCATCATTCAATGACTTCGTCCTGGGTCGGAAAAAAATGCAGTCTCTTTTCCCTGTCTTTTGCACCTGGTGTGGGATCGCTGGGGAGGAAGGGCGGGCAGATGAGGGTCATGTGATTTTTGTCTTCCTATATTGGAAAGCAAGGACATATGAAAACAGTTAGACTGTTTTGGCGTTTCCCAAGAGAACAGAGTCAGTACCATTGGTTAGATGTCATAGAAAGTTGGATCTTGGATCAATATAAGGAATCACTTTCTAAAGCAAAGCATTTTGGTTAAAAATATGGACTTCAGAGTCAAGCTAAATGTGGGTTGAAGCTTAGATTTACTACCTACTAGCCGTGGGACCTTGGGGGAATTTACTTCTCTGGATCTGAGTCTCTTCAACAGGAAAATAGGAACACTGTAATGAAATCTTGTAACCTCATAAGGTTGCTCTGAGGATTAAAGGAGAATGTAGAAGCATATGATTAGTTCGTGGTTAGGGCAATTCAATAAAAAGTAGGGATTAGTGCTAGAAGATAGGATGACAAGAGAAGCAGTAGTAAGAAAATTAGCTGTACTGTAAAATTAAAGTTACCCTGCAGTGAGATGGGACAGTTGGGTGATAGTGAATGCCTCATCATCCCTGGAGATTTTGGCAACAGCTGGGTGGATGGCTTCTGCAAAGAGATTTCTGGGTGAGATTCAGTGGTCCTCAGACTTGGCGGTGAACATCTCAACTATTAGGGAGTTTTTTCCTCTTAAAAATAATAACAATTGTTTTTGAAATATTCAGTACAAATAATCTAAGCACAGCAATGTTCAGGGAGAAGGTTTAAAAATAATTCCAAATCTCACCACCTAGAAATAACCATCTTGAACAGTAGGAGAAAATCACGAAAGAATCTTCCTATGAATATATGTACAGTTGGAAGGAGGCATAGATCACAGATTGATAGGAGTAATTTTAGAATAATAGGATCACACTCTACATCTAATTTTAACAAAGAATATTAACCTACGTTGCTTAATATTCTGAGAGGAAACATCTGAAGGAAGTTCTGAGCTCTGGGTAAATATTTCTTTACTGAAACCGATATTTTCTAAAAGAACTCACTAAGGTTATAAAAAATATTATGAGGTTAAAGTCATTCCTTTTTGTTAACAACTACTTCAGTTTTAGACTTCGAGTCCATACTGTAAAAGATGAAGAAGTTAGCATTCACATACGTCTTTCTACCTCCTCCCCCTGACTTGTTTTAGTAATAGCATTGTTTTGACATTGTTAAGGTTAATAATATTGAGGAAGTTCCAGAGTTGTTTAGTCTCAAGCCTTTCTCCTATGCAGGAATTCAGTTTTCAGTTGTATTCTTTCTATCTCCAATTTATTCAGAAATCTGAAACGGTTGTTATATTGGCCTTCAGTGTGTTTGCTTTGTTCTAACTTCTTGTAATCTAACTTTTCTTGTTTTATTGAACACATTCTGATTAATTCCTTCCATAGCATTAAGCACTTGTGGGAAATTTCCTGTTTCTTTTGCTGTTTTCTTCAAGACAGGGTCTTTATTTTCTGTATACTGTGTTCCTTATTTGCCCGCTGTAGTATGTGTATGCAAGTGCCATGACCTTTTTCATCTTGCTTTCGGTGAACTTGGGTAGCTTTGCCTAGTCCTTCTAATTGCTCTGATACTGTGCACAAGTGCTTTGTGACTCCTTTCATAACTTATCTAAAACCTCTGCTTTGCTATCTGAGCTGTAGTTTGAGATGATTTTTGATGCCTGGGAGAATTTTAGGGGAACATGGGGGGAGTGAATGAAGGTAAGAGCTTAGAGCTGTGTGTTCCTTTGGGTAGGAACACACGAAATTCTGTTAAATGTCCTGTTCCGAGGTTTATTTAATTTATGGGGGACATACTGTCCTCCTTGAGGGGATGCCCCTGACATTTAGATGATACCCTCAATTAAGAATTGAGCCCTGAAACCTGTGCCTCTATGAGAGAGAGAGAGGGGTCAGGGAGAGAGAGGGTTAGGGGGAGAGAGAGAGAGAGAGAGAGAGAGAGAGAGAGAGAGAGAGAGAGAGAGAGAAAGAAAGAGAGACAGACAGACAGACACAGGTCGGGGAGAGAAGAGGGTGGGAGCCGAGAGAGAGGGGGTGGGGTGGCGGGGAGCGCTCGCGCGCGCTCCATTCACACCACTGTTTTATAGCCTTCTTCCTAGTTTTCAATTTGTCCCCTCAACTTCTTCCCTATCAAGTCAGAAAAGGGAAAAAATAACAATACAAGTGTAGTCTGCTTCTTTCCAAATGTTCAGTAACTAGAGAAAAGTCTCCAAATTTTGACCTCATCAATAATGCTTCTGGGGGGTGGGGTGCAGACAAGAACCTTACAAGTCGCGCCAGACCCTACTCTCCCTGGTTCATGTTGGTGGATAGTTTCACATCCCCTCCTTTTTCCCTTCGCTGGTTCATAAACTATAGATCATATTCTGTTTTCTTTGTGATTACTCTTAAATTTTTAGCATATATACTTAACCAATTTTTTTCTGGCAACAGCGAAAGCGACACAGGATTATTAATAAAATATTATATGTCAAGTATCCAGCATAGTGCCTGATAGTCATTAAAATGCATAATAATTTCTAGTTACTGATAATACCCTACTACTACCAACAATTCATTAACATTAATATCATTTTACCCAAAGAACCGCTAAGCATTATTTTATCCACGTGTACATTATCAAGAAGGTGAACATTATGAAAGTTATCTAGAAGAAATTCTAATCTAGACAGTTTTTCCCAAAGGAGGGCCTGGTAGGCAAGATAGCACCGTGTCTCGGTGCATTTTGTCCCAGGGCTCATGACAACATCTTTTCATATGAATTTTCTCATTTGTAAAATGTTACACTGAGTATTCAATGAGGTGAATCTTGCAAAGTACATACTATGTAGCTGTTGTATGGATACCAAGCTGAACTTCTCTTTTCAAACACCCCAGCCTTGACTCATTACCTTGCCTTATTCCCCTGAAAGCCAGTTCTTGGTCTGTGTCCCTCTGGCTCTGACTGCCTGACCCAAAGCTCCTGCGGGCTGACCATGGATGTGACTGCTAAGCTCCACCTGGCTAAGGCACAGCCTGGCTAGAGGCAGCCCAGCGCTGTGAAATCAATCATGATGATACTGGAAGGAATTCTTGGTGAATTAGCGGAATGCTAGGAGGGACGGTCCAGATGGAGGTAGGTGTAAAGTAGAGCTTTGTTGGATGGAGTTGTTTTTGCGCAACATATTGATCTCCTTGGGGTGGGAGAAAAAAGAAACAGAAGCTCCTCGCCGCTCTTTGGAGTGATGGGTGGGAGCGTGAGTACAGGTGGGAGTCTGCGGGCCCCCTCAGCTGGCTTTTTTTAGATGTACCATCAGGTACTGCAGCTGTATTCCCACTGCTCCCCCGGCAATGCAAAGGGCAGATTACTAAGCAGGGCTGGGCTGGTAGCGAGCTTTGCTGGTTTTCCTCAGCGACCACAGCATTCCTGGAGGTTGTGAGTGTGGATACTCTGAGAACGGGCGATGCCCATGCCCAGGGCGCACAGACTGAGCACAGAAGAGAGAAATGTCACTGGGAATCAAACCCTTGGCCCCCCGGTGCCTGGGCTTCCACCTGTCATGGATCTCTGAAATAGCAGGGGTCAGCAGTAGGGTGAGCATGGACATCTGGTGGCGACGGACCCTGCCAGAGCTGCGTTCCATCCTTGAAAGTGTCTCCCAGATCCACCCTTGAGAGGACAGAGTTCTGATCCCCCAGCCTCTGTTTTGCCTCACCTCCACAAGGCGTTATGTAGAAAATTCTCTCTTATCCCACCTGGGCGTCTATTCCCTAACCTGTGAAATTAGAGTTGCAGGTATTTTAGTGGATTAGGGGTTAGGAGATGAAACCTAGGTTTTAATTCCAGCTCCATCACTGCATGATCTCACACAAGCTACTGATTTGGGTGCTTCAGCATCTGTAAATTGCAAACCCCCCTCCTTCCATCCTCCCGTGCTCCCTCCTAGGGAAGTTGGGAGGGCAAATGAGAGAATCTCTTTGCAGGCTCCGGAGAAGGGAGAAAGTTAAAGAGAAGGGGGCTCCTTTACCTAGGGTCGGGGGAGCTGGTATGTGGATGGTATAATCTCAGAGTCCTCAGCCTCTTCCCAGGGATCCTCCTGGACCAGCCAGCCTGTACAGGAATCTGTTCAGCCCCATGGGTAGATGCAGGACCATGACTTGCAGCACGAAGGAGGGACCCGCTTGCAGAGGATCCCAGCCTTGGTGTAACTTGCACTAGGCAGTGACTCCGTGCCAGGCCTTTGTAACCTTCGCATGTAGTATCCCATGTAATCAGCATCTTAACAACCGGCCCCCTCACAGGCATGGACCAATCAGATTAGATACTTTTTGTGGTGCTGGAACAGGATCCTAGAGGGCCCCTGTTTGGTTGAGCTTTAATGCTTTAGTCATTAGATTGTGGGAAGATTTAGGGGGATCCATGGAGGAGGGAGAGGGTTGGGGGCACTTGTGTGTTCATAGTCTTGGGACTCATGATCTGCCTGGGCTGTTAAGGACTGGCTTCATGTTAACCCTGGAGTTTGGTGCTGGCATTTTCCAAGATGCTCATGAGGAAATTGAGATTCAGAGTGGTTAAGTGACATTGCCAAAGTCATGCATATAATAAGCTGGGATTTAGACTCAGATCTGGCTAACTAAGGAGTCCAGGTGGAGATAATGATACCAGTGAAGGCTCTAGAGTTGGAAGGGGCCAGATAAAAGGGTGTATAGGGCTGCTTCAGTGGCCAAAGAGCTTGTGGTGAACCCTGGCCCACGAGACCACAGTAGGGGGTTCCTGGGTGCTGGTGGCCAAGGGTGAGAGTAGGGTATAGCTCGTGTATAGAGTAAGTGTGAGTAGGCTATGGAGCATAGCTTGTATACAGCATTTGTGTATAGAGTGGGGACTGTGTGTGTGAAAAGTTCTGTGTAGAGTATATGAGTGTGTATATATGTGTGTAGAGGATGCAAGATTGTGTGTGTGTGTGTGTGTGTAGTATGAGGATTGTGTGTATGTGTAGTATGTGAGTGTACGTGTGTGTGTGTATAGAGTGCCTTCCCAAAGGACCCACTCCACCAGCAGCCTGCTCTTTCATCATTGTAACAAAAGCCTATTCTATTTCTGCTGGGCCTCGCCAAAAAAAGTTGAGTGAAGAGGAGGTGCCCAGGAGGGGCAGGCAGCATGTTATGGTCTAAACGGCTCATTGTAATGATTTGAGTGACAGTGAGGCCAGCATTGGCCCTGAGACTCTCACTGACTCCTCAGAAGCTGTTATATTCTTAGTTTTTTCTTAGTGCTAGGTAGGGTTTTTTTTTTTAATTTCTTCTTTTGAAAGCAGAATAGGAGGAAGAGGGAGAGATGAAAAGATTTCAGCTATCATTGAACAAATTCTAAGCTCTAAGAAGAAGGAATTCTGAGTGATTTTAATTTTTTTGCCATTATGAGAGGATCTTAATATGGAAGACACTTTCTAAGCAAACTCAGGTGTCTCAGACTATGTAAGAGCCCTTCTCAGGCTCTATTCTGGTGTTTGTCATGGTTGGGGGAAGGCGGGCCAACAGGGAGCGGGTGAGAATGTAATTTCCCTTATAGCATAGCTTGAGTATTGCAGACTCAACTTGATTCTGCTGAGTGAGTGGCTCTTGTGGAAGAATAGTATATCTTTTGAGTTGTCATCTGCTTAGGCATGGCATAGGATGGACCAAGAGGAGGGTATTTCTTGACTGCATGTACAACTTATACCTAGTAACTACAACAGTTTATAACCTATACTTACACCTATAAACTACATGTAGGTTGTAGGTATGGGTTATAGGTTGTAGATATGGGTCGTAGGTTCTAGGTGTGGTTTGTAGGTGAGAAATAGAAACAAAGAGCTTTTTACTTCTCAAGGTCACATGCCTTTAGGACATATCTGAAACTAGAACCTAGATTTTTTGATGCCAAGATTTATGATCTCTCTGAGCTTATGTTCCTCTATGAGAAATGAGATGCTTCATAGGAAATGCTTATAGTTTGCTGTTATAAATATACATAAATGTAAATAGTGGAGGGACCTTGTCTCTGGTCTCTACCTAGAGACACCTGTTGGTTATATTTTGATGCATTTCCTTCAAGCTTCTTTTCTTTGTATAGCTTTTCGTATTATTGCAATTTCCTTAGCCATGATTGTACTCTTTATCCAATTTTGTATGCTGTCTTCCTACACTCCATTACTATCACACATGTTTTCTGTGCTGTTCAAAGTCTGTAAACTTTTTTTCTACAACTGTATGCTACTCAGTATGGCTGTACCACCACTTAGCCATTTGCTGGTGTGGGATATTTAGGCTGTTCGTACTGTTTGGCTTTATAACTAAGATAACGATTATCTTTGAGCTAAGATATCTTAAATACAGTATTTTTAGGTTTCCAAGGAGAGTGAGAGGCTGGGTGTTGGTCCTGCCCAGGAGAGCCTGTGGGAGGCCTGGTAACTCCCTGATGGGAAGCCTGGCCTGGGGTTACACGACCATCTGGCTCAAGTGTGCCCTTGGCAGAGGTTGCCGGCCCAGAGGCCAGCATGGGGAAGTGTAGTGGACCAGCCCTGGAGTAGATGGAGTAACAGAAGGAAGGGCTCTCCTTCCTTTAGACAGGAGTGGAATATTCAGGCATAGAGGTAGGGAAAATGGATGCCTTTCAGAGATTTAGATCTATAGTGCCACTAGAGGTGGAGCGGGCGTGAGAAGGAGCAGCCACACATTTATAACCTCCCCACACTTCATCCCTCTGGCATTTGTGCCCTGAGTTGTCAAAAAGCAAAAGGCAGTTCTCTCCCACAACCAAAGCCTAAGAAGGGACAGTCCACCCTCCTTTGTAGAGCTTAGGAAACCCTAGTTGATGCTCATCAGAGGGGTCTTTTAAGATCAGTGGCTGAAGGAGTGAACCCTTCATAGAGTTGAGTGAAGCTTGCAGGGTTGGGGGGTGAGGAGAGGGAGGGGCAGAGCTTGTCAGAAAAAGGGGTGGCAAGTGGAGTATGGAAGAAAGACTGGTCCCTACACCTGGATGTCCTGGGCTTACAAGTCAGGGCCTCACAGCTGGGAACGGACAGCATCCCCTATTGGGCTGATGCAGTGCACAAAGTTGAGCTACCATACACCTGGGGGTGGGGGAGGGTTTCGTTAAAATAACTAGATTTTTCCTCATGGACTCTGGTTTTAGCTCCAGCCAGGTTATTTTTAAAAAGTCCTTTGCTTCTTTATGTCTTGTTTGCTTTATCTGTCAGCAAGAGATTATATGAATGAAGAGATTATAAAATCCCTCTGTAAATAAATAATTTAACTACCCTATCACCTCCACTACCGCCACCACTATGGTGGAAACACACCAAGGAAATCCTAATCCTGCCTTAAAAATATTCAGTAAGTGCAATATTTTAGTGTCAGTGCTTTCTCTTTTGAATGGGGTGTGGTCATTGGCAGATTCCTGGTGGATAAGAATTGGAGAAGGTGTTTTCTATGCTTAAAGGAGGGGAAAAAAAAAAAGATCTGAGAAGAAATAAACTGACCCTAGCTTTTTTCTACCCTGCAGGGGTATGCCTCATATGGGACACACCTCTCTTTTCATTCACTGGTTAGTCCCTCATCTATCGTCAGCCTGTTGCCCTACTCACTCGGTCAGAAGGTCCAGAGAACCCAGCACGCTGCAGGGGAGAATCTGCCCCTTTTGCACATGTCATGGGGAGGCTCAAAGGCATCTTGTTGGAGTCAAATGACTTGTTAGCACATGCCTGCTTAGGTATCCTTCTTCAATTGATGTATTACATGACACATGGGAGTTTTGCATCGTGCTGAAATGCATAACAAGCCTCTTCTCTCTCTGAGCACCAGTTCAGTGCATTTCCTCTCCAATTGCTCCTTTTTGTAGAAGATTATTTCTGATGCATATTGACTTGTTATTGGAAAATGCTTTAGAGGGATAATGAGCTGGGTAGTTTTCCTCTTCATTTTTCTTTGTTATTATTGTTGTGGAATTCATATGGGTAACTGGGCTCTCCACTTACTTTATTGATTCCTGAATTTAGGGGACGGCTCTGTAATTGACAATTTCCTTTACCCAATGTGGGCAGAGAGAAGGGCTGTACCTGTGGGTGCCGACTCTGCCAGAAACCATATGTGTCCAGGGCCAAGGTTCCTGCCTGAGATGAGGACATTTCTGTCCAGCCCTGACCTGACACAGCCGAGTGCCCTTGGGCAAGTCCCTCATTGCCTTTTCCTTGGCTCTATTTCCCCCTTGCTGTCCTACCAGGAGTCAGACCAGATGACATTGGGTGCTGGACCCCTCCCAGTTCTCACATTTTCCAGGCTGAGATGGAAGCCCTTTTCGTTGCTGGCTTGGCGTGTAAAGGCCCGGACATTCCTGCATTCATGGGTGACACTGCTGACCCCACGTGCTCTCACCATGGTTTTCCCAGGAGGCCTGACGGATGTGTGCTGAGTCACACACATGCACAGCCAGAATCCCTTGTGACTAAGCTGTGTGTTTTCGGGAGGACTGGCAGGGCCAGTGGTGCAGCCTGAACTCAGCGTCTCCAGGAAGGGGAATAAACTGTGACCTTGCCACTGTGGATGAGGGGCACCTGCCCACGGAGCTAACCCATCTGGGCTAATGCAGTGCTCTCCTTCTCTCCATTCTGGTATTCTGGCTGTCAGCTTTGCTTATGCATAGATGAATTACTCTTGTTTCAGATTCTCATGGAAAATCTTACTGTCAAGTTCTTAGGATAGGATTAAGTAGAATAGGTAATAAAGGTCGTCAGCATTATTTCCAATCTTTTGACTTTTATTCGCCCCTGTAGCCTGTAGACAAGCTGGATGCTTATAGGGGTGGCAGAGACTGGGGATTTGGAATCAGGCACACCCGAGTTTGAAGCCCAGCGGTGCTTTTGGCTGTGTCACCTTAAACACTAGCCTCCCTAAGCCTCAGTTTATCTTCTCTGAAAGGGTAAGAAACAGCCTTGACCGAAGAGGTTCGCTGGTAGAGACTAAGGGAGCGAACATCTCCCATGTGTTTTGCAGCATCTCAACACTGGTGGGATGCTTTTAGGTGGGATACAGACGAATTTCTTATTATAGTTGTGTATTTGAATGTGACTGTGAAAAAATAGAACGAGCGCATCGGAGCTCGTGATTTCACAGATATTATTACTTAGGACAATGCTAATTTAAAATGAAGTGAGACAATTTAAAGTTGATTTAAAGAATAATGCGCAGTGAATTTTAGAGCAGGGTGTGTAGACATGGCAGAAATCAGGAAGGTGGGCAAGTAGGACAGAATTATCTCATATGGGATACATGGTAGGAGCAGAATCAGCGTATCTTTGCTTTCTTGTCTGCTCCTAGTCCAGAGAAGTTGTAGGGTGCTGGTGTAAAAAGCTCAGAGAGAAAGGTTGGTGGTAGCTCAGCTTTGCGCATTGCATGAGCCTGATAGGGGATGCTGTCCGTTCCCAGCTGTGAGTTCTGCTAAGCGATTCTGGACAAATGGCTACTTTTCTGGATACTTGAAGTGCAAGTGTTAGTCATTATAGAATTAGCCCTAGAGCTAGAAGAGATCTTGGAGACAGTCTACTCCATTTTATATTAGACTTAGGTGATTTTTAAAAAAATATTATTTATTTTTTTTAATAAAAAACAGATCCAGAGAGATATAGACTTACTCTAAGGCGTGCAAATAGTGGAGTGGGTGGGACAGATCTTCATGTGTCTTTCCCTGAAGATTTTTCTTTCCTCTCTCCTGCTTCCCTTCACTGGCAATAGCTTCGACTATATGAAATGTGTTCTTAGAACAGGACTCACTTCGACCTGGATGTGTAAGTCTAGTACCGTGAGGGTCTACTCTGCAATATTGCCTGTGTTTCTGTGTTTCTCCTGTTGGTGAGAGGATTGGAGAGCCAACTGTTTAGATTCTGTGGGAAGAAGAGGAAATGAATTTTAAAATCGCAAGTTTTGGCTTTTTGTTCCTGGAGTGTTGCAGCTTAGCTGTGTGATCCGGGCTTGCTGCTGACCTCTCAGATCCTGGGTTTCCTCCTCTATCATATGGTTTGACCTCAGCAGGTCTGAGTGAGATAAGAGGGGGGAAAGGCTTAGCGCCTACCTCTCTTGGTCAAGGTAGAGACTGAGCTGGGTCCTGGAGCTTAAGGGGAGTCAGGCAGGGTGCTGGGGGTGGCAGGGGTGCACTCCTGGTGGAGGTGATAGCACAAGAAAGGCCTGGAGCATGGTATATGTGAGAAACTACAGACCGGGCATGGTTTGGGGAATGAGGGGCAGGCAGGAGCACAGGAGTGGGACTCAGAATATAACAGTAACCCCCCCAGGCCTCCAACCCTGATGCCTCTGTCCTCTCAACCCCCCATCAGGTAAAAGGTCTCTGGAGAAGGGGCTGTGTGCTGCACTTTTGTTTTTTTGTTCTGTTTTGTTTTGGTTTGTGGTAAAACATATGTACCATAACATTTACAATTTTAATCATTTAAAAATAAACAGGCACAATGTTGTACAACTATCACTGCCATTTGGTCCCAGAACTTTTTTATTACCTCAGATGGAAACCCCATACCCATTAGCGGTCACTCTCCATTTCCTCCTCCCCTTACCCCTGGAACCACAGATCTACTTTCTGCTTCTGTGTATTGGCCTGTTTCGGATATTTCATATAAATGAAATGATACAATATATAGTTATTTGTATCTGGCTTCTTTCACTTAGCATAATGTTTTTAAGGTTCATCCATGTCGTAACGTATGTAGCATGTTCTATGGCTAAGTCATACTCTGTTGTATGGATATACCACATTTTATTGACCTGTTCATCTGTTGATGGACATTTTTGTTTGAACTGATTTTAATTCTTTTGGGTAATTCTTTTTGGCCTAGGAGTGAGATTGCTGGGTATTAAACATATTGAGGAAATTGCTTGATTCTTGAAGGTACATTTCAGCTCTGCCTTCTACTCAGAACTGTGCTCTTTTAGATCAAAGCTTTGAGAAATGGACTGAACAATGCCAGGCTTGGTTTTGCATCCTCACTCGGAATCCCAGGACTTGGGTCCTACTCTTGTTCCCAGATGAGGAGACTGAGGCATGGAGTGGTTAAATATCATCTCAAGGTCACACAGCTCCTGAGCAGTGGATCTGGGATTTGAACCCAGACAGACTGTTTTTAGAGCCAGGTCTCTCCTGACACAGCACATAATGCCTTAGAGATGGGTGTGTCCACAGCTAAGATCACAGGCTGAGCCTGGAAGGCCTCCCGACTTGAAGCGGAGAGGCCATGTGTGCAGCATGGAGCCCACATGAGCCCTGGGTTTGAGCCCTGTCTTGGCGCCCACTCAGCTGTATCCCCGCCATTTTTTTTCACCTTGCATCCCCATCCCCACTAGCCTCAGTGAAAATGGTTTATGAGGTTTCCCAGAAATAATATCATAGAAAGACCCTGCCCTCTGGGTGAGGAGGTGGGGGGTACTCTTTGAGTAGATCTGAGGAGAACCCATGGGACCACCCAGCCTAAGGGGTTTCATGTTGCTTCCAGGCCTGCTGCAGAGGTGACCCTGAGCTGAGCTTAGGCTCTGGTGTCTGAGGATGCCCTCCTCCCACCTCGTGACCACCCACAGGAAAGTTGGCTTTGTCTGCTGTTGTGTAAGCAGCACCCACAAAGGACACTTCATGCTAGGGCTATGCACTGCCTGTTGAAGAGCCAGTGTGGTCTCCCCTGGCTGAGGCTGAAGGTGGGGAACCCTGGGGAAAGGGGTGGCCTGGCCTTGGAGAGCATTTTAAAAAGCCCTCCTGGGACATGAAGAGGGAGCCCCAAACCAGTTTATCCTGTGGGAACTGGTCCAGATTATGGTTTACAGTGCAAATTTGGGGACATGCCAGGGCCATATTAATACTGCATGAGGCAGTAAGGGGACCGCAGGCTTGAAACCGGAGCTCTGGCCTATAATGGAACTGAACAGTGGGCCTTGTCTTAAAGGGACATGACACACTCCCAGAAGTATGCGTGGCATTATTTCCCTCTAATGCTGTTTACTAGATTTGTACACAATGCCCTCAAGGGTTTAAAAAGGAAATCGCAGTGTGAGATGGGAGGTGTTTTTGATTGCACATGATAGCACCATTTAATGCTCATTGACTTGATTATTGTTTCTTTGGTTACGTTGGTGAGAGTGGGGGAGGGAGAGGGAGTGGGAGAGGGAGGAGGAAACTGCTGTTTCTCCCTTATATTTTGCTGAAACCTATCTCAGCTAGTAAGCAGACTGAGAAATCTGGGTATTCACAGGTGGAACGAAATGAATAACACTTTGAAAGCTCAGAACCATGAACACAACGTAGAATTCTGCCCTCAAGGTGCCAGTTTAACTCTTCTCCTCTTATAATTGAGTTCATGGCTGTGTCATGGAGAAGGGCAAGTCAGTGCTGTTTCTTGTTGGACTCCTCGGGCCACTCGCATTTGTCTAGAAACCAAGAGACTACAAAGTATAAATATCCAGTTGCTATTGGCTTATGAGGAAGAAAGGGAAGTGATATCAGGGATTTATTTGAAAGGGTACCCTCCACCCAGATGGTGTCCTAGAGTATTTTCCTAGACATTAGAGGAAGATCCAGTGTGCATAGTATAGTTTTAGTATTAAGTATGTTTTGGGATACTTTTATTCTTTTCATGTTGTTGGTCCACTGTAGTAATTAGGATCCTTTTGACTGTAAGTAATGAGAAGTATGGATTCAAATTGGCTTATAAACAGTAAGGAAGTATATCTCCCATAAGTAGAACAGTGGTGGCTGGGATGGGGGGTGACTGCCTGGGGTGGATGGCTCAGTGGCTGAGTGATGTCTGAAGCCCTGCCTCCTTCTATGTCTCTACTCTGCTTGTTGGTGACAGCTTCACCCTAAATCTGGTTCCTCTTGTGGCTCCAAAATGGCTGTAGCAGTTCTAGGCATCACATCTGGACATAGCAATGTCCAGAGTCAGGGTAGGGATTATCTCTTCTGGTGAGGACTTTATAGAGAGAGGAAATCTTTCCCGGAAGCCCCCCATTAAGTTCTCCATCTATCTCATTGACCAGAACTAGGCCAGTTTCCCACCCCTAAGTCAGTGGCAAGTGGAATGTGGATGCCTATTGATATAGACCAGACAGGACCTAGCAGCTGGTGAGAGAATGGCTCAGCTTACCTGAGGCCCAAGGCAATGTAGAGAAGGGTTAGGAACCTGAACAAAATGGGGCTATGCTAGGAAAGGGGAGGGGGCTGATGTCTAGCTATCTTTTGAATCTATGAATAAAAAAAGGCAGCTCCCATTCAGTTGGATTCACAGGCATCTTTGAATGCTAGGAATTCGATGGAAGGGAAATTACAGATCATCTGTTACAATCCGTTCATTTTACAGATGAAGAAACTGAACCCTAAAGGTAGGAGTGACTTACCAAAAGTCACCTGATCCACCCTAGAACCCAGACTCCGACCGTGTGGGTACAGCAGGCATTGAGATTATTTGGCTAATGTTATAGAATCTGTGGAACAGTACCAGAACCCAGGGTGGGAGAATATTGGCAGGGCTTCTAGAAACTATGGGGCCTGTCATTTTCATTAATAAATTTATTCATCAACCACTGAGTCTCTAACCCTGCAGTCTCTGAATGTTATGAGGGGAAGTGCAATAATGAATCCTCAAGACATCCACAAAAAAACAAATTCCAACCCATGAGGGCATGGCCAGAGCTAGGTACGTCTTCTCTTCTGGAGAGAAGTCTCCTTTTTTGTATTCTCACTTCCTGGTTCCAAAACTTAGAACAGTGTCTGGAACACAACCAGTACTCCATAAACGCATGTCAGATTGCATCAATTAAAACTGCACGAGGCCCAGAAAATGTTGATTTCATCTTATTTTAACCTGTACAAAGTGGATATAAAATTAAGTCATGTTAACAATTCTTTAAACAAGATAACCCCACAAAAAATATCAAACCACCCCCTTCCTGAAAGCGAACCTGTCTGGCCTCATTGTCAGATGAGGTCCTGACGGCTGGGCATTGACTTGGTTAGGGAGTCAGGCAGTGATGGTGGTGCAGCCCGCTGGCGTTGAGGGAGGCTAGAGCTCAAGTCCATGCAAGTCACCCATGATTGCCTTGACCCCAGTGCCTGAAGGGAGTGTGTCTTCTCGCCTCTTGCATAAGCCTCGGGGCACACCTTAGAGCCTTCTCTCACTGTCAAGGTGGCTCTGCTTGTCCATTATGGTCTGATGTCAATTGCAGAAAATGTGGGTGGGGAGTAGCTCATGGATAACTAGACCCAGATCCCTCAGTCCCTAGGTACCACCCTAAACAAAGCAAAATAGCAACTCATAGCTCCATCAGTGTGCCTCGCGTTTTTGTTTTCTCCTCTAGAATCAAGTCGCCAAGGCAAAAATCATTCAGAACTCAGAACACCACACACCCCACCATGCTGAGGTTTCTAAAATCAGGCTCTGGTTCCCATGTGATGTTGAGAGTGTCAGAAACTCCAAAACATTTGAAGATTCCCAGAAGAGAAAGAAGTAGTCGTCTTATTATTCTGAGTGAGTGTGGTTTGCACATTGTTGGCTTCCTCAGCGTTTGGATTCTTGAGCCGGTTGGTCTGGGGATGAAGAACAAAGTCCATTAAAGTGTCTCGTCTTGTCGAGCTGATGGAAAATTCTCTCCATCTGTTTTATTACTCCAGCATTCCACGTTCCCTTTCGATATCTCACATCCTCTTGCCGCCTGCCTTCGTGCAGTGGAGCCTTATCGTACTTTGTAGGTGGTAGCAGCTGAGTTCTCTGTACAATGAATTTTTGTAAAACAAATTCTATTCTCGCATTGACTTTACTCGGACAGTGAAGATAAATGTCCATGGGGGAAATATTGTTTAATCATTTCTTTTTTACTTTTTAAATCGAACTAAATATGATACTGAAAGTGAACATACCATAAAGTCTGCGCATCTATGAAAAGTGAACGCAAACTCAGTTAATCGACATATAATTCAAGAAACAGAACATCATTATAATTTCTTGAAATAAACACTTAACTAGAGATACGAGGCCCATGCATGTTCTTACAGTAGCATTTCTGTATTCCAGCATCTCCCCTCTGATGGCATCTCACTTACACATCATCAGATGGTGGGAATTTCCCACGTGGGGTCACTTGGCTTGCATTTTCTGTCAGTCTTTTCCATAGGAGTATTCACATACCTCCGTTTTAGGCAAACTCAACTTATGAAAAGCCATATTTACCAAAGGGTTAACTGGGGCCAGTCTAGTTCAGCACCAGTGTTGCTTCCTTTTCTACTGTTCATTCAAATGGTGGATTCCCCTCTTGCATCTGAAAAGTGATTCATCTTAACAATCCACACCTATTTTTTAAGCACCTACGATGCACCGAGCGTTCTGGCAGATACTGTGCATGCGCGTTTATCTGTGGTGTGAGTGTAGCGGAAGCAAGGTACAAGGACATGCAGTCTAGGGGGAGACAGGATGCACACTAGCTTGATCACGATCTTGCTACAAAAGTGAGATATCAGAGAAGATCTGTGAGAGAATTGGGGGAGGAACTCCCCTCCCATTCAGTCTAAAGGTGGGGAGGGTGATTCAGGAAGACCCTGTGAAGGAGGGGACATTTTACATTGCTGCTTGGAGACATGACTTTGCCTCTTGATGGGACCCATGCTTACATTTATGATGTGAACCACGGGGAAAGGAATCTTATGCTTTGAGAGTTGGTGCTGCTATTTAATGCGTGCAGCTTATGCAAAGGGAAGATTTGGGGTTTATTAAAGGGAATTAGAGCTCTCTGCGTTAGCAGTTCTATAAGTTCAAAATGTGATATGGTGGGTTTACTTAAGCCATTGGTTGCCCTGAGACCCATTTCTTGTGTAATTGGCAGCTCGGCAGAGTTTGAACCTTTGGAGATCTCCCTCTGAGGGTAGAGACTGGAAGCAGGCCCCAAGATAGGTCCCCCAAACTCTGCTCCCTACAAATCCCACTCCTCTGCCAGCTTGTTCAAACTCTGCTCTCGTGCAGCGACAGCTGTGAGGCGTGGATGAGGGGCTGTTGCTAAGAAAACGACTCCAGCTTGCCTCGTCTGACGTGTGTGTTTAAATTAGCATCCTTAAATGCCGTTTCCAACAGTTATTTCAATTTTGAAACTTCTGGGGATTGGGGGCAGGTAGGGGTGTTAAGGGGGAGGAAAGGTGATTTGGAAAGACAAAACATTTGGGGATGTTTTTAAAAAAGTTAAATAAAAGAAAGAATGTCAGCTAGAGGAATGCAAGCAAGTCTCAGGCATGGTGGCAGAACCCCCTTGTGGGATCATAAAATCCACCTACTCTGTACCAAGGTGCTCGAGATGGCCTGAGGAGCCAGCTGGAAATGGCTCATGGGAACATATGGGAAGCCCTTGGTCCTCTGAAGGTCTCCCTGACATCGTTGTATTGAGTAAGGATTTGGGATGGGCACATCTGGTGATACCACGCCCTCTCCCTCAGCAGTACAAGAGGGCTCAGGTTTTTAGGAATCTGGATGAGGTACCAAGATGGGTGTCATTCTTCTACCCAGTCATCACTTCCAGGGGCTGGGTGGAGAAGGGATATCTAATAATAAAAATGATGATGCTTAAAATTGATAATGATAATGCTCACATTTACTGGGCACTTTCTGTGTGTCAGAGACTGAGTTAAGAGCTTCACATCTTTTAGCTGTCTAATCCTTGCAGCAGCTCACAGAATTGGTTCTCTATTATCCATGATTTACAGATGAGGGAACTGAGAGGTTAAGTAACCTGCCTCAAATCACCAAAGCAGTAAGTTGCAGAGCTGAAATCCTGGCTTCCTTGCACTAGTGTATATGTCCCTAACCTTGCACTTTGCTGTCATCAGGAATTAGGACAGAAACTGAGGGAACTCAATGAGAGCAAGAAACCAGACGTCAAAGTGGAAGACAGGAGGTGGAGCTCAGAGAGATTTACTGAGTTATAGATGGCGCCTTCTGTGGCCTTTTATAGGTTGCTTTTGGATGAGGGTGACACAAGCTGTCAGTCTGTTCTGGACATTATCAGCCCCTACAGTCCTGTCCACAAAGAACATGCCAAGCTATCGTATACCTCAGGTCCTTTGCACGTGTTGTTCCACCATGGCTAGAATTATTGTTCTGCCTACTTTTTTGTATGCTGGCTCTTCTCATCTGTTATGTCATAACTTAAAGCCACTGAGACAGAGACCTTCTTGACCATCTATACATATTATTTTAGGTAAATGCATCCATACATATTATTCTAGGTAAATGGCATATAGTAGTAAACAGACATAAATCAGCGCCCTTGAGAAGGTTAATTCTGGGGAGTGGGGAGGCAGAAAATACACAATAAACAACATATAAGTAAAATTTCGTAGTGTGTAATTTTGTTATTCTCTATTTCAGCACCCCATTTGCTTCTCTCAAAGCCCTTATCACTATTTGTAATTATTTCCTTTACTTGATCATTGTCTGTTAATCTCTCAGGTGCCCAGCCCCAGAGCCTGGCACATAGTAGATGCTCAGTAAATGTTTGTTGAGTAAATGAATGAGAAGTAAATCTCTTGGACTTTTGGGAAATAACTGTACTGAGAAGTTTAGAGTAATTTTCTGTAACCGAGTCTTTAGGGATTTCGATGTCTTCCAAAGGTTGGAGAAATGGTGCCCACACCAGTATGGGACCTCACCTGAGCTGCGGTCCATGCCTTTCCCTCAGGGTAGTCATTGATAAGGTTTCTTGGATGCATCACGAACTACACGGGGCTGGTGGTGCCACTTTCTTTCAGTCGAGGATGGGAGGGGGCGAGGGAGCAGGCTTTTGGGGTGCGTGGCTTCTGGAGCAGAAGGCTGTATGGTGTGGAACAATCAGTGGCCTCCCCAGGAGTGCGTGCTGCACATAGGACAGACTGAGGGATAGTGGAGGACATGCCGTTCTTGTCTCCATTCCTGGGCTGGCGCAAGGACCGAAGAGATCACATCATTGTATAACTATAATAAGAACTGGCGTTTAGGGAGTGCTGCTCCATCCTGGGCACCGTGCCAAGCCCTTTAAGTGCATCCCGTCCCAGAGTCTTCACTCGGCCCTGTGTGGTGTGGGAACCTGCCAGGTGAAGTGACTTGCCCAAGATGACACAGTTCTGGAGCTGGGAACCCAACCCAAGCAAGCCAAGACCTCACACTATACACCCTCAGACGAGTCCTTTTTCTTATTTTTCGTGTCATCAAGCAGAAGGCACTCACATTGTCAGATGATTCCTAGCTTGAACCTTAGAAAAAAATTTCCCGTTTTGTCTTTCACCAAGGACTGTCTTAACTGTTGTGTTAATAGCAGAACTCATTTGCTTTTTAAGCACTCGTCATTTATTGCTCTTGCTATTATTAATAAAAGCCATAATAACTCAGTCTTTGGGTTAGAGCAGGAGGGAGCGGAGTGACCTTGATTGGGATATTAATACTCTTTTTCAGTCTCCTTTCTATTATCCAGGCTAATGGAATGGGAACCAGTGCCCACAAATAATCATAAAACAAAAAAATCAATTATCTGCTCACTGGGGTGTTGGCTGACAAGTGGGTACTAAGCCATTTATGAGGCTGGCCTTCAAACGTGACTCCCTTCTCTGGTGATCCTTTAGAAAGGGTGAAGTGGGAATAACCCGTGCTTTGCAGTCAGGATAGAGAAGCAGCTTTGCCCTGGCCTTCCATCTCAGGGTAGAGATGGTGTGTGAGTAGCTTCAGCAGCCAGTGCTGTTTTTCTCTTTCCTAAAGCAACTTGGGTGATGGAGTGAGTTGTCTTAATCCGCCCCGCCCCTGAGCATTTTGCTGGCTTGTGTGGCTGCATGGAAAATGTCAGCGTGCTGGTCTGGCCAGGCGTGGCTTAGAGCTCTGTGGGGCTGACGTGGCGCGTGGCAATAAGGGAATGGAAAGGTCAGAAAGGCCTGGGACAAGGGAGTGGACGGAGCCAATGGTACTGTCCGGTAACATTATATGGAAGATGAAATTGTAGTGTGGAGCCGAGAGATGCCGGGCTGGGAAAAGAGACCTCAGCATTTTCCATGATTAACTTTCTAATAGTAACCGTGTGTATATAGCCGGTGCTTAGCAACCAGGAGATGATCTTCACTGAGTGAGCAGTAATACAAGTGTGTGTGGCTTTCCACCATGGTTGGGTTTCCCCCGTTTTGTTTCTCTCATCACTGTCCCGTCTCTAACCATCAGGAGATCAGACTACAAACCTGTTGTCCTTGACGGCAAACTGGGAGGCAGCTATATTTGTGTCTTCTCCTAATTGATCCATCCCTCCCTGCGCCCCAAACCGCAGGTGACTACAGAATCCCTTGCAGCAATGTCACGAAGAAATAAATGCTTAGCGAGGTAACCTAGAAGTTGAGGACAGAGCTGGGACCACTACCCAGGGCTCCTCCTTTTCAGTTTTGTGCTCTGAACAGCAGTCCCGTGCTTCCTGTCTTCTCCACATAGAAAGAGGAGGATAGGCAGAGAACAGCTCTTCCGTATTCGTTTCCTTGTCTTCATGGCCTGCTGGGAGGTACTGGCAGGGAGCAGGCCTCCTTGCCCCTTGAGCCCCAGCTCAGCGGAAAGACCAGTGGGTGGTCACACCTCAGAGCCTTGCCATTCCCTCAGGCTGCAATGTTCGTTAGATGTGTAGCTAATAATAAAGTGCCCAATACTGCGCTAATGCCTCTCTTGCTTTCTGAAATCTCCAGGGAATTCAGATCTATGTGTTTAGCCCTGCTATAAAGCCACTGGGAGCCAGGGCTCCCTCCGAGGGACACCAGTGACCCCAGCCCAGGGAGCCTGAGGCACCCATGCTTGATGTTGGCCTGTGTTTTCCAGGGTCTGCTTTGATTGCTCGGTTGCAGCTGTGGAATTGCCTTCCCGTCTTTTAATAGAGGAGGCCTGGGTTCCGATTACATTGTTTCCTTCCCATATAGCTTGATATAGATCAGGGAGAAGAAAGGAGGGAGGAGTTCTTACTGAGGACCCAAGGGCAGTCCCCATTTCTGTGCCTCCCGCAGGAGTTGGCACCGAGGAGAAGAAGCACCATCACCTTCCCCTATGGCACACCCTCTCCACATCCTTGCACATGTGCACACCCACACACGTGTACCTGGTTCCCCTCACTCTTGCCTTTTTAATACACATCCCCATGTCCACAGACACCCTCTCCATCACCAACTCACTCGTGCCTATACGCACGCACTCTGTGATCATGCACACTGGCTCACACACCTGCAGCTCCCCAGTCATGCCTCTGTGTGTGGGGGGCTCCTCCACCCCTCTATCTACCGCTAAGCACTCAGATGCCCACCTACATCTGCTCCCCTCACATGGTCCCCCCAGCATATCCTCTTACACTTACACAGAGGGGTTCTTGACCTGTTTTGTGGCACTGGAGCCACAGAAATATGCTGAGGAATGATGAATGAAAGTTCTGTAGGTATCCTCATTGATAGCAAAGGAGGAGGAGAAGGAGTCGTTAGGGGGTCTCAGCTGCTTCTTGGACCTGTAGGGGGCTCAGAGGTCTTGGCTTCATGCAGTACTTTTTCTAAAGGTTTTACTTTCTCCTTCAATTCATCCATTTAGCCAACATTATTTTGTGCCCCACCATGTGTCAGGCACTGTCCTAGGCACTGGGGATACAGCAGGGAACAGAGCAGATGCAAGCTCTGCTCTCACGGGTTTGTGTTCTAGCGGTGGCGTAAACAGGATAATTAAGGGAACAGTAAGTCAGATGGTGATAGGTGCAAATGGACAAATAAAGGAGAGAAAGGGGAAAATAGTGATGAGAAGAGCTCTCTTTTATACAGGACGGTGAGGAAAGTTCTGATGAGGTGAGCTTGGTGCAGCTATGGGCTTAGAGCACTGGGAGAGAAGGAATAGCAGGCGAGGATGGTTAGAGAAGCCCCGGGAGGGTGGAGTAGAGAGACATTGGCCAGGGGGGAGCGTGGCCACGGGTGGGGGCAGTGAGGAGCAGGGGAGAGTCTCCTTGATGGGGGATTCTTAAACATCTTACATGCCCTGAAAAGATTCTGGTTTCCTGAAGCCCCTGGATGTGTGAGACTCATATCAGTGGCCTTATGTGCCCCTCACATGGTGCCTGGAATAAACTGGTGCTCAGGACTCTTGTTCCTTGACGCTTTGCCTAGTTCAGTTCTACACAGAGCTGCTTCTGTGTTCTGAGATGTCTGGAGGCACGGCTGCAGATAGCAGTTGGAAACGTCCAGCCCTGGCCTTGACTCACACCTGGCTAGTGAGGCGGCCAGACAGATGCGTGATGTTGTGAGTGCCCTGGGAGGGATGAGCAGGGCCAGTAGACCCAGGGACTGGCAGGAGGGCACTGTGTAGGGGACACCTCTTTGGAGGAGCTGGTACTTGAGCAGAATCTCTGGGAAGGAGAAGAATTTGCTTTGATTAAGGGGAAGGAAGTAGAAAGAGATAGAGAGATGGCCCACAAAGATTTGGGAAATGACAACTGCATGATGTACGGTGGGGGGTCCCCAGCAGTTGGGAGCTGTAGGAGTGTTGTCTGCTCTTGCATTCCTGCCCTGTTTGTGATGGGCAAAGAAGGGAGGAAAACAGGTTCCAAATACTTTACCTGGCAAGCTGACATTATCGTGGGGACAAGCTCTGTGGCTCCCTGTCCTGTCTCCCCAGTCCCTGGGAACATCTGATGCATTTCATCCCTTTCCTTCCTGGTCATCATCTTGATTCCCTCCTCAAAGTGGGGAGAGCTGCATTTCCTGACTCATGGGTCAGACCTCATCCTCCGGCCTGTGGTGCTGTTTGAGAGGTAGGCCAGGAAGGCGTCCTGGGGAGAAGCCGAGAAGGACGGAGACTTCTGAACATGCTCTCTGGAATCCAATCACCTACCCTCGCTTTCAGAGGGAACAGGCTGGTGGTCTGCAGGGGCGTTTGGTTTGGCCTGCATAGTTTCATAGTGTTTTGTTTTATGTTTTGTGTGTGTGTGTGTGTGTGTGTGTGTGTGTGTGTGTGTGTGTGCACACATGCGTAATTTCCTACATTTACAAAGAGGGGAATTTTGAATTAAAAACTGGATTTCTAGCTTTTCTTGGGGAAAAAAAATTGAAGTTGGCCATTTGTGGGCCCGTGTCCCCTCGTGGAGACCATTGGCTAGGCAGAGCAGTTGCTGCCCCCGCCATGCAGAGCACCTTATGTAGCGCTGTGGCCTGGTTCCCATGTGCCTGTGAGCCTGCACCCCCTTTTTTTGCATTAAGGAAACAAACGTGGAGGATCATACTTCTGTAAATTCTCATGGGTGGCTATTGAGCCCTTAAACTCTTCCGGGATATTCTCATTTCTCAACTAGAAGCCAGTGGGGGCCCCCTCTCTGTTTTCATTTGCTCCAGGGTAGTTGGATTTCATTGTATATCAGAAATAACGGTGGGGGGTGGTGAGTGGAGTGGGCAGGGCTCTAGGCCACATAGTTGAAAGATATAGGCCCATCTCCAGATTTCTGTAACAGTGGTGTCTAGATGTGGGTGCAAAGGTAGGAGGTCAGAAGTCTTGGAAATCACAAAGGCTGAGCACAGAGAACTCAGAGGGTGCAGAGGGTGCAGAGGGTGATGGCAGACCCAGGGTCTCCTTTTCTCCTTTCTTGCTCCCCAACTTTTCCCTCACCCAGTCTACTCACCAAGCCAAGTCCTCAGTGAATCTTTATGAAAAGAAGAAACGATTGATACAGTAAAGGATCTAATGAGATGGTTACCCTTTCCCCCGCACTCTGTAGCACACAGTCCCTTTAGCTTCTGAGATTCATACTTGGCCATTTTCAGGAAGTAGGAAGCCTGAGGTCCTGCTGGGAGGAGGCATTGCATTGAGAACTTGCCTCTAGTATCTGTACTGGAGTGGGGAGCTGTGTTGTTCTCTGGTCTCTGGTTCACATTCTGAGGAGGAGACTGAACTCACACCACCTGGGCAAGCTGCTTTGATGTGACCACACATGGATTAGGTGTCAGATGACCACCTGGGGAATGTACCAGTTAGGCAGCCAGGAAATGGAACGATTTGCTTCCCCCTCGCCAGTACTTTCCAAGGTCTACTGTTTGCCTGTGGCTTCTGGTGAGGTTTGGCCAAACTCCGAGGGCAGACCAGGACACCTGTGGGTTCAGAATCCTATAAGGTGGCTCTGTCAAGGCCTGTGGACTTGAGCAAGGCCCAATGCACGAGGGCACATTGGGGAAGCCACATGCTGCCTACCGCTGAGGTTAGCAGGGAGGCTCCAGGCTCGGGTGCCAGGGTAAATTGGTTTTTCAGCCTGCAGAACTTCTAAAGATAGGCTCGGGTGGTGCTCTGTTGGCACCGGGCGTGATGGGCCATCTGTGACTCACAGCCCCACCCGCTGTGGGAGTGCAGGCCCCAGGCAGGCAGAAGGGCTCAGATGCAGGAGGGGAGGGCTAATGCAGGGTGAGTCAGCCCTGCTTGTGAGGCCAGAATCCCCTCCCAGGCCACTCCAAGGAGGGGGTTCTGCCGCCAGACTCTGGGAGGACTGCAGCCACCTATAATTTATGTGGTTCCTATGGCTGGGTGGAGCAGATGAAGCCTGAATAGAATAAATGAATTGTCAGTGTGGTTTTTGCTTCTCAGGCCTGCAAGCATCACATATTTAAGAAAATTGATTACTTGGTTTATTTCTTAAATCACCATTTAAAGACCCTCTACGTTCACCCGAAGTTGTCCATCCACCCCTTCCATTTTCCTCCTATTTTCTCTGAATTACTTAGTTGGCTCTTTTGGCAACTTGTGACACATTTATGCAGCACTTTACAGTTTGCAACGTACTTTCAGGAAACATATTTACTGATCTCCTTCTAGGCACTGGACAAGTGCTGGGGAAGCAGCAGTAAATAGACAGCCATGGCGCTTGCTCACAAGGAGGCGATGATAAGCTGTTGCTAACATCTAGGAAGACAATAGCGTGAAATGATACTGAGTGTTTCTTTATTATGGATGAGAAAGGCATTCTCTGAAGAGGAGACATTTGACCTGAGATGAAACCAACCAGGTAGAAATTTGGGAGAAAAGCATTCCAGGCAGTGAGAGCAGCTACTGCAAAGGCTCTGGGATAGGAATAAGCTCACTTGTTTCAGAAACAGGAGAAAAGCCACTCTGAATTTCAAACACGAAGGAGAAAGTGATGTGGAAGGGGGTTGGCAGGGGCTGTTTCTCATAAGGCTTTGTAGGCAAAGATGCGGACTCTAGATTTCCTTGTCAGTGTGATGGGACATTATTGGAAGGGTTTAAGTAGCCATGCATGTAATCTGATTAACATTTTTAAAAGCTTGCTCTTGCCACAGTGGGGCCAGGAAGTGAGGGCTGGAGTAGAAGCAGAAGGACCTGTTAGGAAGTTATCCTGGTGAGAATTCATGGTGTATCCTGCACTTATCCTGGTGAGAATTCATGGTGTAACCATGGCTGGGGCTCTAAGGCTCAATTCAGATATACTGTCTCAATTCTTACAGCAGCCCCATTAGAGAAAAAGGGAGAAAAGAGGTTCAAGATTACCAATGACTTGTCCCACACAGGGCTAAAATTTGCAACCAGAGCCCCAGTTTAAGGATGTGCACGCTCTCCTCATCTTAGCTGTGGTGTCTCAGGAGGCCTCCTCCCACTCTTGTGTGATGTGATGCTGGGTCACGAGCTGAGGGTGATCCCCATGAGCCCCTGTATTAGTTTGCTAGGGCTTCCATAATAAATACTACTGACTGGGTGGCTGTTTTTGAACAAGGGAAAACTGGCCCCTGTACATGATGGGCAAGGAGAGACAGAAGAAAGAGGCAGGCCACTACAGCTTGGTAGATGGCAGATTTTATAAGCAGGGAACTTACTTACTAGGCTTGTCTTGGATGACTACAAGATGAGTAGGTCTCGTCACCTACCCACCAGAATCCTAAAGTTTCTGTAGAGGCCCTAGCTGGGTTCGGTCACGTACATTGTCTAGTCTTGACAGCACCTTACTCTCTCCAGGCTGGCTCCTTGAGAATGACTCCCACTGTGGGAACGGTGGCCCGAGCATACATCCAAGGACAGAGGAGTTCTGAGGAGCCTCTGATTTCCTGGGTCCAGCTCACAGGTCAACAGCAGTTACATCCTCTCAACGATCTCCTCCAAACAGTGGCATAAACAGTGGAGTTTTATTTTTTCACAATTCTAGAGGTTAAAAGTCTGAGATCAAGGTGTTGGCAGACTCAGTTCCTTCTGAAGCCTCTCTCCTTGGCTTATAGATGGCCTTCTCCCTGTATCTTCTCATGGTCTTCCCTCTGTATATGTCTGTGTCCTTGTCTCTTCTTCTCAGAGACCAGCCATATTGGATTCGGTCTCATTGTAATGACCCATTTTAACTTCTTTAAGGAACTTGTATCCACATACAGTTATGTTCTGAGGTACTGGGGGTTAGAACTTCAACATATGAATTTGGGTGGGACATAGTTCAACCTTAGCTGTGTTCCTCATAGAGCTAGCTCATAGGCAGCATGGAACTTACGTGTGGTGCTACTGTCCTCTGAATGCTCAGGGCCCACACTTGGTTTTCTCCAGGATGATGACCAGCCAGTGCTAACAGACATTTGTGAGTATTCGTGTGCAAGATTTCAGCCCCAGCAACACAAACATGGGGTCCTCGAAGAGAGCAAGTGTACATTGTGTGAGGCAGTGGATGGGAGGAGTAAACTACATCTCTCATAGCCATCGACTTTAAAAAATGTCACCTGACAGCACCCAGATCTGTTTGCCAGATCCGATGGTTAGATAACAAAGTTATTGAAAAAAATAACCAGTATTTATTGAACACTTAATAAGTGCCAGGCACTCTCCCCAGCATCCTGCATGCTTTATTTAAACATCACAGATATTCTAACAGCTAGATATTATTATCATCCCCATTTTAGAGATGAGAAAACTGCGGCTTAGAAAGTTTTCGTAACTTGTCTGTGCCCCTTCGGCCAGGTGGTGGAGGAGCTGGGGTTTGCACTTTTGTGCTCTTTTCTGATTTCAGAGTCAGCTTCTCAAACCACTCTAAAATGCTTCCTTTAAGAACTTGTTTCAGAAGAGAATGTACGTTTCAAGTTGTGAATTAGACTTGATTTCTTTGATGTTGCAGAAAGTACATAGATTTCATTTATATCCAACATTAAACCTGCACATGAGTTTTTTTACTGTCTACGTTACTGGTTCTCAAAGTGGGGGGTCCCTGGACCAGCAGTATCAGCATCACCTGAGAATTTGTTAGAATTTGACCCAGGTACTGCCCTGATCAACTGAATCGGAAACTGAGGCTAGGATCAGTCAGTGCTCTGTGGTTCGGCAAACCTTCTAGGTGATTCTCATGCTTGCACTGGTCCACTTTACTCCCACATACTAGCAGGATTTCGCCTTGGAAATCCAAGGCTTCAGTAGGATGAAGAGTAGAGCAGAATCTCTCAAAGTCAGTTCCACGTGTTGTTAGTAGGCATTGCACCAAGAAGGTATCTGTGGTCAGTATGTGTGAGAAACATGGGTTTCTTTATTGAAGAACTTTAATACATTGATGATTCTTTTGCTCTTTTTGGAGATACTGATGTTTGCGTTTCCCAACTGTATCTGACCATAAAGCCTCTTTTTGGGAGACAAATAACAGGACTAATCTTTGTGAAACATTGCACTCCATAGAGGCTCACGGAGAAGATACAAATGATTGAATTGGGATCTTTACAATGATGAATTTCAATCAATCCATTAAACAGTTTTTACTAGTAGGTACGCTGTGTTTCTTCCTGTGGCAGAAACTATGAACAATTCTAGAAATGAAGAGGGATCAGTATTTATTAAATACCTACTCTATGGCAGGCAGAGTACAAGGCCCTACAAACCTTAAGGGATTGATACCATTGGTCTCAAGTAGCAGATGAGAAAACTGAGGCATAGAAAGGTGAAATTGCTTGTCTTACAGATGGTAAGTGGTGGAGCAGGGATTGCACTCCAAGACCATGTGAGCCCCAGACCTCTTCTCTTTCCCTTTCTGTATCACCTCTTGGAGCTTGGGAGGGAAGACCAGAGCCATTCCTGGGACAGAGGACCAGACCCCACAGGGGCAGCTTCGAGGTGATTCTGTGCAGTGCTAAGGGCAGGAGGCAGCTTGAGTTAGCCCCGTAGCACCGATAGATGAGGTGAGCAGCAGTCGATATATTCCCCAGCAGAGTTAATATTTTTTTCCAATTACAGTTGACATATGATATTATATTGGTTTCAGGTGTACAACATGGTGATTCGACATTTATATAACTTACACAATGATCACCCCAGTAAGTCTAATACCCATCTGACACCATACATAGTTATTACAATATTACTGACTATATTTCTATGTCCACACAGCTTTAAAAACAGTTTGAATTATAAACATAACTCATGCTCCTAGTAGGAAACTCTGAAAATATGTAAAAATACATAAAATATATAAAGCTCTGAAAAATACATAAAAATACATAAAAACTCTGAAAATACATAAAAGTAAAAAATGCATACCAATTAAGATGGCTATTATTAAAAAAAAACACAGAAAATAACAAGTCTTGGTGAGGATATAGAGAAATTAGAGCCATTGTGCATTGCTGGTGGGAATGTGAAATGGTACAGCTGTTGTGGAAAATGGTATGGTGGTCACTCAAAAAATTAAACATAGGTGATATGATTCTACAATTTCATTATTAGGTATATACTGAAAAGAAATGAAAACAAGGACTTGAACAGATATTTTGTGCACCCATGTTCATAACAGCATTATTCATAGTAGCCAAAAGGTGGAAGCAACCCAAGTGTCCATTGATAGAAGAATGGATAAACGAAATGTGATATATACATACACTGGAATATTATTCAGCTTTAAGAAGGAAGGAAATTCTGACACATGCTACAACATGGACAAAACTTGAAGGTAGACTAAGCGAAATAGCCAGTTACAAGAGCACAGCTATTACATAATTTCATTATATGAGGTCCCTACAGTAGTCACATTCATAGAGACAGAAAGAAAGGTGGTTGCCTGGGTGGGAGAGGGGGAAGGTGGAGTTACTGTTTAATGGGTACAGTGTGTAAGTTGAGGAAGATGAAAAAATTCTTGAGATGAGTACTGGTGATGGCTGCATAACATTGTGAATATACTTAGTGCCACAGAACTGTACACTTAAAAATAGTTAAAATGGTCAATTTTATTTTATGTATATTTTACCACAGTTTTTAAAAACTATAAAAATGAAAGCAACTATTACACGTTAGAGATGAGCTCTGTTAATATTTGGATGTATTTTATAGCAATCTCTTTAATGTATTTAGTTACATATACAGCTCTTTTACTATTTCATCAACAATTCTTTGAAAATATACTTTTTAATGATGCATATTAGTTTTTCAAGTAGATGCACCGCAATCAAATTAAACATTAGATGGTTTAATCTATTTATCTCCCTATTGTTGGTCCTGTAAGTTAGTTTCCATTTTTCACTGCTCTAGTCTGTACTGTAGGTAAGGTCTGTATATGTTCATTTTTATTCACATCACAGGTTGTTTCCTTAGAACAGACTCCTAGAAACAGAATCTGCTGGCCAGAATGTGCATCTTTTAGAGATTTTCTATCTACATTGCCAGAGGTGCTTTCCAGAAAGGTCATGTAGCTTTCACGCAGTCCTACTAAAAGTGTGTGTCTTTTCCCATTAGCTTCCCTGTTTCCCAAAAGGGAGCCTAGAGGAAGCAGAGAGAGAAGGAGAAAGGCAGCCTGGTCCCTTCAGATCTCAGAGCCAGGTCTCAGCCTGTGCATTTTTCTTTTGGGCAGTGAGTGGGTGCCTCCTTAGCCAGGCAGGACAGGGCTGATTAGTGCTCTGAATGGCTGGGGTTTCGGAGCCCGCCTGCGGAAATGAACTGCTAGTTCAGGGATCATCCCTAGATATTGGTGCTGTGATTTCAGTCTAAAGATTTTTATTAGGGCTATAATTGCCAGTTCAACTTTGGGCTGGGGCATTTTTGGCAGTCTGCAGAGCTGGTCAGGAGGGGTTTTTACTGAGCCTCCTGATTCAACTTTCAGATCTCATTTGGGGGGCGGGAGGGGAATGGCATTCGAAAGCTGTCTCCCTGTTGCTTTTCTCCAGTATACCCTGGTATAACATCATAAGGAGTGAGAAAACAGCGCCTGCTTTCTATTCAACAGGGAACTAAACTAAGTTGCAAGGATATATATACTCCTACGGTGTTCCATATAGCTATTTACCTTTTGAATGAAAAAAAAAAAGTAATGTAGAGACTGCAAAGCATTTTCCAATTTTTTACTTAAATTTTTTTCTTTTTTTGTGGATTGTAGAAACAAATGTTTACTTGCCCCAGCCCATTTGGGAAATAGTGTGCTGCTCTTTATTCTGAGCTGACAGCATAAACATAGGTCTGGAATGAATGGCCTATTCCTATGGAATTAAGCTGTGCGATGGGTGGTGGGAGAGGTTTAGGAGCTGAGCCTGGGAGATGCCTGGGAGCTGAAGGCTTCAGAGGAAAACTGTTTATCTCTCTTTCTCTCTCCCTCTTCCTTTTTCTCTCCACATATAACACCCCCCCTTACACACACACACACACACACACACACACACACACACACACACACACACACACACACACACACACCCCCTACCCCCATTTAGTACTTGGGAATATCACCTCTATGTCCTTGGTTTCTCTCTGGGTATAGGAAGCCCTAATAAAGCTCCCTGAAAATTCCTTTTGATTTTGGATTGTTCTTGAAAGGACATGTTCCTGGCTCTAACCATGCACAGGGAAGTGGGGCTCCCTTGAGCTACGCCTCTTGGATGTGGAGATGACATGAGGAAACAGTATGATTCAGAGGCCTGACAATCAGGGTCTGTCCAAGGAGGCTCACTGTTGGTGGTTTCGGAATTTTCAGAAGAAAATAATTAGCTTCCCAACTCCACACAAGCCAGTAGAATTGAACTCACCAAAGAGGGATGGGGGAGTCGAGCCACAATTCCCTATGAGGAGATGGGAAAAAGTTCCACTTTCCAAAGTAGCATGGTTTTCAGAGACCGACTTTCCCTTGCACCTTTTCTAGTTTGTTGCCAAATCCTAGCAGTAGTCCCCCAGTCATCCCCGGCGTTCATTTCTTCTCTCCAGTGAGTGCTGCTGCCTCTTGTCTAGTTCAGGCTTTCATTGCTGCTTGCTTGGACTATTGCAGTAGTCTTCTAACTGGCCTCGTGACTCTTGATTCTGATTAGTCAGACTAATCAGAAATTTAACTGACTGCCCAGTTAAATTTCTCAGCGTTAGGTGATTATTTCATTTTTCTCATCAAATGCTCTTTCATAGTTCCTCATTATCCAAAGGAAAACAAAAAGTCTAAACATCTTTTCTCAGTGTTCGGAGATCTCCATAATTCTTCCTGAGTCTCTCTCATTTATGTCCCTGACCGCCAGCCCACATGACTGCTCCCTGTTCATGTTCCTCTATTTTCTGCCTCAAGTAGTAGTTTATTCTTTCTTTTCTACTTCCTTGTCTCTGCACCCCCAAATCCCACTAATTCTTGATAGCCTGAGGCCAAACCCAGCTGTTCCAGGATGCTTCTGTTTTGGGTGCTCAAGCTAGAAATGATCTCTCCTTCCTCCTCCATTTCCTCTCTTAAAGCACTAAACTTTTGTGTTTTCTGTTAGATTTTTCTGAATACTAGTCTTACCTCCTCGAGCTCTGTAAAGCTCTGATTCACCATTGCCAGGGTATGGTGCCTTGCACATGGCAAACATGCAATAATATTTGATGAATAAATGAATAAATGATTGAGGGTTTTTATTGGTGATCAACTTTTATTTTCATCCTGCTTTGTTTGCCCTGCCCTCACTTGGACTGGCTCCTGTTGGTGACAACTTGCTACCCAGGTACCACTTTGCTTAAGCATACTTATGTATTTCCAGGCATGTAGCAAGGGACAGCAAGTTAGTGATTCATGAGTAGGTGGAAAAGGTTATTGCCTTGAGAACTGCTGACTCAGTTCCAGCCGCTAACCTGAGGCTCCTCTGGGTTATGAATCAGTGAGCGGATGGTATGAATGAACAGATGGTCATAGAATCTCAGGGGATCTGGGTCTTTTGGATCTATACTTCCCAGCTTTAGAAGTACACAGCCCAGGGGCTCACAGGGAGTACTAGAAGCCTCAGTATAAACATGGCACATTTTCCTGGAGAATCAGTTCTTCTTGAAGGTTTGGGAGTACGTATCCTCTAATACAGGGGTCCCCAACTGCCCAGCCGTGGGAACCAGGCTGCATGGCATGAAGTGAGTGCCGTCGAGTGAGCTGAGCTTCATCTGTATTTGCTGCCCCTCCCTAGTGCTAGCATCACCGCTTCAGTTCCACTGCAGATCATCAGGCATTAGATTCTCATAGAAGCACCAGTCTCTGGTGCCAAAAAAGTTGAGGAGGAATGCAAATGTGCATACATGTTAAAAGATAAAATGTAATTCTTTAAAGAAGATTCCTGCCTTTGGAATACTTGTTTCAGGTTCCAACCCAGGTATCGGGTCATGGGGTCAGCATTTCATGCGGTTTCATCTTCTCGCAGTAAGGGGCTATGATGCTAGTTTCCCCATCACCTCCTCCCTGTGCACGGTGGATCTTTAGCAGGGTGTGGACTGTGTTAACACAGTCACAGTCTGTGCAGAGGTTAGACTTGGAGAGTGCACAGAGCTGGGTCTCAATCCCACCTGATGTGCAGACGTTGTATCTGGAAAACTGTGGAGGAAGGGACACTCATGCTCTTTGTTTCCAGAGGAGAGACGTGAATGCTGGAAACATGATAAGACTGTGAAAAGTACATGTGGAATAAAATAAGTTACATAGCCAGTGAAGTTTAAGCTCATGGGGATCAGTGTGAGAAACACTTTCTTTTCAGGCAGGAAGGTAACCTAAAATGAAACAACTGGGACCCCTTCATTTGATAATGCCACTCTGCTGTACCCACCCTCCCCACCCCCCAGTGGAAAGACTTTCTGTGCCACATCCCAGTGACCTGTGTTCCTACCCTCCATGCTCCCCTCCCTCCTTTCAGTCATGCGGACCATTGCCTAGCTGTGTGACCTTGGGCAACTCCCACTCTCTCTCTCTCTCAGTGCCTGACTTGTTAAATGAGAAAATACCTAATGCAGAAGGTTGTAGTGACAACTCTTGTACCTTGTAACTAATACCTTGTAACTAATTTAGCACTGAGCGCTCCCTGTGCTGGAGAACCCCATAGCGCCTTTGCCAGTTCAAACATGGGAATGGACAGGTTGTTTGCTCCCTTGGGTTTCTGGAGAACTGGTTTAAATAATGCCAGCTCCATGTGAGCAGGGACTTGCCTGATTTACCCTTGTATCTGTCTCTGCTGGAATAGTGCCTGGTGCTAGTAGGTGTTGACCGGTATTGGACGGCCAGATGCAGGAAGTGGATCCACTAACACATGAGGGCACCCAGGCACCAGAGGATGTGCTCAGAATCTCTGAGAAGGTTACTGGCTAAAATGTTGTGAATTTAATGACCTCTTCAATTTGAAATAAAGCTACCAGGCTTTTCTGAATCTTTCCTTAGGAGCCTAAGACTAAACTCTAGGTCTCATGGAATGCTCTAGCTGGGTAAGTGGATGGGGGTTTCCATATATAGTTGTTTCTACAATATAAGTGAAGCTACCTTTCTCTCCAAGGTACTGTGGGGAGAGGTGAGCATGATCTGCCTTTAAGGGATTGCACTAACTCTGAGTCCTGGAAGAAAAAAAGAAAATACCTTGATGTATATTGTAGCAGTACTTGAGGCGATCAAGAAATCAGTCTTTGGGAAGGCCTCCATGATTCTTCCTCAGGTAGATTGTCTTAGCTAGGCCAGTATTTACTCTTAGATATGAGGCCATCAACTATTTCCAGTGGTCCCTTCTTATCCGTGCTTTTGCCCTCTGTGGTTTCGGTTACGTGTGGTCAACTGGGGTCTGAAAATATTAAACGGAAAATTCCAGAAATAAACAACTCATAAGTTTCAAATTGGGTACTTTCCTGAGTAATGTGATAAAACCTCGCTGTCCCGCTCCAGCCACTTGGGATGTGAATCATCCCCTTGTCCATCTTGTCCACACTGTATACACTCTCTGCCCATTAGTCACCGAAGCCATTTTCGCTTGTAAAATCCGCTGTCGCAGTATCTCAGTGCCTGTGTTCAAGTAACCCTTATTTTACTTAATAACTCCAAAGCAAAAGAGCATGCCAAAGATATGCCAAAGAGAAGCCTTGAAGCGCTTCCTTTATGTGAGAAGGTATGTATGTATATGAAAAGCTGTGTATATAGGATTCGGTACTATCTACTGTTTTAGATATTCACCTGGGGTCTTGGACTGTATCCCCGTGGATAAGGGGGGATTACTGTGCTAGTCAGTTATTGCCACGCTCAATTGTGTATCACCTTTGATGGATTTTGCTCATATGCGTTGGGCCTCTTTCTCCAACAGACTTAACACCCCTGGGTATGAAGTGTCTTTTATGCCTTCGTGGACCCTATGTATTCATTACTCATGAGAAACAATAATAAAACGTATTGATTCCTAAGATGAAGAAGTGATACTTTCACCTTTGAGCTAACCTTTGTGTGCTTTCCTGAGATTTGTGAGGTGGCTAGGTTAATTTTTGTTTGGAAGATGGATTTTATGATTACATTTTAAATCAAGACGTTTGTTACCATCCCATCTCCTTCCCTGTCATGGAGGGTTTGAAGTTGCTGTATCTGCAACATTTCAGCCAAAAAGGGTCTTAACCTCTCTACACTTCTTTGATAGAGTTGCCAAGTAGTCTTGGACGAATTGAACCAAATTAAAAAGTATGTATTATATACTAATGATAATTACCATTATTATTATTTTTGTCATTTTTATTATAGTGACTTCTGTTCGGTATCTATCTATTGGGGGTGCTTGGAGCTTTATAATGTAATCTCATTTAACCCTCACAGCAATGTAGGAAGAGGGTATTATTGCCGTTTTCCATGGAGGAAAACTGAGGCTTGCTCAGTTACACAGGGTAGGTAAGTGGTAGAGGTGACATTTGAACTCAGTGATATAAAAGCTCAGGCTTTGCCACCAGATAGACATAGTCTTTCTCTTGATGTCAGTGGGGTGTCAAGACATGTAGGGGCTATGCTCTCTCCTTTCAGACAAAACACAACTGGAAGTCTGAGGACAAGCCAGGTGGTATATAGTTAAACCTGAGCTCTGATTCCTCTAGGGGGATCCTGGTGGAAAATGGCAGAGTAGGATCAAGTTTGCAGAGAGGGCTTACTAGGGGAGAGGGTGATGTAAGGAGGAGGGGCAGGCGTTCTGAGTAGAGGGAGTATCTGATAAAGGATTCAGAGGCAGCTCGCCTAAGTGTTCTGGCCTCAGTCTCCCCATCTTCCTAGACACATTTAACTATGAGTGAAACAACACAGGAGGCGTTTTCTCCATGTAATAAAAGCGCTGTAAAGAAAAGGCATTTCCTGTGACAGAACCACGATTATCAGTGGGAGTGTCAGGTCGAAACTTCTCTTTTTATGACTTTTTCTCTCTTCCCAGGCACTGCAGCTGTTGTGTTTCATGGCAACGCGATGTACTAGAAAGAAGCTTCTTTTGGAGTTTTCAGATGTGTGTGTTAATCCTCATTGTTAGGTTTTTCTGTTGTGTGACCTTGGGGCTGCCCCAGAGTTTCTCTATGTTTCATGGGTCTCACCTGCCAGATGAATGGTGACACTGGTTGATTTCCTTGGGTACTTGTAGCTCTCAAATGCTTGAGTGCATGATCTAAGCATGATGACACACAGTCAGCAACAGTGAAATCCCTGCCATGTCTCAAATTTGAATTTTATTTTTATGAGTAGAAAAATTGTCTCTTGCCTCCTAGGACATTTTCATTTAACTAAGACATACCTGACTATGGTCTGCTTACAGACACCGAGAATTTGGCATGTGTCCCAAGGCTTCTGCCTGCCCCTGCTTCTTCCCTCCATGGGTAGCAGTGCCTGTTTGTTACTTGAAGACAGTGTTCTGGGACATGCCTGGGGCTCCCCTGTGTGCTGGCTTTCTCTCCTCTGCAGACACCAGTGCCTGGAGTCTGGATTTGCCTTTGCCCAGCTCCACAGATGCACCAGGGGGAGGACGAATGGGGCTGGGGCTGGGAGGCAGGGATGGAGGGCAATGTGGGTGGGGGAAAGAGGCCCTGAAATGACAAGCTCCATGAGTCACTCAGTGTCTGCTCCAGCTGGAGAGAGTCAGGGAGGGGTTTATGGTGCTGTCTCATGCAGCAGGCGAAGAACCAACCATGAGATGGCATTGATTCATTGTCAGGGGGCGGCACATCCTCCCTGGGCACAGGCAGGGAGGAGTGGGTGCAGATAAAGATTTACTGAACTGGGAGGCCGAAGAGCTGTGGATTCAAGGCAGGCTCTGCTGTGCGTCTCTGAATTGGCACTAAAGCTGTCAGTGTGTGCTCACCCTGCAGGCACCATGACTCGTTTATAGAAGTGATCTCAAGTCATCCTCATAGCCATACCAAGAGGAAAGCATTATTCTTCTTCTCAGTTTGTGGATGATGCATCTGAGGCACAGAGAGGTTAAGCATCTTGTCTGAAGTCTCCCAGCAATGACTAAACAGATTTGGAATGCTGTTGGCCTCAGGAGCCTATGGACTTAATCTCTGAATCAGTGATCATCAGTGATTCTCAGCCTTGAACCTGCATCAGAACCACCTAGAGGGCTAGGTCTGGGATGGGTCCGAGAATGTGTATTTATTTCTAATAAGTTGGCAGGTGATGCTGTTGCAGTGGGTTAGGGACCACTCTGTGAGAACCACTATTCTCTACTCATCTTCTCCATCCCAGTCTGAGAGAGTTGGAGTCACCTACCACAATGCCATACCTCTAATCATTCATAATTGTTTCATTTTGGCCAATTTAATTTATGAAAGAGTAATAGCAGTTTGATAAACTCTTCTGCTGCTACTGTTTTTCTGCCACTTATCTCTTTTTATTTTTTAAAATTTGCTGTTATGTTTTGATACTTTCTTACTCAGTGGATAACATCCTTGACTTTTAGGCATTCACTTTGTATTAGAGTCTTTATCAATACAAAGCCTCTTGCATTGTCTAATTTAATGTATTTTGTCTTGAAAATCTCTTGATCTGCATACCAATGCCTCTAAACTGCCCTGATTGCTTTTACTTGATTTTGCTGACACGTTTTTGTCCATTATTGTACTTTTAACCTTAACTTATCACTTCATTTAGGGTATATTTCTTATAAAAAGTATATAATTATATATATTTATTTATCATATATATTCTACCATATATTTGATAGTATATGTATGTGTGAGCATGTTTTGGCCTTCTGACTTCCTTCTGTTTTTTTTTTTTTTTTTGCCTCTTTTGTCTCGCTATGATGAACCATTTTAAATTTTATTTTATACTATTCTACAGTAAATTGGAATATTAGCTCTACCTTTATTTCTTAGATATTTAAAAGTTTCTTCAACTGTATTTTGCTAATGGTTAATGTGCGGAATGAAAGAAACAGCATCTTTTGACTCTCTACCATGTGAGGTAATGACAGTTTTTCTTCTCATTCCCCTACCTCTCTAATGTTACGTTCATACTTTTACTATATAACCTGATATTTTAACTATTGTGTTATTACATCTTACTTTTTCACATTTTTATATGTTCTTTAAAGAAGTTTTATTTTTAGTTTTCATTTTGATTTGTGATATATCACAGTTATAATGATTATTTAGACCTAATGGATCTGAGCATTTGTTGCCAGATCTTTATCACCATGGGTATCCCTTATTATTGACTTCCTTATTTTTATTAATGTATTTGTCATGAATATGAAAAGCTTAACACCTATCTGACTTTCCTGAAAAATGTATTTGGTTGTACTGCATTTTGTTTCTTCTGTTATGAATGACAACCTGGCCCTGTCGTTGAGTTGTGCAGTGAAGTCAGATCCCAGCCTCTGTGATCTTTCACAGGTAATCTGCCATCTTCTGTGTGGATGCTTATAAACAAACAAACAAACAAACAATAAAAATACATACCTAGTAATCAGTGAGCTTTTTGATCTTCAGACCGAGGTCTATCTTCAGTGTTGGAAAGTTTTCATGTATTCTCATAATTTTTCAATTCACTTCATTCTAAATTGGCTGCCTTGTCCTCTATCTCTCTCATCTTTTTTTGTATAACCTGCTGTCTTAGGCCTCACAGTATGTCTGCTTGTATGTTTCTTCCTCTTCATTTTGGGAGTGCTTTTTAAATATGTCCTTCACAACACATCTGGTTTCAGAGATAAGTCCCCTTGACTTTTATTGCAGACAGTAAAATAGATGGAATAGATAGTTTCTTGATGCTTCAATTATCATAAGAGTTATTTACTGAGTACTTACTATGCTCTAGGCTGTGTGTTAAGCCTTTTGTGTGCATTACCTCGTATAATCCTTAGAACAAGTCTGAGAGGCATGTACTTTGAGTGTCTTCACTCTATAGATTGGGGAAACTCAGTCTCACTCAGGTGGTGAGTGTAGGGGCCAGGATTCAGGGCCAGCTGGTATCCCCACAGAGCCTGTGCTCTCGGCCATGATGATGTAATGCCTTTCTAACCAGTAGTTCTTTTTGAAATCTCTTCTTCTTTTTGAGTGATGTGCTCTCTGCTTTTTGAGTTTAAGAATTCTTTCACAGATTTGCTGAGAGGTTTTAGTGTTTTTCATCCATGCCTACAGACAGTGTTCGCCTGTAAATAGGAAGCGTCAATTCTTTTGGGTCCCTTTGAGAGAAGGGCCCACTCTAGGCCCACTACTGAGTTCTCTGGAATTCACACATGATCTATCCGGACACTGGAAATGCAGGTCACCTCTCACACTCTTTTACAAGGTGAAGAGAAATTTCATACGTGAAGTAGAAAGGAAAAGTGAAGTCCGAGTTCATCTTGGAACTAATCAAAGGTCTCCTACTCACTACCGAGGAAAACATCTGAGAGAAGCCACAGCCAGTCCCCTTATCTGCACCTCACTGCTGGTGGAGTGACTCCTCTTGGCTCTTACTTCAGAGCACTGATTGATGAAGTCTTACATGATCTAAACTGTAAGGATGGGCAAATGAGCTTGAGCCATGAGTCGTTCCAGAAGGGAAACTTAATCTCCGTGATATTTCTTCTCTGCATTTGATGAACTCATTGTACCATGAGCCAACTGTTTGCATCTGGCTTGCTGTTTAACCTGGCCACCGTGCAATGTACAAATTGTACTTGAACTTGTCCTCCTTCCTGGAGCTGCCACCTGCCACATCAGGGACAAGCCCCTGCCCCCAGCTAGTTTTCTTCTTGGCGTACCTGCCATATGATTTCTAGGCTTCCCGTGGCTGCTGATGACACACACTGCTGTGGATCCTCAGTGATAAGAGGGAGCCTGGTGTGTGCTTTATCCTTGGCTCACCATCGCATTCAGTCCGCCCCATCTAGGCAGCTCCGATGTGTGGTTCTTCCACAGCCTCTATTCCTTGTTGCACAACAATTCTGCCACGTCCCACAAAGCAAGGCTGCCCAAGGGGCTTCACTGCCTTCTCCCTTTTTTCCCCCCAGAGATTCTTTTAGGTTTCTGGCACAGGGGTGTCATCCGTTTCTAGCTTCCTGAGCTGTTGCACGTTTTTCAGGCTTGCTGCACTCGTTTGGTTATGGCAACAGGAATCTGGGCAGGAAGGCATTGCAAGGCTGTGCTCATGTTGCCATGGTGACTTGTAAAAGTACAGTTCCCCGGTTCCCTCTGAAGCCTTTCTCCCTCCACTGCCCATGTTCATGAATGTGGGGATGTAGCATAGGTCCCTACTCTGCCTGACTTCTCTGCTCACCTACTAGTTGCATCTCCCATTTTTCTCCCTTTCTCCCCACCTCAGATCCGAGGTCTTAGCAGGAAGAGTCGGGGCCTCTGGATTTGACATTGAGTTGAATGAGGCCATTACAGCCTCAGATTCTGTGACTTTGCAGTATCGGGTCTGGTGGTCTAGGTGAGGGTAAACTATGCTCTTTCAGGAGATCAAGATAGTTTATAATAAAGAGTGGGTGTTCTACCAGTTCTCCTGTATGTCACATGGTCTCAGGCTGGGAAATTGGGTTTTAGAAGCCTGTCTGGGGTTTCTGGAACTTAGGGGTGGATTCACTAATTTGGCATTGATTCATTGTCAGGAGGTGAGAGAAGCAATGTCAGGAATACACTGAGCATGTCTCACTCATCCTCAAGTGTCATGAATTTGGTATATCGCTTCCATCCATCTGTGTTTGGCACTAGGCACAATCACATTCTTGAGGTTTAGTTGATGGATAGTCATTTCTACCAAGGTATCTGACACCCCAGAGCCATCAAATGTGATATGCAAATGGCTTTCGCTCTCAGGCTAAGAAAGGATGATCTTTTCCCATTGGACTTTGATTATTCATAAATGTCAGTTGATCTTAAAGCCCTGGCTGCTTCAAAAAAATTCATTAAATGAGGTTGCAGGGTTTTTCAAATGAGAGCTAGGACAGAAAACCAGCAGGAAACATACAGATCCATGATTAACTCCCCAGGCAACTTGAGGTTTGCTCTCTGAAATGGTGCTTGCTGCCATGCATTGGCCTCTGCAAAGACCTTGGGGAACACTGGTCCTTTCATTTGCCTTGCCAGCAGAAGAGATGGTAATGGCACAGTAAGGAGAAAGAATACAGAAAGAGCAAGGTTGGGGGTGGGAGCTGGTGAGCATGGGGAGCAGGAAGCTTGAGGAGGGGAAGACAGTGAGTTGAAATTTGGATAGGCTGACTTTGAGGAACCTTTGGGACACCAGGGAAAGACAGCTAATGCATATGTCTGTAGTGGTGCAGAGGGTGGCATCGGGCTCCTATTTATCTTTGTGTTTTGTGAAACTCAATGTTTTTGAACTTTATTTACCTTACCTGTTAAATAGGAGTGTTCATAGCACCACACAATGCTGTCGTGAAATCAAGTCAGTCAGTAAACATATGGTGTTCTTCGGGTGCCCACTGGCCTGACATGTGCTCAAAATCCCTTCCTTGAAGGGTGCTTTTTCTGGAATGTTCTTTGTAACAGCCACAAGGTGCTCTCCTATCTGGAAGGCCTGTCCCTGGTGAGGAGGATCTTGATCAGAAGGGTAAAAGATAGGTAGGATTTTGTTGGCAGTGAGATTGTAGGGAAGGGTCTAGAATCAAGATGGTACTAAAGACTAGCCAGGCTGTGCTGTTAGGTGGGTATAACTACGCTAAAGATGATTCAGGGGACCTGGGCCAGCGACAAAGAGGTGGGTGAGAGAGTCCTCAGACATCTTTTATTGTAGTCTAAGTGCAGTCCAACACCATCCAAATCCAAGTGAGCCCTCTGTCTCCTGAGAATGGGCTTCTCGGCCTCCAAGGAGGGCTTTGCTTCTTTATCAGAATAATGCTGGCTGGGAATCTAGGCAGATGGTCTCAGCCAGCCTTGGTGCCAGTGAGCTTCTCAGGCAGGAGGACTTCCAGATACTGGCAGCCTTCTATACGAAACCACAGGGAGTGAGGCAGAGGTGGCTCAGAAGCCCTCTGTTTCTTCCCCAGGGAAAGGAGAAATCTGTCTCTGGTCTGAGGGTCTCTTTCTTCCTCGGTGCAGCGTGGGGCCTCCTTCATCTTTTGCTCACTCCTTGGGCTGGGGCCAGAGCACAGCCACCTGAGTCTGTCTGCACCAGCCCCTGAGGCAGCAGCCTTGGCTTGGGCTCCTAGTGTGCTTCCTCACTGGTGTCTCAGGGAACATTCTGGGAGTGGATGAATGGAGAGTTTGCTTTTTTTCCTTTTGCAAACGAGGAACAGGGCCTGAGAAGTCAAGGGCACTCTTTGGCTAATGTTATCGTTGGCACATATTACCAGGGGGTGTGGAAGATAACAGGGCAGGCCACATTCTGTCCTCTAAGCAGTGGGAAGCCATGGGGCTGTTGAGCAGGACAGTGACATGACTGAGGTGGGGCTCAATGGTAAGAGTTAAGATTAGGCAGCATGATGCTGGAGGGCATAGAAGGGAGGCAGATGAAAGGGCAGCCAGCAAGGAGTCCATCATAGCAATGCAGGCACGCAGCCACAAAGCCTAGGCTGGGCTGGAGCTAGGAAGTCCTTTCAGAGGTCTAGCCTACATCTTGGGATTCTGCTCCAGTATATTAGAAATGTTAGGAGTTCCAACTTGACTTTTTTTTTAAACTTTTTACTTTGGGAAACCCAAACACTATAGGTTGAATTATGACCACCTCCCTCCACCCCCAATGTTAAAATCCTAGCTCCCAGTACTTGTAAATGTGGTCCTATTTGAAAATAGGGTTTTTGCAGGGGATCAAGTTAAGATGAGGTCATTGGGGTAGGTCTCTAATCCAAGATTTCTATAAGGACTGGTGTCCTTATAATGAAGGGAACTGTGGGTACAGATGTGCATGCAGGGAGACTCCTTTGTGCAGATGAAGTCAGAGATCAGAGTGATGTGTCTGCAAGCAAGGAAGGCCAAAGATTGCCAGCACACCACCAGAAGCTGGGGAAAGGCCTGGAATGATTCTCCCTCACAGCCTGTAGAAGGACCCCACCCTGTTGACACCTTGATCTCAGACTTCTGGCTCCAGAACTGCGAGACAGTAAATTTCTGTTGTTTAAGCTCCCCAGTTTGTGGTCCTTTGTTATGGCAGCCCTTGGCAAATGAATACACCAAGCTTTCCAGATACCTATTTTCCACTTCCTGGAAAACTACTCCCACTGATGACAAAGGATCCTGTGTGTGACCTCTGGACCCTGAGGAGTTCACCGATGTTGAGTCTCCTGCATCTGGGTGGCAGAGGCTACTTTCTGAGCTGCAGAGAATCCAGGTAGCTCTTATAGGCAGAGGCTGCCAGTTCACATCCTGTTTCTGGGGACCTTCCTCTCCATTTCCTCCCCACGTACTTACCTGACCAGCTGCAGCCTGCCAAAACCCCTGTGGGGTCTGGTGACAGACAAAGTTGCCCCTACCAAGGAATGTGTGTGTGTGAGCCCAGCCAGCCTTCTCCTGCAGGGTCCGCCTTAGAAATTCCCTCAGCACTTATCCTGCCCCTAAGGAGAGACTGGGTAATGAAGACTGGGACCTTGTTGTTGGGGAGTTCCTGTCTGGTTGGCGAGATATCAAGACTGAACAGAGGCCACCTTTCAAAGTCAAGTGCAACGTGGTGAATTTCTTTAGCGTTCACAGTCCTTTGCCACGGCTATGCCATTCTCTTGACTGGTATGGTCAGTCGTGTGTTTAACTTGGCAGCCCTGTATTGCGCTTATTGGCTTTTCAACCTTTAATTCCACCCCCTTTATATTACTGACAGACCCCAGAGGGTAAACCTCTTTATCTTGTTCACTCTTGCACAGGAGAAGCTTGCCTCCTTCTGCCTCATTTGGCAAGCCTGCAGGATAGTTTATTGGTAGACTCTCATTATTGCAAGGGGGGAAACCTAGACTCTGGGTGGAATGATTCGTTCAGTGTTTCACAAGCAGAGTTGGACACAGGGGTTCCTGGGAACATAGTAGGTTTACAAGAAATTTAGTACCTTGATTGGCAGAGTTCTGTGTTCGATGGTGCCTGCGTCATCATAGGTGTTAATCTTGCATCCTCAGCTGTGACCATGAGCCATCAGGGACAGGGATAACCTCTTCACTGCCGCCCCCGGGCTGCCAGCCCCGAATTGGGCACATACCCCATGCCTGTGCTGATTGACTGGCATGGTGTTAAACGTGTGGCCTTTTGTAGACAACTCTAGGAGGGCGATGAGCTTTATAAATGTGCCTGGTGCCTAAAATGGAACCACGCACATAATTCATTCGCACGTACTTGCTCACTTGGGTTTGCATTCTTTCTGTCATTCTGCCTCCAGCTCATGCTTGACGCCTTACAATTCTAGACTTCTCCAGCATACAGTGGCATGTCTGGCTTGTCCCAAATTCCTGACCTTTAGGCCTTGGGTCCCTATGGGCAGCTCGTTGCCATCTGAACATCAGAACCTGGCCCTCAATGAGGCTTCATCAAATGCTCTGCCACCTTTCCTCTGCTTTCGAAGCACTGTCCTTGCCTGGGGGTGGGTCTGGAGAAGGGAGTAATAAGCCAGGGGTTCCCTGGGAGTGGGCAGAGCTCCTGATCTGCAGCCAGGGCCCCCCATTTAGGAAGCCTTGCCAGAAACCTAGAGTGGTTATTGAGTCCATTTAAAGGGCCTGACCCCGTGCAGGGAACTGAAGGGAATGTGAAAACACTATCACTGTTCCCAGAGATACAAGACAACCAGCAGAGGATTCTAGTTAAAACTCAGACTTGTGTTCAACTAATGGTTCAAATCCCTGTTTACTAGCTTTGACCTTAGGTAAATGATTTTACTTCTCTTAATTTTCTTGTAAACTTTTTTAAGGTTTTGGTGAGCATTAGCCTAGCATACATAGCTCACTGTAGGCACCCAATAAATATTAGGTTAAAACATTCTCGCCCCCCATCTCCACTGCAGTGATAAGAGCTGACACATAGATAATGCCTACTGTATGCCAGACACCTTTAAAGGGGTTTTACGGGTTTTCACTCATTTCATCTTCAGAAATGAGTGAAAGACTAGAGAAAGACTGAGGCACAGGGTGTTATAAGGAACTAAGATTACAATGTGCAGGGCTGGGGTTTGATGAAGACAGTCTGGCCCCTGAGTCTGCAAGTACCTTTAACTGCCACGCTATGTGGCCTTGCTTAGACTGGTCCATGAGACCTCGGACAACGTCCCTACACCTTAGTTTCCTTATCTTTAAAATTGGCATGATTAGGGTACCAATAAGGACCCTTAGGAGAATTCATTGAGCTTTGTAAAGGGCTTGGCATGATGCCTGGCACGTTGTAAGCACTCATTAAATGGCAGCAGTTCTGAGGAACACACGTGCCCTGGTGACCCAAAATATAAGCTGTCAGATATGGAATACCCCCAAGGCGATACAGCTCTTTTATTGTAGGTGTTTACAGCATGAGCTCAGCATAGGCTGAATTAGGAGAGATGCGAGTGGGTGTTCCAGGGGAGAGGTCAGCTGAGGTAACAAGGAGGTGGGGGAAAGCAGAGTGAGGGGGCAGAGTGCCAGAGATAGAGTCTGTGGTAATGCCAGGTTAGGGAAGTTAGGTTGGGAACTTCAGGTGTGGCTTGTGACCTGTGGGCTGTGGGGAGGCACTGAGGGATGTCATCATTTCAAAGTCTTCTGGCCCGTTAGCAACTTGGCTGTCACAGACAGAGGGACTTCTTATTCATTCAAATTCTGCCATTCACCTTTGGTGAACAGAGCGATAGTCACAAATGGAGGGAATAGCAGGGTACAAGATGCTTGCCCATTCCCTCTATTTGCTATCCCAAGAGGCTGGCCCTAAACCCTGAACACATTCAAGGCTAAGAGTTTACTGCCTTTCAGCTGCTGTTTGTGTCACAAATGCCTGTCCCACAAGGGGCATTAAAAATAACCCAGTGACTATTAGCATTTCTCAAAATAACTGCTTGCAAAGTGCTTTGCTGGGGCGATTGGCTACTAAAATTAGTCCCCATAGTGTGTGTGTGTGTGCTGTTCGTGTGTGTGTGTAGCGTGTCTGCAGGTGTGTGTGTGTGTGTGTATGTTTGTGTGTGATTTGTAAACCCATTTCCCCGCAGGGTGAGGCCCATGGTTTGTGCCCTTTTGTCCCATGGTTCCTCCTGTCATTGCTAGGTGTCCCAGAGTCGTGTTTACCTGCTCACTCCACAATGCCATCTTCCATCCTTCAGTCCTTGGCAAATTGGAGCGGCTGCTGTCCTACATTGCCTGGTTGTCCTGCCCCAAGGAGCAGAATTTTGAAGAATCTTGCGGGGCAGGGTGGCCTCATTGTAGCAGTGTCCTCATTCCTTGATGTGCCAGGTAATAATAGCACACCATGGGGGGATCTTTCTCAGTGTGCTGTCCAAGGGGAAAATTAGGCCACAGAACAGCAAGGCAGCCCCACTCAAGGTGCCCTAGTAACTGAGGGCATGGACACACTATGTGCCGGGCTCTCTCGTACCAGGCTGAGGCTCTGGAAATTTTTAGTGATCTCCCAGTCAGTCCTTTGGGCCACTGGGCAACTGGTCTGTCCAACCCAATCATTTCTCTATTCACTAATAGTATAAAAGGGAATGTGGGTATCCTTGGAGCAAGTTACAAAATAAAGAGAATCAGCACTCGAGAGAATTTTGGATGCAGGACAAGCAGAATCTGAGGGCCAGGGGGCTGGTTTTCTTTTAGATAATGACTTGCATTGAAAGAAGTGGGCAGCCTCAGTGTCTCCACGTTTGAAATGTAGGAACATTTGGTAATTCATTTAGCAGGCATTTGTTGAGTGCCTGCTGTGGGCCTGGTTCTGTGGTAGGCACTGGAGTTACAAAGAGGTAAAAAGCATGGTCAAAAAACATTTACAAGCCAAAGTGCTGTATGTATACAGTGCTCTGTGGGGCCTGGGGTTTTGCGTAGTCCGAGATGGGAAGTGCATGCTCCACACTCTGGCTACATTGCTGTGCCTGCTGGACTTAGATGACTCCTGGAGATTTGGGTCCTGAGAGGAAAGCCTATGAGTAGAGGCCCAGGGAGAAGTGAATTTCCCGTTCTCTGTGGAAGCTTCATGTGTTGGAATGTTTTTATAGTGGAAAGAGCACAGGCTCTGGAGTCAGGTGGACTCCGTGACTTTGGTAAATTGCTTAACCTCTCTGAACCTTTTCATTCAACTGCTAAATGTGAATAAGCGTAGCACCAATCTCCAACGTCTGTTGTGAGGATTACACGACATAATGGATCCAAAGTGCTCAGTGTGGTCCTGATATGTAGTAGGTGCTCCACACATTATAGATATTTGTAATAGTAGTTACATTAGTGCTAAGTGAATAAAAACTGTTTCAATAATAAAATAATGAAATGAAATGAAATAAAATAAAATAAAAAACAGAGAAGTTCCGATAATCGTTGCCTCCAATTGGGGTGATGATAATTTCATTTTGGGGTATGATCAAGTCATTGCTATTCGTAAGACCATCAGAAAGCCAGAGTCACTTACTGGAAACTGGTTAGGCCACTTTCTCAGTGCTGGAGTTGGGTAAGGTGGGGGTGTATTTACAAAAGTTTCCATGTAGTCAAACTTTGGTAGATCACATTCTGTGTTAGATTCATGATGGGAGCTTGATATTTAAGAAGAATCTTTTTCACAAACACACATTTAAAGCCAAAAATTGTTGACTTTTAAAGTTAGCAGGGACCCTAGACAGCAGGACATACCGTCTTCTAACCCAGTGATTGTCGATCAGGCATGATTTTACCCTACCCACCCTGGGACATTTGGTGTTACTGGGGTGGCATGTTACAGGTATCTAGTGAGTAGAGGCCAGAGATGCTAAACATCCTACAATACACAGGACAGCCCCCACAACGAAGAACTGTCTGGATCAAAATGTCAATAGTGGCAGGGCTGACAAAGCCTGCCTGACCTGAAGATAAGGGGGTTGACTGCCAGTAGAGAGAATTGAGTCGACAGGGTCACATCTGAGCTGGGCCTGGGACCCAAAACTGAGTCAGTTGACCAGAGGCGACGTCTTTTCCTAATGTACCTTGATGCCTTAATCTCACTGTGTAAATCAAATCAACTATAATCATGTTACTGAGGTCTTACTCTAATACTTTATCACTTTCTCTTGTGATATCCTAAGTTCTGTAGGGGAAATCCAGGTTTCTCTACTCTGGACTTGCTGATAAAGTAGGGTTGCTAGATTTAACAAATAAAAATACAGGATGTCCACTTACATTTGACTTTCAGATAAACAAGATATATTTTTTTTAGTTTAACTCTGTCCTCTACAGTATTTGGGACATACAGTCTTAATAAATTATTTTTTGTTTATCTGAAAGTCAAATGTAACTGGGCATGCTGTTTTTTACCTGGCAACCCTTTGTTCTCTACCTGGAGCCTTGAGATCAGACGCAGGCCATGAGACCTCCCATCTCTTGTTTGAGGCTTCAGCATTACTTGTAGGCTCCTCTGTCTAGAGGAGGAAGGTGGAAAGGGGCAGGTGGGCCTGAGAGTTGAATAGGCCTCTCTAGCTACTGTCCTGCAGGTGTCCAGGAGGGATTGACTGTCCACACCAGGCCCAAGGGAAACAGCCTGTAAGCTGAGAGTGTGGCCAAGTTGTCCCTTTCTGTAACTGGGGAATAGTTTAAGTGAAGTGTTAGCAAGTGGACTGTGTCCCTAGAATACCAGGGCTGGGAAAGTCCTGAGCCAGGAGCACAGTATCCTCTCTATCCCACTGGTTTCCAGAGAACACTGCCACATGGGCATGAGGGGTGCCTGGGCTATGGGCATCTACCTCTCAGCTGGTCCCTGGCACTTTCCAGGACTGAGGTGCTGTTCCTCCATGATCCCTGAGCTCTGGGCCTGCACCTGAGGTTGGAGCTGGGCAGCTGCAGTCAGCTAGGGGGAGAGGACGGGGCAGATGGGTGCATCCACAGAGCAGCCAGTGGATTTGGCTGCTGCCAGTTGCCATGACCCAGCTCCTTTGTTCAGAAGAGGTCTAGATGCAGAGGCTGGCAACAGGCTGAGTGGGAAGGCGATGCTGGCCCAGCTCTGCCCTCTTAGGCTCATCCTGACCTATCTTCTCTCTGGGTCCTGTGTCCTTGCTAGCCCAGACACTGGTTTCCAGGTCAGGTGCTGATGGCCAACAGCAGAGGGGTGAGTGGGCTGCTGCCCTGACCCATCTCTTTCCTCTCCCCACCAAAGATCCAGGCTTGTTGATCCTGGGTGTCAGGATGTCATCTGTCACCCCTTTCCAGAGCAGCTTCCTGCTGAGGAAGCTCATCCCCACAACTGTTCCTGAAGGACAGTCAGCTGGCCATGCAACAGCACAGTGGCCTTTCTTCATGTTAATCAAGAACAACCTCTGAAGGTGTTCAGAGGTAACTGCTTAGGGGATTTACCACATCGCCTGCCATCTTGTGGACATTCCTGGGCCACCACCGGAGGGCCAGTGGATGCAGAGAACACAGTAATGCATGTGGTAGAAGATGTCTGATGATAAAGGCTGAAATCATTGATTCTTAAACTTGAGCAGCACCAGCATCACCTGGAGGCCTTTTTAAAACAGAGACCAGCCCCATCCTCAAGATTCCTGGCTCCCTGGGGTAGGGACCAAGGCTTTGCATTTCTAATCAGTTCCCAGGTGATGCTACTTGCTGGTCAGGGCTTAAATTATTGCCCTTCTCAAATAGTTTGTATTTCAACCTTACTTTGATTAAAATATTCATTTATTAACTATTTAAACAAATCTTTATTGAGTACCTACTATGGCCTGTGCACCAAGTTTGGGGAATAAAAAGACAAAAATGGTCTTAAGGAACTCACACTACAGTGAGGGAACCGCACATTAAAAACAATTGCCAACTAATCTAATTGGAGCATTACGTCAAAAGTGTGGTGGGACTATAGGAGAAGAGACAATGGCAGGGGGTTCCTTTGAAGATGAGTGTGATAGTGTCTTTTTGTGCATTGCCCTTTTGTGTGGCTTGTCTCTCCAGGTGACCTGTGAGATGTAAGGGTAGAGGCTGAGGTGGATCTTGGTTTTCCATTTTAAAGTATGTTTTAGTTCTGGGGACATAGTAGGAAACCAAAAAAAAAAAAAAAAAATGTGCTGCCCAAGAATATATGACAGTGTCAAAGAAGTGAATGCCTAATGGTGGAATTTCAGGCCTAGGTGTTTGTAGGGCTTACAGATTTGGATTCTATTATATATGCCAACTTTTAGAGCTGACCTGCATGGAGAACAGCTTAAGAAGGAGGGCACACTTCCTGGTCCCCAGCATCAACTCGCTGCCTGACTTTATAGGGAATGCTGCTGACATTTCGCCAGCAGGGATTCTTGAAACCTGCCATGCTCCTAGAACAGGCATTTCCAAGAGACTTAAGTGGTCCTGAGTTGATGCTTAGTCTGGACTTGTCACGGCCCCAGGGGACATGCCCTTGCAGCAGGGAAAAGCCCCTCCAACATGACTGCTTAGGGCTATCTATGAGCTCTAACTGGAAATCAAAGGAAAAGTGCTCCTCCTTCTGAGCAGGGTCGGGAGAAACCCTTGAGCTTTGCCTGGGGCCAGGGCTGGCTCGCTGTGACTTTTCCTCCACACTTTCCTGCTCTTGTCCTCTCAGGTTTCAGGAGTGGCAGACAAGAGCAGAACTAAGCCTGCTATCCCCATCGTTAATAACAAAAAAATATTCATAAGAGCTCATACTCATGGAGCACTTACTATATGCAGAGCACTGTTTTTAAAAAATGCCATAGATTCATAACAGACTGAAAAGGGTCAAGAGAAAGTGACAATAATCAATATGGATGGAGCACATGGTCTCAGACATAGTTCCAAAGCACCATGCTATGTAACTTCATTTAATCTTTGAAACAACTCTCAGAAGTAGGGGTGTACTTGGCCCCATTTTAAAGAAAAGAATACTGAGACTGTGAGAATTTGAGTAACTGTCTCAAGATCTTTCCAAAAATAAAAGAGTAGCATCAGGTTTAGATTCAGTGAGTCTCCAGAGCCTGAGTTAATTGCTCTGCTGTCCTGCTCCAGATGGTGGTGGTGAGGGGTGGGAGGAAGATGAAGGTGAGAGGGAGAAAAGGGCATGTTTTGATTTGTGCTAAATCTGCCACCTCCTAGACCCTGGTTTCCACCACAGAATCTGTCCCCATTATTGCAGCCTACATTAGCCCCCTTTTCCAACCCCTATTCTGACCTGGTATGGCTATAAATTTGGTTTGGCTTATTATTATTATTATTATTATTATTATTAATCTCTGTCTTATAGACTTGCAAAGCCTCTTAGAGCAGGGACCGGCCTCAGGCTCCTTTCTGCTCTCCTGGGACACCTTAGAGCAGAGGTCAGGGTGGGGCTGATAAACACTCAAGGTCACCCAGAGCCTGTTCACACTTATGGTGACCAACCATCCTGGTTTGTGTGAGACTGTCTTGATTTTAAAAACTGCAAGTCCTGCATCCTGGGAAATCCCTCAGTCAAACCTAGCAAACCAAGATGGCTGGCCACCTAATACCTCATTTGGTGGGCACTGGTGCCTGGGGGACACAGCATGCTCCCATGGTTATTGGTGGAGGCCAATTCTGGGCCTGCTCTCTGAAGCCTGATCTAGTACTCTCTCTTCCCACTGGCTCTAGAAATGAGGCTCAGTCTCTTGCTCCTCACCTTTAAGACACAGCTTTTATAGACAGCTGCTATCTGCTTTCTGGGCTTCTTGATTCTCTCATCCTCTTTCAGAGAAATGACCCTCCAAATAGAGAAGCTTTGGCTGAAACTCCTTATGCGACACTCGTGGTGGGCTGAGGGCTTCTCGGATAACTTTTTGAGGGGCAGTATGTGTCCTCCAGGGACTTGTAGGTTAGCAAATCAGAACTTGCTTGTGCCGATTACCGAGCACAGCAATTCTTCATCAGGCGCAAGGGGGTAATTAACAAGTTCTCATGGTTGATCCTGGAAGTGGGGACTGATTCATAGGTCAGAGAGAACACTGAATTCTAGACCAGTAGTCTCCAAAGTGGGATGCACAAAACTGTCCTTTGGAATATGGTAACACAATATTAAAACATCTATTTCTATTTACTCTTATCATTCTTTAAATGACTATCTCCATGTACATTTAAAATGTATGTAATATTAGTGCAGCACAGCGTCTGACGCTCATACATATACACACGTTGGGGCGTGCACTGTTGGGAGCTTATCTAGAAGTGCTCTCCATGTTCCTAAAGAAGAGGTATTTTAATGATCATGAGATCTCTTGCCTGGAGGATAGATGTTAGAATCTCTTTGAGCAGGGGGAGGTCCAGATAAAGAACAGAATGGGTTTTAGTGTAAATTGGCTTAGAACATCCCTCGGTTGATGTTAAACTGATGCAGATGGTGCTTAAGTGTTTCTGTGGATGATGTGTGCTCTGTTTACGGTAACAAGTCTCCGGAGACAGGTTTTGTGTACCGGGGAGGTAGCTTCCTGCAGACATTTTTTTGCACACCTTGTTTCATCATATCTCTAACAGGATGAACGTGTTAGCTGACAGGTGACAGCAGGCAGCGTTAGAGCGGTGATTCTCAAAGTGGGGTCCCTGGACCAGCAGCATGAACATAACTTGCGAACTTGTTGGAAATGCAAATTCTTAGGCTTTGCCTCAGACTCCAGAATCAGACTAGGTGTGGGGCCCAGTACACCTAATCGTAACCAGCCCTTCAGGTAATTCTGATGCATGGGAAAAGCTGTGAACCACTGTGATACACTGACAGGAGCTTGGATTTGAGTCCTGGTTCTGCCCCTGCTGGTTCTCTGGCCCTGGGTAAGTTACTAATGGCCCAGAGTCTTGGTTTCCCATCTGACCAATGACGATTGTAACACCTCCCTGCCAACTTTAGTATGAGGATTAAAATAGGAGATAATTGGTGTGAAGTGTTTAGCACCATGCTGAGCACATAGAAGGTGCTCCATATCTAGCATCAGTTATTATTTTTCTCATTAATTAAGTTGAGATGGGGTGTTAGCATCTTCTATTAGAAGGAGGTCCAAAAATGTCATTTATTAGGTCTGTGACCTTGGGCAAGTTGGTCTCTTTGTCCCTAAAAATGTGGATAACAACACCTATTTAATAGGGTCACATGAGATAAGGTGCCTAAAGTGCTTTATAATTTGTAAAATAAGCAAATATGAGAAATTTCTAGATAGTTATTTACTGAGGTGGCTCGTACTTTGCCCTCTTGGAAAATACTTGCCCTCCTCCCAAATAATAAAAGAAAGTCGGAAATTGCACCGTGTCAGACCTACAGGCAGGGTCGCAGAGGGGTTTTATGCCCCAAGAATCATTTTGTTTTCTCTCTATGACATTTCTGTCCCCTCCCACCCCTGATGCCACCCCTCAGATCCTGTCCCCAACATTTTGTGGTCTGAAGTTGACCTTTTATTAAAATGTCAACTTCAAGTCATGAAAACTGTCTGGTTTCCTGGAAGAGGGGAGAGTGGTAGCAACTGTCCAGCACGTCCTTTTGTCATTACGATAATGGCTTGGGTGGCCATGCCAGGACACCAAATAAATTACTTCCTCCCGTTAAATGTCTCAGTGCTGTTTTTGCAACATGAATTGTTTCTGTGCAGAGATAAGCTTTGCCCATAATTTCACCAGATTCTTAAATGAGGAAAATGGGCAAACAGCTTTCCCTTCCCCACGCACTCCTACTTTTTCCATGACAATATCCAATGACAGCACATCCATCACCAGAGAGGCCTCGGAGCCGGCCGGCACGGATTGCTGGAAAGTTCCTGTCTTCCCCTGAGAGTACTGAGGGCTCCGTGAGGGTGTCTGTAGAGCAGAGATAGAGCCGAAGATCCTGGGGGAGAGAGCCCTCCACCCTGCGGTTTATTATCAGGAGGCAATAGTTCTTCTCTCTGGGAAGAGAGAGACATCACCATCCGCCTCGTCACTTGCCTCAGTGAGCCACATGCTGATGAAGTGAGAACTGTGTCACAACCACGACTCCTCATTAGGCTGATAATGAATAGGGACAGCAGGAAAAATGAGTTGGGCTCTGCTGTGGCATTCTTCTACTTTTTCAGCAAGCTACCACGATGTCCTTCCCCTGTCGAGGTGGAAGGGAACAACGAAGAGGTGAAGGGCTGGAGTGTAGAGCTTTCTGATATGCTGTTAGTGGCACAGCCAATTAAAAAGAAATTAAAACAGAAATCTCTGCTGGCTGCTGGAATGCAACAGTCTCTTCTCCTGGCCCCTCTATACCCTTGAAGAAATTAATTGGAAGGATGTTGACCGGGTGTTGGCTGAATGCTTAGATACCAGTACTTCTGTTTTAGACAGAGAGGAAGAGCGAGAGAGGGAGAGAGGGAGAAAGAAAAAGAAGCAGAGAGAGAGAGAGAGAGAGAGATACTGGGGGAGGTGGGGGTGAGTTGGAGGCAGTTTAGGGATTGAAATTATGCTGCATGAGATCTGAGCCTTTGGGGGTAGAGGAGACAAAATCTGCTGGAATGTCATCTTGAAGATAATCAAAGGACTGAGAGAAAGACCTTCTAGCCCTGGAGAAGAGAGTTTGAGGCTGTGAAGCACTCTTGCCTCCAAATTCTTCTTTCTCTATAGACTCTAAAGCATCATGAGGGCTAAAATGAGCTGTAAGGAGGACCTTTGTGACTGTGAGAACATTGCTGGAAGGGGTGAGTGAAAGGTCAAGAAGAGTTCTGTGGTGCTATTAGTTGGCAGGGAGATGGACAGGATGACTTTGCCCTTATGCTGCATCATACATTTGTCTGGAAGCTTTTTCCGATGTGTGGTCAGGCGACCTGGGAAAGAGACGGAAGGTGGAGGCTGCCTCCCCTTTCTGGGACCTGGAAATTTTGGGTCGCCTGGGTTCCTCCTGGACCTTGCAAAGTTTTCAGCCTGCCTTCCCCACAACAGCTCTTTCTTTGAATGGCAGCTGTGGCCCTTTGGCCCAGGAATCCAGAACGATCGTCATATTGTGTGGTCAAGCAGGTGAGCAGTCATGGAGCAGTGCCCCATTATGCCTCTGCTTCTGGCTGCCTTGGCCAGCTGCTGCCCTATACCAGGGATAGAGGTGGACGATTCCTGGCACACACTGAGCTATAAAAAATTAAACCACAGGTTTATCAAATATTTAATCTGCCTGATGAATGAATGCTTGCAGATTCTTATGAATTCTTTGCTTTGATTAAATAAAATTGAAGGATGGGAACTGTCTTCCCAGCACTTAGCAAAAGGCAAGTCGGGGCAGTTACTTTCTGCCCAGGACTTGGCCCCTGGGAACAGCTCGCGTCCTGTAGAATCTACCTGCTTCATGTGTCATCACTGACTCTCTACGTTCTAGAGTTTTGGACTTTGCCCAGGTTGTGGTCAACAAAGGCAGTTTTAAGACCAGCAGCCCTTTACAGTGTATGAAGCATTATCCCAAAGATCCCAACTCTGATATCCTCAACCTTGGATAGCCCTCTGATCTTCATTTTTCTTACGTGTAAAATGGAAATAATAATATTTATAAGATTATCATGTGAGATATATGTTAAATGCTTCATACCTAGCACCTAGTAGGTTCTAAGAAATTATTACTATTATTATTACTATATTTCTGTAACATCACAATGGAGTTGAGTATCTCCTTGGATTTGAAAAAGCATGGTTTTGGAGGAAGGTGTTCCTGTATCGGCTGCTGCCTGCAATTCCTTGGAGTTACCAACTGACCAGTCCATTAACAAGCCCACTGGTTTATTTATTCATTAATTCAAGACTGTTGGGTCCATCCCTCAGCTAGATATAGAAAGTATAAGTGATTGGATACCTGCTCTTAAGGAAAATGTGCTTTCACTGGGGAAATAACATGTATATACTATCTATGTATGTACATGTTTCTTAATACGATCATCATACAGGGAGAGAAGAGGTTCATAAAAATCGGGACTATTGTGTGTGGGGTTATCAGGGAGGGCTTTACTGGAGTGAAACCTGTGCAGAGCAAGGTGTGGGGCCAGCATTTTGGAGAAGCCCCCAGCAGTTCTTGTGGTTTCAAAAGAATTGAGAGAGAGAGAGAGAGAGCCACAGCCCACTGTCTCCAATTGTGGAGCTTCTCTGGGGCAAGTTTAGCCTTAAAGGGTACAATTGTCAGTTGAAGCATCCTTCCTCAGGCGTACATTTGCTGTATTTCCCTCTCCTGGAGTGGAGGACTGCTTCCTTATTTGCCTGGGTGCTTTATAGAACAGTGAAGGTAAACATGCCCCTGTTTGAGTGCCTTTGGCTCAGCTGGGAGGAGATCTGCTCTGCTGTAATTTAGGAGGGGGCCTTGAGGGTCATCAGATCAGACCAGAGTTTTATGACTGGGATTTGCCGGCTAGAGCCCTGAGTCACTGTGCCAGCCCCAACTTCAGGTTAGAAACTGGAATTGGATCCTTATGGCCAGATGGGAGGTGGGCAGGGCCAGCCTTTCCCCATCACTGGCTTGTAGCCAACCCAGGTCTGGTGAGAAGCGAGGGACACATTCTGATGTCTAAGTACCCTGCGATTTATTGGCTGGTGGCTCAGCTCCACCTGGGGCAAATGCCAACATCACAGTTGACATACATTGGCGTCCTGGTTGGCGAGGTCAATGGGTCCCGAGGGAGGTACATCAGGCTTCTGTGTTGGTTGAAGGCCAGGGTACCCCATGGAACCATTCTTCGTTTTAACCTATTCAGTCAGTCGATGAGCAATTATTTCCTAAGACCTGAGGTGTCAATTATTGAAAAAAATGTCTAGGCTTAGCTCCGTAGGGGGTACAAGGAATTATAAGGCAAGGACTCCTACCTCCACCCAAGGAGCTCCCAGTCCAGTTGAGGGAAGCAAGAGGGAGATACACATGAAAGGTTTAACATCTTGTACTAGCCTCAAAGACAAGACACATGGGCAGCAATTCAGGAGGTGTCCTCAGGTGGCATGTGCTCAGCGCTGCAAATGTCCAGAGCAGCAGTGGTGGCTGGACACGGGGGAGTGCCTGCCTCTTTGGTCAGCATCTGTGTCTTCTTACTTCGTCAGGCTTTTCTACATGAAACAAGATAAATTCTTTCTGTCTCTTCCCAAATTCCAACAAGGGTGAATAATATCTATGGACATTCTTTTCTATTTCTTAATCCCTCTTACTGCTTATGAAAGTCCTACAGGCACATTTACAAAAAACAGAAGTATGCAAAGAAGCAGAAGTAAAATCACCTGTAATCGCGCCAGAAATATCTGCTACTATTCACATTTTGCTTCATATTCTTCCAACAATATTTCCATGCTTTTTTCTTTATGATGTTAAGATCATAGAGTATGTACAATTTAGTATTCTGCATTTTCCCTTAACATAATTTATTACCATCATTCCCATGTGTTATTCAGACTCTAAAAACATATTTTAGAATGTCTAATTATCCCATGATATGGATACTCACCGCTTTTCCTTATATTTCCTTTTTAATTATTCCATGTTTTTGCTATTATATATAGAATCGTGCCGAATGTCTTTCTGTGGAATTGTATTCATCACTTCATTTGTTCATTTATTTTAAAAACTTTGACTTTCTGCAGTGTGCAAGAATGTCTTTCTGTGGAATTGTATACACCACTTCATTTGTTCATTCATTTGAAAGACTTTGACTTTCTGCAGTGTGCAAAAACTTTGACTCTCTGCAGTTAATTTTTCTGGGCCCCAGTTTCCACATCTGTAGTCACTAGATGGATCCTAAGCTGCCTCCAGCTTCCAACAGTCTGTGGTTCTAACTGCAAATGTAAGATCACCTAAGGGCCCTTCTTCCCTGACAACTCACTGGAGGCTGTGTTCGGAGTGTTCCTGGTGCACAGATGCTACTGCTACTGGGCCTGAGCAAGCATGTTCTTTTCTCCTCTTGGTCACAATCACAGTGCTCATTTGCTCAGCTCTTCTTTTCATAAGTAGTTCAGGGCTTGACTGCAGCCAGCTCTGTTTGAAATCAGCACAGGCATAGTAGGGTTTTCTAAAATTGTGACCAGAGCAACCAAGGAAGTAAGACTTCACCAAATGCTGACATGCCAAGAGAGAGGTCCCCTTTACAACTGGCTCAGGGTAAATCTTGGACAAATGGGAGGAATTCCCACTGCGTTAAACCCATGAGAAACTCAGAGAACATATTTTCCTGAGAAGTGTTGAAGGAGGAAAGTTGCAGAGACTTTCAAAAGATGCCATAGAGTTGAAGGCCAGAGGTGTCTGGTCTCTGCAAGGTATTTTAGCGGGATACTTTTATGTGGCAGTGCCAGAGTTCCACAGACCCCCAATAAAGGCACCAAGATATCTGAGATAGTTGAGATATCTGGTATAAAAACATGATTGTGACATGCTAGCACATTTAAGCTGGGACCGAGAGACTAGCTGTTTTCCAAGGATAGTGGTTTCTTGCTGAGGTCACGCTTAGCTGGCTCAGAGAACTTAATTTTAACAATTCACACAGAAGAATTATGTTCATAGGATTGACCAAAACTCAGCTAACTCTTGAATGGCTGGAGGATACAACTACAAATGCATACAACAAGGAGTGTGATTGAGTGGGAGTATCATCTGTCTAAGTCATAAATGACAAAGTGCCACCTTCTATCCTTATTCATAACAGACATCATTAATCTATCAGGACACTTTTCCCAGTGAAGCCAAGATGCAGGCTCAGAATCCTTCTTAACGCAATGCTCCAAGCTGCTACTACCAGACAAATGGAGTTCATTGGCTCCTAGAGCAAAACCTTCTTGTCATTCCTATGCATAGTTGATGAATTCTTTCTCCTATAGGCAACACCATGTGGGAAAATAGATCAACATCTAAAAGGTTCCTTGGTAAGCACAGACATGATAAATTGCCTTTCTCTAAGGATGTTTTTCCAAGGAACTGGGTACCATCTTGAGTAAGACCAGGTAATGTGGAAAACCAAGGATAACCTTTTTATTACCAGTCATCAGAATGAAGATTGGTTCATGTCATAGTAACAAGTTACTATGTTGTAGGCACTTCCCAAAGGGCTTGTTGCTGTGTTTTATCATGTATTCTCCATGGCAACATCTGCGGGATAAACTAAGGTTAGGATTATCTCCATAGAACAGATGATGGAGGCTCAAGGAAGATAAATGTCTCACATGGTGCAATCCACACTACTAGGGGCTTTTCCTGGAAGCCAGGTGTCCCTGCCCCCAGGTGCCAGTTCTCTTGGTGTTTCTTTAAAAGATTAAAAAAAAATGTGCTAATGCGAATTCCTTTAGGATAGGGTCATGTATTATTTATTTCTGTATCTTTGACTACTTTCCCGCTCAATCCTAAGTGCTATGGCAAATACATAGAAAGTGCTCAAGAAAATATTTATAGCATGTAAATTAGCAGACAATTCATCATTCATTCATTCAAAGAACAGGAAGATGCCCCTTGCTTTCTATGCTGGCCTTTCCTAGTCCTTTTGGGGGGAGGGGAGTGCCTAGAACTTTACTTGCAAGAGCAGCTCTGGCTGTGAGGCTGCCCTGGTACATGCACCTGTGCAGCAGATATTGTCAGTCCATTGGAGGCTGTCTTCCCCACAAAGAGGCTAGTCCTTACATCCTTATTTGCAGTCTCTGATAGCAGGAGCCACAAGCCTCTAACTAGCTCAGGACCTGGGGTTAGAGCTGCTTGGATCCTGAATAGAGGGATCCTTGTATGGAGGGATTTCCAGGAGAGTGGCAGTGCCTCTGCGGCAAAGGGCTGGATGACTGGGGGCACAGGGGCCCCCGTGCCAGGCAGGTGCTCAGGGCAAGGCACCAGGAGGGGATAGGGCATAAAGGAGTGGGAAGCAGATTGGATTAAGGGCTTTAGAGAGGGGTGGGAGGCCAAATAGCCTAGCTCCCCAATCCCTCTCTGGGCCATCTTTATTTTCTAATTTATAATCTGTCCCCTTTGGGGATGGCCTTTTGACATGTGCTAATTATAAATTGTCCTGTGCATTCCGAGAGTGCTAATAATTAGAATTTCTAATTCCATTCCTCTGAGCTTCTCCCAGCAGCCTTATCCTGCCACAGGTGCACTTGACACATTTGCTTTTCTGCTCAAAGTCACTGTGCAGTCTGGGGGAAGGACCCAGATTTGGGGAGTAGGGATGGAAGCTTCGCCTAGCCATCCAATGCACATGTCCTTGAATACCTGCTCTTTGTGGTTTATTCATTTTTACAGGAGAATCTTTTCAAGGCACATGGACAGGGCAGGGTTGTCTAAGGAACTGAACCCCTGGGCTCTGGTCCTAGCCTGACCAGAGCTTCACACCGTGGGACCTGGGCCAAGAGATTCTTGGAGCCTCAATTTCTCTCTTGTAGACCAAGGGAATCAGATCTGTGGTTGCCCAGCGTACTTCCAGGCTTGAGATTATTTGATTCTATGAAATGTCATAATAGTATGTTCTGAGTTGAAGCCCTCAGATCATATAGTGACTCTGTCAGAGCTAGCTATCTGACGTCATTTGCACGTAATTTGATAACGAGATACTAAATAACTTGTTCAAGGTCAAGATAAGACCCCAAGCCATGTGTGGTATTTTTCCCACCCTACAAGCACTGTCTTACCTAACTTCCCCTAGCCTTGGTTTCTTCATCTGTAAAATGGGAATGATAACACTCAGGGGATAGTATCGGTGCTCTATGTAAAGTGCGGAGCACTGAGCATGCATAAGGGTCTTTATACTGTTACTCTAGCCTTGCACAGAGCCTTCAGAAGAGGAACGTTACAGTTTCTCACATCGGGCCACACCCTCCTAAAGCATGATTAGGGCCTTGTAGCAGTTTGGTGTCCAGGATTGTGATGGAGAGAGTGTGGCACTCCAGTTCCACCTCTGATGGAAGATTCGCCTTGCCTTGCTGGAGAGTTGCCTTGTGGGGACTCTGGTAGATGCGAACGTCAGTCCTGAGAAACTAGTAGGAGTCTATCCTTTCCTCTCGTCCATGATTAATGGGAAGCATGCTTGGTGTGGTCGGATATTTTACTGGTACACAGCACAAACACTACCATTACAGGTGTTTTGTGTGTGTGTATGTGTGTGTGGGGGTGCCTCAGGCCATGCAGCCAGTAAATCTAGGAACAAGACAGGGACACATCATGAAGTGCACCTTCTAGCTCCAAGAAACAGCCCAACAGCAGCCCCACTACGCCATGCTCCACTTTGTGTGCTTCTCTTGAGATATCTCACTCTGCCCTCCATGGCCTCTCCCGTCTGTGCTTATGCCCCAAAGCTGCCCCTTGCTAGCTGGATCCTCATGCCTTAGAACTTGACAGAGTGTTGTTGGTGCTAGAGGGACCCTTGCGTGTCATTTGGTCTAACTGTTTCAGTTATTGATGATAGTAACAGTTACTGAGATGATTGAGTAGTTCATGACCCCATAGCCTGTTAAAATAGCCTGGGATGACTGGCCCTCCTGACTAGGTGCCCAGTGCCCTTTTTCCTACACTCCTGTACCCTAAATTGCCTTTCTTTCTTTGAAATTCCATTAGGGGCTCATACACTGGTAAAAGTGAGGTCCAGACCTCTATTTAGTTTGGCTGGTCTCATCTTTAAGAGATAAGGAAAATAGAAGAATTTAAAGCCTCCAGACATGACATGCACCACACTCCCTGTATGGGCTGCCATAACAAATACTCCGAAATGGGTGGCCAGACGAGACATGTATTGTCTCAGTTCTAGATGTTTGAGATCAAGCGTTGGTTTCTTCTGAGGCCCCTCTCCTTGGCTTGTAGATGGCCATTTCTCTCTTTGTCTTCACATTATCTTCCCTCTGTATGTCTGTGTCCTAATCTCTTTTTATAGGGACACCAGTCAGATTGGTTTAAGGCCCATGCTCACTAAGGACCTGCTTTGAATGTAATCACATCATTAAAGACCCTGTCTCCAAATACAATTGCATTCTGAGGTACTATGGCTTTGAGTTTCAAAATGTGGATTTCGAGGGGACAGTTCAGCCTCTAACCCCCTCTCGCACGTTCCCGTGTGTGGTTTACGCCTTTTGCTGTTTGTCCACTGCAGACTCTTGCGTTTTCAACCCCATCTTCTATTGGGCGTCTTGGTGAGTGATCAGGAGAGACCCCCAGATGCAGTGAATGTCCAAGGGATGCTAGAGACGGGAAGGTGGAAGGGGCTGTCTGTGGCCACCTCCACCTTCATCCCCCTGGCTCCACGGACCTGCTTGCAGTGAGGACGGAGGACTGAGCCTGCTCAGAATGCCGCCAGGGCTGAGGAGGGAGCTGGCAGTCTTTCTAGGGAGTGTAGCTGATTAAAATAATCATATTAACTAGCCCTCAAAGAGACATATTTATAGCCATGGTGACACGTTATTAAAGATCTAATTTGGATCAGGACTCTGGAAATTTTATTTTTAGGCCCAGAGGAGAGGCCTGCAGGCAGGTGACCAAGAGGTCTCCCGTGGCTTTGTGTTCATTCTGCTGAATTGAAGACTCTCAAGGTTGGAAGAAATTAGAAAGGTCCTGTCAACCCATTTTTCTGCCTGAGGCTCATATCCAGTGTCCCCACTGAGGGACCATCCAACCTCTTCTTAAATGCCTCCAGTGCCAGGGATCCCCTTTCTGCTTAAGGAGGCCCATCCCAACATAGGAAAGTCAGAAGGAACTTTTTTCTTTCTAAATATTCTATCTGCTGTTTCTGGTTCCACCCTTGGGATAGCCAGAATACATTAAGATCTTGAGGACAGAGCTAAGGGTCTTCTTGACCTTCACTGCTTCAGGCTAAGGGCTCCAGTTTATCCTTTAGCGGCTTCTCTCAGGATGTAGTTCCACCATGCTTTTTGGGGGGTGTGAATTATTTGGGAGTCCAGGACCTCTGATGCCTGCCTCATCGAGACAGCTGTAATTCTGGGTCCAAATGAAATCTGGCCAACTGTAGTCAACGGACTTTTGTTGAGGAACTTTGGGGAAAACAGGCTACTTCTAAAAAGAAATTACCCAACAGGCACCTGTGCTGTGGGTTTGGCAAGGAGAAAGGCAGAGGTTGAATATCGATAGAGGGGGTCTGTCCCACATGAGAGGTCCCATGTGAGGGGCAGCACCATGGACCTGCGAGGATCCCGGCCAAGCCACAACTCAGTGGTGGAGAGATAAGCATCCTGATGAGTGGTTCTTCTGGGAAATGAGCGTTTGGGCAGCTTTGGTTTGCACCCCTCCTACCCCCACTCAGCCTGAGAATGGTGGAGTCTCCTCAGCCCCACCTGTAGGGCTCCATGGCCTGGGGTACATCTTGTGCAAGGTAGTGTCACCATCAGTGTCACTGAATGGGTCACGTGCATGAGAGACCCAGCTCTACAGCTGAACTAGTCCTCATGAGACCTTGAGTGAGTGCCCTTACTTCTCTGATCTTCGGGTTCTACCTGCCCCCTTTGCTGTTCTAAGGATAAAATGAGGTGATGCCTATAAATACAGCCAAGTGCTAACTTTCCCCACAGATGTCACAGGTGAAAGATTAGGAAGCTACTTCTGCATATGCAGATATTTATACTTTAGCGCCTAATAATAGCAACAACAACAACAGAACAAAAAGAAATAAATTAGTTTTCAGATGTGGGAAAATCATTGTAGAAGATATTTCATAGGAGTCTATAGTAGGGTTGGGCCAATCGTCTAAACATCATTTATTTTTTATTTCCTTCTAAAATTGTCTATTTTCTAATAAAAGCAAGAAAACAAACTGTGTATGTATATAATGCGTACGCGCATGCGTGTGCGTGCACGCGTGTGTGTATGTGATGAACATTCTTTGTACAAACCAGGAGTTTTTCTCTGTGTGCAGTAAAGCCCTCATAACCACTCCACTCCTCACCCCAGGTCCTCCTTCTCACCTCCTCAGCTGACATAATTGTGCTTTCATTTCCTAAAAGAACACAACAGAACTGTCCAAGTTTCAGGACAAACAAATGCTTTGAAATGACACCTCTTGGGGGAATAGCTTTTGGTGGCTTTTCTAGAGAAGCACTCACTGCTTGAAATAAGATGAGTTTCCCAAGTTAGACCTCAGGAAGATGGCAGATCCTGTGGGCAGGCTTTAAAAATGATGAAATTACTCGTTCAATATGATCAGGATTATAGTCGAGTCACTTATTTCTACTCTTTTGCTTGGCTTGCAGCTAAAAATAAGATTCAGGCATTAGATTTTTCTTTTTTTGTCCTCACCAAAGAGCAGCCTCTGTGAGCACTGGCATTGTTCCCAAGGAGAGTCCCTGCTTAGAGGCCTTGTATGGTGACTGAGTTGCTCAGCAGCTCTGGATGCTCAGGATAAGGTACATGGCTTTTGGTTTGTGTTTCTGGGGTCAAGTTCTTCTTCTGATATGCCCTTCCTCCAAGTGGAGACTCCATCTGGGGTACCATCTTACCAATTCTGACACCAATCATAATCCTCATCACCAGTTAAGGTTGTAGTCACCAGTTACAATGTGTGGTTTTTCCCCCACCAAGCAATTTTCAGAGACATCAGCTGGATGACTTGCTGTTCAACATAATTCTGACACTGTTTACTTAGAGATATCATCATATCCCACAGGTTAAGGGCTCAGTCCCACAAGACTCTTCCTTCCTCTCTCCACCTCAGATACCAGTTGCAAGTCCAGGTTCTCCCCCTGCTCTCTGACCCACTGGCTATAGATTGGGGGTTCTACTGACACCTCCTTTGAGTTCGATTAATTTGCTAGAATGGTTCATAGAACTAACAGAAACATGTTACTTACTAGATTACTGGTTTATCATAAAAGAATATAACTCAGGAGTAGCCACATGGAAGAGATGCACAGGACGAGGCATGGGGAAAGGGGGTGGAGCTTCCGCGCTCTCTCCCAGCATGCCCCTCTTCCCCCAGTCTCCACATGTTCACTAACCTGGAAGCTTTCCAAATCCTATCCTTTTGAGTTTTTATGGGTACTTCATTACACAGGTATAGTTATTAAATGACTGGCCATTGGTGATTAAAATCGGTCTCCAGCCTCTTTCCTAAGTCTTGAGGTGGGGGGCGGGGGTGGGGTGAAAGTTCCAATCCTCTAGTCAGAATGGTTGGTTCCCTTGGCAACCAGCTGTTATTAGGGGCATTCCAAAAGTCATCTCATTAACATAACAAAAGACAATTTTATTGGGTGCTCAGCTTAGAAAATTGGAAGTGTTCTAGGAGCTCTGTGTCAGGGGCAGGATCAAAGACCAAGTATATATTTCTTATTATAAATCACAATGTCAAACACCCCAAGCCTTTTCTTTGCAGCAACTAGTGTGGAACTGTAATGACTTGACTCTGGTATGTTCAACCAGAATTATTGCTGGATCATGATGAGAGCAGAGACTGGGTCCATTTTAGTCTTCATTGTAGCCATGGCATAGTGTAGGCAGTCCATAATCGTTTGTGGGATAAGTGAATATATTTCCATTTCTAAGGAAGGCCTTCCCCAGAATTGGCACAGGGAACAGTGGAGAAAATGGCTCTGGAGTTTCTGCCCCAGGCCCCAAATCCTGTGTCCGCCCTAAAGAGGCTCAATGGGCAGAGAGCCAGAGGCACAAGCAGGCATCTGACCTTTGCCTCCTTGCTCACTGTGACCGATGGGATTAATAGAATCTTGGCGACATCCTTAGGTCTTCATCTGCTATTAGTTGATTAAAATTAAAAAAAAAAAAAATTATCTGCATCACCAGATGGGCTGTTCTTGATTCAGCTGAAGAAAGATAGAGAGGCTATCAGCTATTTCCTGGCTTATGTGGCCCTATTTTTGGCCCCAAACCCATTGTGAGTTGCTATCTTTCCCCCAACCATCAGTGGGAAAATCCATTAATGAATGAGAAGTCCCTCTAGGTCAGAAGGACTTTAGTTTCTGGGTTTCTAAATGATCTTAATTTTAATCTCCAATGCCATACGGGTTTGGAAGCAGCCACAGTCACTGAGTCCCTCGCTACTTGCTGAGGCAGCAAAAGACTGGAGTTTTCAGTTTGACCAAGCTTCTGGATTCATGGTGATCCCTCTGGAAGCCTTATGGCTTTCTGAAGGTCTTTGTGCCCTTGTCTTCACTGGCCTGTCCCAAACAGTTTCTCAGTCAGCTTTTGATAAGTTCACACACCCAAGAAAGTTTTCCACAGCCTCTAGTTATTTTGTTCTAGGCCTTGTAGACAAAAACCACGTACTAAATCTGACAAGCTCAGGGGAGGCCTGCATGGCAGGCCTCACAAACCCAGAGGCCAAAGTAAGCACACAGGGTGGTCGGAACATAAAATTTCCTAACTAAAAGGGTCCTGGTGGGTAGTAGCATCTTAGGCTTGTGGCTTCCTTGACAAAGGTCATTCTTTAACTTTAAAATTGTTGATTGTTATTGTGCACTAAGATAACATACCTTTGAAATGTCAGAGTAATTTTCTTTTCCAGGCTCCAAGGGCACAGAGCACGGAGCACAGAGACCCTATTATTGTCTTGTTGCCCATGTACCGTCTCTATGTACTATAAATGTTAACTACCTGTACCCACCAATGGAAAAGAAGTTTGTCTTTCTCCATTTTGTTTTTAATCCAATCCCAGAGGTTTCCCCATTTTGCTTTCTCTCACCCCCCAAATCTACCACCAGTGAATTTCACGTAACCCCCCTTACGTCTCCTCCTCTAATTCTAATGTATGAAATAAGCAGCAAAAACTGCTATTCTCCGGAGCAATATCTCAATCTGTTGAGATTTTGCTTCATGGCAATTGCTGTCAATTTGGCTCAAAAGGCTCTTATGAGACTTTTTCTTAGGCTGGACGTTCTTTCGTGGACACAACCCAGGAGTCCTCTCTGGTGACCGTTACTTTCAGGGGCCTTTTACAAGACAAAACGAAACACAATTCTCAAGCTGCCACCGACAGGCTGCATTATCTTTGGGTGGCTAGGAGCGCTCTAAGGTATTTGGAGTGAAGGGGTTGTTGGGAGAGAGGGAGAATTGTGCAGAGTTTGAGCTTGCCTTAAGAATGTACTGTTCTTTGCTGTAATTGTAAACCTCTTTGCTCACACCCAAGAAGATAAAACAGTTTGCCAAGACCAGGTTGGGTTAAGACTCCTTTTTACTAATAAGAAGTATAAGAGATATTTACTGGCCACTTATTAAGTGCCAGGACCTGGGTTCTCTACAGAACTCTGTGACGAGGGGACTATTATTATTTGCACTTCCCCGATGAGGAGAGAGAGGTGCTGTATTAGTTTGCTAGGCTGCTGTAACAAATACCACAGACTGGGTGACTTAAACTACAGGAATTTATTTTCTTATAGTTCTGGAGGCCAGAACTCTGAGGTCAAGTATCAGCAGGTTTGGTTCCTTCTTAGGGCTGTGAGGATAGGATCTGTCCTTGGCCTCTCTCTTTGGCTTGTAGATGGCCATCTTCTCCCTGTGTCTTCATATCATCTTCCCTCTGCACTTGTCCGTGTCCAAGTTTTCCCTTCTTAGAAGGACATAGATCCTTTTGGATTAGAGCCCACTCTAATGACCCCATTTTAACCGAACCATCTCTTTAAATACGTTATCTCCAAAAGTGGTCACATTCTGAGGCACTGGAGATTAGAACTTCAACATGAATTTTTTTGAGGGGAGCACAATTCAGCCTATAATAGACACAGAGAGGCTAGATAACTTGCCTGAGGTCACATAGCTACAGGACTAAAACTCGGCAGTCAGAATCCAGAATCCCCTGGTTCTGTACATATTGAAAGAAAGAAAAATGAAGAAATGCCAAAACAGGGTTATGCAAATGATATCTATTTTAAATGTTTATATGAATTAAATAAAGGAAATCTTTTAAAAAGAAAATCGAATACAATATGATTATGCTATTCAAACAACAATTACTTAATATGTAAACTTAATTCCTAGTATACTTCCATGGATGAGATCTGGTATAGGATAAAAGTCTAAACTTGATGGGCAATGGTTCCATGAGATATATGTATATCCTTCCTCATCAGGGATAGCTCCAAGGTCTAAATTCAATCCCCCCTGTGAATATAGAATTTGGCTAGTGGCCTCTTATACCTCCTTGCCCACTTTAGGACCCCTTAGCCTCTGGTCTTGGACTACTGTGTTCTGTTTCCTCCCAAATCTGGAAACCTGATTACTGGTCTCAACTCTGCTAGGAAGCCGCAGTGACCTGGGGAAGGTCAAAGGCCTCAGGCTAACCTTCCCTATCTGCAAATGGAGACATTAGATACAAGGTGACCTTCATGGGCTCCAGCAGCTCCAAACATCCCCAGGACTTTGGTGCTGTGACTGAGAGAGCTCTGTCATAGAATTCTATGGCCGAATATTAAGCCAAATTGAACTTTGATGGAACTCAGTTGGATCATCCCCAATGGCACCCAGAACCCCTTGGTGTCTTCTAATCGCCCAGCATTAACATCTAAATGCTGTTCAGCCAAAGTCATTGCAGATGACTGCGTGGGAGATGGACTTTCCATCATGAAAAAACGCAGTCAGTAAGGAGGAGTTGGTTAAAGTGTAGGTATTTGATGTCTGTCCTGTCCTACCAACAGCATAGTAATAGTCTCTGCAATGTAAGATTTGTTTTAACAGATGGATATGTAAGGCCTAGAGCCATGGGAGGTGATGATGCATGTCAAATAGAAGTGGCAATAGCTTTATAACATGATGTCCTTCACAGGTTGGCCCAGAGGTCACCCTGAGATTCGGGCGAGGCCCTGTGTGCTTCCAGCTGCATTTTCCCTGGCACAGGTTTCTATCTTTATTTTTTTCCTTTTTCTCTCCTCTTCTCTTTCATCTCCATCTCTTTTTTCCTGTCTCTTCCAACCCGCTCTCCTTCCTCCCTTTTTCTTTTAAGTACTGTTTATGTGATTTAGGCTTCATTTTCTTTGGGGCTTACAAATCAAAGGGGATAACCTCCCTCCCTGTGGGCATCACCATTCCATGTGACATAACATGCACAGCTTCAGTTCTGTGCATAGGCATCCAAGTGTACAGGAATCTATTGCATAGAAGGGTTCTTTGCTCATATTCTCTTGTCTTACTTTTCGGATCCCTTACTATCTTTCTAGAGCTATTTTAGGCTTTTCTTCATGCATTACTCTTTCTATGACTATTGAAGCATTCAGTGATTGATATAAATCTTAATGCCTCCCTTCTTGAAGGTCATCACAATTTAACACATGTGTATTTATATATACCTCTATATATGAATAACATATTTCTCCGCTTGACTGGTCTTCGTCTCTCAATAGTATAAGCTCTCTGAGGACAGGGATCTTGTTTGCCTTTTTCACTGTTGCACTCCCAGAGCTTTGCACAGTATATTTTCAGTGCACTTTAGTTGACCGTGTATGAGTGAGCTCATGGGACTTTCTACCACCCTGTGGGCAGATGAGTGGGTAAGTCAGTCTTCCTTTGGAGCTGTGTTAACAGGTTCAGATTGCTAGGTGGATTGCCCAGAGCATCACCACCAGTTAGCGAGAGAACACAGACCCAGATTCTCTCATTGCATTTGGTTTAAGGGGAGGATCACAGCGATTACTGCTCATTCCCCATGGAGACCTTACTGTCTAGTTGGAGAGACTAGTTAAAGGAAGGGAGAGCTGTGTTAGGAACAAAGTATGGGCAGCCAGGTTTCAGCGGGGCAGGGAGCTCTGGCCCAGGGATGGTGGATCAGCCCTGAGCCACACGGTCCATCTTTACCTCTACTTTGAGCAACTGAGGTCGGTTCTGATGCTCCTGCCAAGGGTGTGCCTTTACTGGGCTTCCCGCCTCCTGCCAGCTGAGCCCCTGCCAGGAGCACTTCCTGATGTGGTTCCCATTCCTTGCCAAGACAGATTTGGGTCTGTCCTTTCCCTCCCAGCATCTCTTGGACATCTTCATAGGCTGAGATAAGGTGTGGAGTGCTCAGCCTTGAGTTAGGGGGCACTATGCATTAAGACCATGATGTGGGCAGGGCCTCTCTGTAGTTGTGCAGTGAAGCAACCTTGGGGGGAGTGATAAAGCAGGGAATCAGGCAGAGACTGGCCCACTTTCTTGATATAGTATATGAGGGAAGAGATCATCCTCAGGGACGGCCCACCCCTGAACAATTTTTGTTTGTTTTACTTGGGAGGAGGGAGCCAACACTCATTTGATAGATGCTTGCTCTTTATCAGGTGCCAACGAAAAGTGTTTCATATATGGTATCTTATTTAATCCTCCCTACAGCCCTCTGAGGCTGGTATTAGCCCTTGTTTATCATCCCCATTTTACAGACGAGAAAGCTGAGGTTCAGTGTGTTTGTGTGGCTCACCTAGGTGGGCACAGCTAGTAAGTCATTGTCCAAATTCAGATTCAGGATCCTCCAACTTCTACCCATGCCCCCCCAAGTATTTCCATGACACAGCAATGTCTTCTAAGATCTTGGAAAAGCCAGGTGGCTCCAGAGACAAGAGGTGCCATCCTGGAGCCAAAAGGGAGGGCCCATCACAGATGCCTTTCCATTTGCAGTCAAATGGCCTGTAGCCGCAGACTGCCCGGTGCCCCTGGGTCAGGGGTACCGGCTTTGCACTTAGTGGAATCTCCAGCCCTGGGAAGGCCAAGCAGTTTACTCTCAGCGTTCTTGGGGAACAGCTGTGGATGAGGAACCCGGCTTCTGCTGATGCCTCCCTGCTACCCCCAGCATCATTAGAGACTGTGTTTGATGCCCAGGTCGGGGCCCAGAAGGACCCAGGCCTGGCTTTCTCAGAGCTTAACATTGAGTTCCTAATGTGCTCATGTGTTCTATTTTGGATGTACGTAAGTCTTTCCTCTGTGTTTTTGTTTTAAAACTTGGAGCATATCCTTTTGTTTTCTATCCCCATAGATTTACCCCTAATCACAATCCTGTGCCAAAGACAGGTTCTCAGTTATTTCAGTACCTGGAGATAATGGAGGGAAGCAATGAATTTGATGAAACAAGCAATAATTTGGAAACTTTCTGTCTAAGCTCTGTCATGTAATTTCTTCCCACGGCAGATTTATTTTCTTAATTCTGTTTAACTCAGACCAAAATTAGAATGGCTTTTCCTTTCCTGCTCTCACACCCATCTGGATTGGCTGTCAAGAGCGCAGGTACCCTAAAGTCCTTATGAGTGTTTGTCTTCGAAGGCAGGGAGTGGCTGGCTCCTCATCCTAGCTCTATCTCTCAAAAGCTGTGTGACTTAGGCCCATGAACTTACCTCTCTGAGCCTTGAAAGCCAATTTATCAAATAGGAATTCAGTAGTGATAACCTGAATTTCTTGAAGACAAGGGACAGTGCCAGACCTGAGATTTCTAGATGGAATACTCTGTCTTATTTAGCATGTCTCAGATATGCTGCTGCCCCATTAGCAAGAAGCTTCATCTTTTTTTCTTTTTTTCTTTTTTAATTGAGAGCCACGAAAGTTTCAAATGAAATTAGGAGGCCATCTTCCTGGCCTCAGTGTGTCTTTTAAAGGTAATCTCCTCATCTTCCTCCGTGTGCACTAACGGCATCAGCCTGGCAGGACACCAAATTATTTATTTGCAAAGGCTCTTCCACTTCTCCAAGGGCTTGGAGATGGGTGATCTGACTTGAGCATCAACCCATGAGAGAGAAACAGGGCTCACTTGCCCTTAACCCAGCTGAGGCATCTCCAGCACCCAGAGAGGTCAGCAATTCCCACACAATCACAGAGCAATTTGAAGGCAACAGCTGGGCCAGAACTGAGGGATTTTGACTCCTAGTCCAGTGCTTCTCAAACTTTAGTGTGCACAGGAATCTCCTAGGGATCTTGTAAAAATGTAGATCAAGAAGTCTGTGGTCGTGCCTGAGATTCTGTGTTTCAGTCAGTGGCCCAGGTGATGCTGACGCTGCTGGCCTGGGGACCTCGCTTGAAGTAGCAAGGGGTGTGATAAAGCTGGGAGGCTGGGGTCTCTGCTGCGCATCAGGTGTGAGTAAGAACCCTGTCCTGTACGAAACCTGCCCCACCTCCTTACTGATTAGTGTACCACCAACTCTTTCCTCAGTTTTCTTTTTCTCGTGCTGTGAAGGCCTGGGCTGCTGCCCCACTGCCTCCCTGGCTCATTTTCTTTGGTTTCATCTTGCTCAGCATTGAAGTAAATGCTGCATCTTAGCCGGATTCTGCGAGGTCCCCTGGCTCACGAGCTTACTACTTTAGGCTCCCAGTCCCCATCCCATGAAGATTCGAGTGCCTGAATTAACTCTCTCTTGGAGCAGTAAACCACCCTGAGCGCCAACCTAGTTTGTATTTTTAGACTGTGCTCCATCCGTTACCTAACTTGCAGAGCGGCTCCTCTCTGCTCATCTGGGAAGTGCTGGCAAGGAATGTTCCTCCTCAGGCTTTTGTGAGGTGCCCCTCTCCTCATTCCCATCTCTCACGAGTTCAGAGACCTTTTTCCTCGACACTGTGTCCTTGGCATTTAGGATGGAGAGATTGTTCACCCCATTTGGTAGATGTGGCAGAAACAGTGAGTGGGTGACGGGTCCTGCTCAGGCTATGCAGTGTGACAGTGCCAAGAAGCAGGGCTCCTAAGCCCTTCTCTCCCTGCTGGGGAGAGGTCATGAAAAAGAGGCATCTTCCCAGGCTAAGCAGGGCCAGGGAATCTCTCTCTCAGCCACTGTTTTGCAAATGATGGTCTGAAGGGAAGCCAGGTAGGAAGGAGCCATGGCCCCTGTCGCCCTCAGGTAGAGTGAGCTCCTGGCTCTGGTTTTTATTTCTCAAGTTCAGCTGGAAAACCCACATGGTAAAGGGCTACTTTAGCTTGTGGTTTCTGCCTCGCCTTGCCTACTCCAGGGAGTCCTTTAACTCCAGCCCCAGTCAGGTATTGCCAAATGTCTTAGTTTGAATTTCATCGGGGTTTCTTCCACATCTCAGCAGAGGCATTCATGAGCAGCACTCCACCAAGAGGCTGGCAAGCAGCAGACTGGTTCACAAGTTGGGCCGGGCTAGTAAAAGTCCCTCTGGGTAGGACGAGAGCTTCTTTGAAACTTAGGGGTGACATGGTCAGGGGCCAGCACTTCTCAACCAAACTCTGCTCATGGACTTAAGGCCCATGGATGTTACAACTTCATTCATTCTTCTACCAATTAAATGTGAGCACCAGTTGTATCCAAGGCACCGGGCAGGGTATTGTGGTTGGTAAAGGGTCCCCAGCGGGAAACGGAGTGAACAGCACACATACAGTCCCTTTCTTAGGGACCTTAGACATCTTCCTGGGAAAGCACTGTGTATATCTGTAAAAGTAAAAGCTAAAAGCATCAGGCAGTGTGTGTATGTGTGTGTTTCCGTGTGTACGTGTGTGTATATGGGTCTGTGTGAGTATATGGGCATGTATAGGTATATGTGGTGTATGTTTATGTGTTAGTGTACATAAGTATATGCGTTTGTCTCTGTGTGCATGTATATGTCTATGTGTGTCACGGTGTGCATATATCTGTGTATACATATGCACTCATGTACATGTGTCATGTGAGAGTGTCAATATTTATGTGTGTGTTTATGTATGTGCGTGTGTCTGTGAATATCTTGCCTGTGTGTTGTTTATGCCAGTATGTGCATGCGTGTCTGTATTTCTGTGTCTCTGTGTGCATATATGTGTGTATAGGTGTATATGTCTGTGTGAGTATATGTGCAAGTGTGTGTGCGTACACAAGCTTGTGTGTATGTGTCTGCGAGCATGCTTTGAGCTGTGATTCTTTGAAACAAATTCTCAGTGGGGAGCACCCAAACAGCCCCAGGTCCAGGCTGCTCTGGAGTCTGTCCTTGACGCTCTGGATAGTGGAAGGGATAGGGACACATTTCCTGTGGACTGTCTCTGGGTCTATCCTGTATGTACCTCCTGCACAGAAGACACTGGGTAGTACTCATAGGTGTGGGGAGAGGAAGAAAAAGCAGATGAGACCAACTCCACTCTATTCCGTATGTGCCTGGTTCCACATTGGAATCGTGACAGATCCAAAGTACATCCAACTTGCCTAGAGTGAGAGAGGAGCCTGAAGTAGGAAGTAAAGAGCCTCTGCGGGGGAGCGGGCAGCCTAAATAGCCAGCCCTAAATCAAGGCTAGAATGGCCCCTGGCTATGGACAGTAGGTAGTCGGCAATGGAGCTTCCACTGATGAGCAGTCTGTGCCCCCTCCCCTTCGATATTGTAGCCTCATTAAAGGTGAGACTGTACTGAATTGAGATGCATGACACCTAGTGTCTGGTCCTGACTTTTGCTGTGTGTCCTTGAGAAAGTTACTTGGCCTCTCTGGGCCTTGCTTCCTACTTGTAAAATGAGGAAAGTGGGTCATCTCATCCTACAGGAACCATTAAATTTGACAACTGAACAAGTCACTCCACAAATGGCCATCTGGGACAGGTGTCATGATAGAAGAGCCAGCATAGTGCTTTGTAGATGAGGCTGAAAAAAGAGGGAGGGTCTAGGAAGGCTTCTTGAGCTTGGCCTTGAAAAAAGGGTGGAGGGGAAGGCAGAGGAAACAATGCAAAGGAGAATGAGAGGCAGGAGGGCATACCATGCTTTAATTATTCATTTAACACACGCTAATATAGCACTTACTATAGAGTAGGCATTATTCTAAGATAGGGGTTGCCGTTTTTTCTAAGATATTGCCCACAGGGAAATCTGGTCCACTCCCTGACTTCGTAAATAATGGTTTATTGGGACAACCTGTCCATTTATGTAGGTTTTGCCTATGACTGCTTTGGGCTCCCGGGCACAGCTGAGAAATTGTGGCAGAGACCGTATGGCCCACAAAGCCTAAACTATTTACTATCTGGCTCTTTATAGAACACATTTGTTGCCACCCTGTTCTAAGTCCTTTGCAAATATGGACTCATTTAGTCCTAATAACAGCCCTATTGAGAAGTATTAGTCTTACTGTGTTCAGTTTACAGATGAGGAAACTCAAGCTCAGAGATATGAAATAATGTGCTTAAGGTCACACAGGAAGTAGGAAGGAGAATGGGATGTGAACCCAGGTAGTCAGGCTCCAGAGGGCCTGGGCTCTGGCCACTATGCTGTGCTGAGAGCAGGCCCCTGGGGAGAGAGGAGAGGCTGAGAAGGAGATTCTGAGTGCTGGTCTTCAGAGTACTACCTTGACCTTGCCATCCTTTTGACCAGGCCAGTGATGTCTCAGGGCTCTGCTTTGGAAATTGCCATAACATGGGTATTCAGGGGCCAGCCTGCCTAATGGAGGATGGAGGTACTCAGTCTCCAAAGCGTATCACTTAAGCTCTAGATAGTTCTTGGAGGCAACACCTGCATGCCATTAGCTGACCACCGCTCAGAAGGTCTTCTCCATAAAGGCTCTCTAATTTAGTTTACTGGTTAGGGTTTGTACAGTTGTCATGTGCTGTGGTCTGTGTCCTAGCTGCCTGCTGTAGGTCATAAATGCTTAGAAGGCTTGGGTTTTGTCTTTCTCGGTGTGTTGTTCAGGGCAGAATGGCTTCTCATGTGGCCAGAGGATTCTGGGGCCATAGTCCTAACAGGAAGGAGCCCTCAAAATGCCTATACCCAGAGGGGCTTTGACAAGAATGGGGAGTTATGTGCAGGGGTCCCTGGGGATTGTAGCAGATGCTGTCAGTGCCCTGCCCATGTCCCTAGCACTCTCCATGTCTATCCCACTCAGCTGCTCCTACTGCCAGCACCCTCCCCCACCCCCTTGCTTCCTGGAGCCAGAGCCAGGACAGCTGGAAGTACCCAGAGTCAACGCCCCCAGGAGCAGCCCCAATCACAGACCTTGATGGGAGTATAAATAGCCCAAATTCTGGCCCCTCGGATGGCACAACTCTGAGACATGTTCTATGCCAGTGTTGCCCATAGAACTTTCTGTGAGGATGGAAATGTTCTGTATCTCTGCTGTCCAGTATGGTAGCTAGCAGCCACATGTGGCCATTGAGCTCTTAAAATGTGGCTAGTAAGACTGAGGAACCAAATTTTTAATTTTAGGTAATTTAAGTATTGGCGGACTTGGCTCCGTTGAGCAGGGCTCTTCTGCCATGCCTCCCAGAGGCCCCCAGTGAGACTGAACCTCGGGTGTCGGGTGTTGCGGTGATTTCCTGACCATTAACAGACCCTGCATTAAATTCCTCACCTTTCCCACTCTCCAGCTGTTTCTTTCCTGGAATCACCACCCAAACTGTTCATTCAAGCCATATGAAATTGCCATTTTCTAGGTTAAAAAATGGTTGAATGTCAATACTTTCATATGACTCAGTTTGCACTGAAATTCCTATTTTGAGTCTGTGTCTTGGGGGGGTGGTGGTGGAACCAAACTCACAGGGTATTGAGGTTTGTGTGTGCAAAATGTGGGGGTGGGGTAAGGGTATAGTGAAGTCATTCCCTGCCCTGGCTAGTTTCTAATCCTGGCTCTGCCTCAAAGTGGCTGTGCAGCCTGAGGCAAGCCCCCAAGCCTCTCTTTGCTTCCGTCCTCAGGTCCTCAGTGAGGATGATCGTACATGGATGCCTGGGTGGGTGCTTGCCCTACCTGCCTTGCATAACAGTTTGAAAGAACAAGGGAGCATGAACGGGGTTACTCTTTAAAAGAAATAAGCACAATGAGAAGGTGTCATTCCAGAGTACAGTGCCTCAGCTGCACGCTCTCCCTGGGTGGAAGGATACCTGCTTATGGCTGACAGAATCCAGATGGCATGTGCTTCGAAGCTACAGGACTGGCATTCCTGGCTGCCCCAGGCCGCCGATGCTAGTGCTCTGGAGCTGTCTTGCATATTCGGGTCTTTTTGGCAGGGCATACTTAGCAGCTAGCATGAGCTCCTGAGCAGGAATGCTGGGAAAACTCACCCTGGCTGCCATTTGACCAGAGCACGATTCAACGGATGGCTGCTCAGGGCTGCACATTTGTTTCTGTCATCCACAGAAAGGCAGTAAACAGTTTAACTAGGTGGTGATTGCAAGGCTTTCCATTTTTAGCTCTTTCTTGGCATGGAACTGGACAGGATGAGGGCATTGCCCTTGCAGAAAAGGTGGCTTTTCCTAGTCTCTTCCATCTTTTTGAACTTCCTAGGGATTTGTTCCTTCAGCTCAGACTGGCCTTTCCCAGAAGCTCGGAGCCTTCCAGAATGCCCACGCTAGTGGGAGGCTGATCCACCAGGGACCATTTAGGAAACCAGAGCTCATGCCAAATGAAGTATAAGGAGTTTATATGGAGAACTAGGTATAAAGGTGTTGGAGATCAAAAGCAAGCAACAGCAAGAAGCTGCTAGCATCCCTGAGGCTGGAGGGACAGGGAGGAGCCGGTGTCCTGGTGCCCAGGATCCAGCCACACCCGAGGATGCTGGAACTTTGGAAGGCTTGCTGAGTGGGGCATGACCACAGAGGAAGGGGCTCTCTGAAGAGAGCCAGAGAGCCAGTGGTGGCAGAGCCACTGGGCAGATACCAGCCAAAGCAGAGAGAGAGGGAGAAGTACTCTGGTTTCTGCCCTCCTCCTGCCCTTTAGTCTTCTGCCTGTATTCCTGTTTGCCAGACCTACCAGAAGGCAGAGGAAGGGAGCTGGGTCTGAGGGCGAGCAGGCAAATGACCAGCATGGAGGCCTGAGAGAGCCTTTAGATGAGATGTTCTTGTCCTGGGACCGATGGATAAGGAAATGTCACTGTTTTGTCTCTATGTGTGCACACACATTTCTTCATATTCTTAAATTGCTGTGTACACATCAGAAGATTAAGTATAATTGATAATGTAATCACCTCGTCTTACGCATGGGAAATCTAAGGGCTCAGAGAAACATCCGTTGGTGTGTATACTCTTGGTCAAGGGTCCTTTCTGTTAACTGGCTGTTGTCCTTCCATTGCCCTGGCCAAATGAGCACATTAGAACAGTTCCCTCTCTGCTCTCTGCCTCCCTAGAGCCCGCTGTGCTTTTCATCTTCTCAGGAAGCCTTCCCGATCTCAAGCACATAGACCTGCTCCTTCCAGCGGGCTCCTGCACCCCGTGGCAGCGGTGCCACTGATCTGGATTCTGGTTTAGGTGCACCACACAGTGCGCGAGGCAGGCAGAGCTGACACTGGAAATAGGACCCAATTCTCCTTAATTCAGTTTCCCTCCTTTAATAAACATTTACTGTACACCTGTCATGTGCCAGGCATTTTGCTAACTGCTGGAGAGACAGTGCTGATGAAGATAGATGATGTCCTCGCTGTCGTGGAGGTGGAGGTAGAGTCAGAAAATAAACGAGAGTAAATACACAAACAAGATTGTTTCTGATGGTGGAAAATGCCAAGAAGGTAACAGACAGGGTAATGGGACAAAGTGATGAGGTGGAGAATGGGAGCTGCTTTTGATAGGGAAAGCCTCTCCTGGGAGGTCATATTTAAGTTGAAATATGAGGGATGAGAAGGACTTACTTTCCAAGATCCAGAGAGAAAGCATGTCAGATGGGGATTAGAGCCTGTGCAAAGGCCCTGAGGTGAGAATGAGGATGGAAAAAAACACACAAAACAAGCCTTTGTGGCTAAAGCCAAATAAGAGCTCTTGCCTCACAGCCTTTGACTCTTCTGGCTGGCCTTGCCATGCCTCATTCAGACTCTTCTTGCTTTAGTGGGTGAATGGGTGGCAAATCGCCCCTTCCTTAGCCATGCTCCATTATCACCAGGGTGTCTGGCAGGTGGCTAGAAGCTGGCTTTCTGCCTCCTGAAGCAGTGGCTGAATTTTCTTAGTGTCTGAGATGCCAGGAGGATGGCAGATTGTTTCTGTTCAGTCCATCAGTTGCACAAAAGCCCGGAGATCAAAGAGCATCGGCTTAATTTATTTTGTTTATTTTGCAGAGGAAATAGTGCTTTCTTGGACTGAGAGCTCTGAGGGCTAAAAGCTGAATGGAAAGGGGGAGTTTGGATTAAATGAATGGGCTGGTCAGCTCTGACCCAGTTTCCACCCAGCACAGCAGTGATGGGGGAGGGAATCACATTCCAGCTCTCTCCATGCTGGCCCAGGGGCCGGTCGCTTCTTCAGTCTGCCTTTCATGGGGGACGGGCCTTCTGTGCAAGTCAGGCTTGATGGAAGTGTCCTTGAAGGCGGCTCATGAAGAGGGAAGGAGGGTCACAGCATGCAGTGGCCTCCTGCCCTGCTTGCGTTCATCTTGTATTTTTTAGGCCTGCCTATCACTTTAGCAGAGAGGGTGTAGGTTAGGTGAAGGTCACTTTAATTTTTTTATGAACCCATCAAATGCAAACGAACTGGAAGGAAAAAGTTACTGCTCTTCTGGATTGCAAAGGAGCACTCAAAATGGGGAATTATGAGGAGGTCTGGAGCATGCTGGGCAGGGTGGACAGAGGACTTTTTGACTTATCACTATGACCAGTTTAGTGCTATGACTGGTGAGCAAGATGCGTCCATGTAAAGCTTGATTCTAGTCCTCGGTTCGCATTTTTGGCTCCATGTTTCAGTAGCTGTGTGACCTTGAGTAGGTTACTTAGTCTCTTTTAGAGGCCCCAGCTTCTTCACCTCTAAAATGGGGATAATGAGACTTATCTGTCCTACATCTCAGGGTTAGTGTAAGGTTCTAAAGGGATACAGGATTTGAGAGTATCCAGGATTTGCCAAGAACAGTAGGTACATAATGTTTGCTTAAATGAAAGAATGAATGCATGAGTAACTGAAAGAGGCCAAAGCGAGTATATTACTCTAGAACTTTATGACTGTAAGGAATGAGGGTTAATATGGCAGTGACAAGGAGGAAGTTAAGGTGGACTGTTGCAAGATACCCGAGGAGTTCCACTATCCTGGAGGCTTGACCATCTCTTTCGGGTGTGCTCATTGCAGGAAGATTAAACTCTGGACAAATTACAGATTATCCTGCTCATACAGGATGGATAACTGTGAAGCATGACTGTAGGGTGTTTGGGTTTGTTTATGGATTTTTTTGTTCCTCTAGATTCCTTTAGACAGCTGTTCGTAGGACCTAAAAGAGAATAGGACCCATGAGTGATGGAAGGCTCTAAGCATGGCATTTTGAGCATGTGCCATTTGTTAAATAATTGCATCATTAATCCCCAAATGAAGAAGGAAAGGGGAAAAGGCATCAAAAGAAGCAAACATGTTCAGATGCAGTAATTGCTGACAAACCCTTATTTTAACAGACCCTTATAAATGAGGAATGAAGGGTCATCTCGCTTAGGGACTATTAAATGATATTCAAGAAGGCTGAGACACAGGATCAACTAAAACTGGTAAAAACAGCTACAGATAGCTACAGACCTTTGTAAAATAATAGGCCCAGAGTTAGAAGATGAATGAGATGGGATAGTAACGCCATTCAGGAAAGGTGACACTGTTAGCAGAGAAACAAAATAGAGCACATTTTGGTGTTTTCTCTTTGTTGTTTCCACCTACAATGACGCTCTTAAGAATGAAAAAGATAGAGCAAGACTCTTACGGGGACCCAGAGAACCATTTTAAAATGCTTTTCTGGGGCTAGTTGGGTTCTGTGTCAGGGTCTTGCTGTACACTGCGGATGTGACTGCAGAGTTGCTTGGGGCATCTTTTGATTTTTATTTTCATTATGGGTTGTATTTTCATGCTTCTTCGCATGCCTGGTAATTTACAACTAGATGTCAAACATAGTAAATTTTTACCTTGTTAGGTGTTGATATGTTAATGCTCTATAAATATTCTTGAGCTTTGTTCTGGGACACAGTTAATGTACATGGACGCAGTTTGATCCTTTTGGGTCTTCCTTTTCAAGCTTTATTAGGTAGAGCTAGACCTGCCTTAATCTAGGCCTAATTTTTCCCCACTGTAGACTCAAGACCATTCTGAGTGCCTGTATTAGTTTGCGAGGGCTGCCATAACAAAATGCCACAGACTGGATAGCTTAACAACAGATGTTTATTTTCCCATAGTTCTTCTGGAGGCTAGAAGTCCAAGATCAAGGTGCTATCAAGGTTGTCTCTTCTGAGGCCTCTCCTTGGCTCGCAGACGGCCATCTTCTCCTTGTGCCCTCATATGGTTGTCCCTCTGTGTTGTCTGTGTCCTAATCTCCTCTTAAAAGGACACCAGTCATATTGGATTAAGGCTCACCCTAATGACCACATTTTGATTTAATTACGTTAAAGACTATCTCCAAAACAGTCATGTTCAGAGGCACTGCGGGTTTAGGACTTCAACATAGGAATTTTGAGAAGACACAATTTAGCCCAAATAGTACTATTCCTGGTTCCCTGCTCTGGCTGGTGGGCATGACCGATTCCCATCCCATGTGAGCTCCAGGGGTTCTCTGTGCTCCTTCAGGATGTTTCTCTTCCACCTCGGGCAGTTTCCTCACGTGCCTCTGCTGATCCATACTTAGCTGAAGACTCAAAGGGTCCCTCTGCTGATCTCTGGAGTACTCTCTAGGCAGCTCTCCACTCTGGTGCCCTGCCATGTGAACTCTAGCTGCTGTGGCCTCCCTGGAATCCCAACTCTGTCCTCTCAACTCAGCGAGACCCCTGGGCCCTACCTGGGTTCCCTTTCTCTATTCCGTGGCCTGGACACTCTTCAGGCAGGAGGCTGGGGCAACCATGGGCTCACCTCGCTTGTTTCTCAGGGACTGCTGTCCTGCCCTGCCTGACCCAGAGGCTGCAACCCCTTGTTTCAAATGTCATTTCTGAATTCTTCATTGTTTCAGGAAGGGATGTAAATCTAGCTCCTGCAACTTCCTTTGGAGAGTCTGTGAATGGGGAGGAACATGTCTAGTGCTCCAGAACTTCTCATTCTTGACAGTATTTCTTAGCGGGTGATAGATGGTGGGTTCTGTAGTCTCTATTTTAATAATGTTGTGGCTTATCCCTGGGAATAATTTCGGATTGGATTGTTAAGCCAAATGCTTGCGAGCCCTTAAAGAATCAAGTGGTTGTCATAGGAGCCAGTCTGGACCCTATACAAACAGGTCAAACTGGAACTGCCAGTTATTAAGGACCCAATGTCAGCCTGTAGGGCTTCCTTTATCATGACTTAACCTTAAGTCATGGCAATAAATTTTTACTACATACCAGGATTTCATTTGTGCCAGGTCTTGTCCTTAAGAGCAACTCTGTCAGGCAGGTGCCATCATCCCAGTTTTCCAGATGAGGAAACAATAGAGATTAAGACAATTTCCCAAATCTAGGGTTTGAACTCATTTCTGCTGGCCCCTAAATAAGATGCTGCATTGTCCAATATCTTAATCAGAGTCTTGACTGGGGAGGATTCAAGAGCTAGAAATTTAATCAAACCAGCAGAAACTAAAACAACAGATCAGATGCAAGACAGAAGACCCTTCTTTGTCCCTGTGTTGAGAAAAGAAGCCATCCCCAGAAGCAGATAGTGGATAAATACTTATTCCTGGAAGACTTCATTTTAGAAGGAAACTTATAGATTATACAGTCCCCAATTTACAGGTGGGGCTAGTGGTGGCCAGTGGCCAGTCGTTCTTGTGGCAGTGTCACACTCATGGTCAGACAGGAAGCTTCCCTGGCAGAATTATCCTGGCCTCAATCTCCTCTGTATGAAGGTGCTTTTCCCTGTGCATTTCTAAAGTATATAATTATCCCATGAACTGGGTGGATACAACCTTGTTGATTATAAATAAATCATCACCTCGCCTCTTCATCACCATCAAAATGTCTTTCACGCTTCAATTACATTAATCCACTTACTTCATTGTCTAATAAATTTTTACAAAAGTTAACCCCTCCCTCCCCCGACTCCATCTAGAGAAGAATTCTTGTTGGATATCAACTGTGCTTTGCTCTCCTGGGTGTCTGCCTCAGTCGCTTCTTCGAGAATATCTCCCTCCGTGTGATCATTCTGGCTGATCTAGGGTTCCTTATGTGGTCTGGGTGACCACACGAGGCATGACCAGTCTGCTATGTTGGAAGGCCAGCTCTTGCCGAGAGCAGCAAGCAGATATAGGATCTATGCTTTTATTTTCACTGTTATTAGCAAAGTTTTGGTGGAAAGGAGACATTGAGTGGGGAATTTAGTCAGAGCCAGGGATGTTTCACAGAAAATACTTGCTGGGCCTGGTTTCCTCTGATGAAAAGATTCGGGAATTTCAAAAACATTTTGTGAATTTCCACAAACTTATATACTATGGGTTTATGATTGAGCCATATGGCCCAGGAAGAAACACAACCAGGCACATAGTTCTCTGGAAATATAAGTGCCCTAACATGGTGATGGTCACTAGAACATGTGGTCTACATACTGCAGAGACTGCCCACACCTGGGCAGGTGAACACTTGGCATCTCACCCAGATTTCTAACCCAGTTTGCATGCCACTTCTTTGGAAGCCATCCTTGTACCCGAGGCTGGAAGTGAGCTTCCCTCCTCTGAACCCCAGAGATATGCTCTTCATTCACATCTCTGCTGTTAGGGCTCTTTCTGCTTGGGATTTGAGTTAGTTGCATACATTCTTACCTCCTTGCCTAGACTGTGCCCTTCTTTGGGGGCCGGGTCCAGGTCTGGGTCATCTTTGTGACCCCTTCAGTGCTTCGCACAGAGCAGATATGGCCTCTCATTGGTGGGAGGATCACCTTCAGGGCTGAGAGATTCCTTTTTTAATCTGCCTGTTGCCCTCCAGCCACTGTATTGCTCAGGGTGAAATAAGAAGATTCTTTCCCCGTTTAATTCTGAGGTGCCTCTGTTACAGACATTCTTGAATTTCAGGGGTCCAGGACTGATGGGGAGTGGCTTCAGCTAGGATTTGAGGCTGAGCCACTAAAGGTTTGGGTCTGCTGCATTAGCTGGCTTCTTGTAGTGGGTCTCAGGTGGCCCTTTTTCTTCCCCTGTACTCAGGACATTGTGACCCTTAGGGTGGGTCTGAGGCAGGACATGACTGGTAAAAGGCTGAAATTTCTAAGGTCCTTTTAGAGGTAGTATGTCTTTTTACTAATAAGATGTGTTAAAGTTTTAAAAAGAGGATTTTTATGATAAAATGACATGTTTATGGTAGAAAACTAGGAAAATACAAAAAACATATAAAGAGAAAGCCATCTTATCTACAGTTCTGCATTGCAGAAATCATATTTTGATGTATTTTATTATTATAATGAAATGCTATTCTGAAAACATGATTGGATCATAATATATGTAAAGCTTTAAAATATATTTATTTTAAAAATAAAAGTAACATGTGATAAACATTCAAATAATTTATAAAAATATAAAATGAAAAGTAAGACTTGCCTGCCCACATGCCCGCTTTAATCCCTGAAACCGCTCTCTAAACTTCTCTGCTCTTCACTCTTCAAAGATGCCGTGTCCCGCCCTGGAGAGGAGGTGGGGGGCACTCATATTAGCTTTCATCTGTATGCGTAATTAAACTTCTTTGTTACTTTTTAAACCTAGAAATAAGTAGCGAGCATTTCCTCTTGTTGCTACCGGCATTTCAAGGATATTTTTAATGGCACCACCCCAGTCCATCATGATGATGTCCAGTCTTTATTCTCTGTTGTTGGACATTTAGTTTCTTTTTGGTTATTAAAAGTAATACGTCATAATAAAAACATGTTTTTATGTATAATTTTGCCTGCCTCTGCTTCATTTTTCAAGACGGATTTTCAGAAACGCAATTATTTTAGCAAAAGACAAACTTTTATGGCTATTGGTAGATAACTGTCAAATTATGATATGTTTTTCCTATAGAAATAGGACCGTTTTTCTTGCCCCAAAATTCTTTTTGATGTTTTGGAGATTAAAAAATAATACAAGAAGACCTGCTCTTTGTAACAAACGGAAACAATGTGCAAGTACATGGAAGGGAAAGTAAAAGGCACCCTTCCTCAACCTGCCTGCTCTGCTTGGACATAAGCCGTTGGATGTTGTTGCTGATTAGCTGGGTGATGGTGGGTTAGTTATGCAGTTACTGAGCCTTGGTTTCTTTATCTATAAAATGGGTGTGCCGACAATCACCTTGTCATTGTGTGAGGATGAAATGGGTGTGTGCAGAGCGCCTGGCCAATGCAATGGTAGGCACTATTAAAATTATTTTCTTTCTTGAATGACTGGTTTCTATTCTCTATGTGATGTGTAGTCTGTAGCCTCATGCTGAAATCAAGTTAGAAAGCAAAACCCTCATTCTGATGAATGCGGGCCCTTTTCTTTAAGGTTGCTTTCAATCTGAACAGATAGAATCACAATGCTGGTTTGCGGGGGTCTCCTTAGCCAGTTGCTTGAGACAGCTCTAATTGAAGAACACAGAAATAGAAATGTCATCCTAGCACTGGCCTCTCACTCAGTATCTTCCTCTTTCCCACGTACCGCATTCCTTTCCCAGCCTCTTGCCTTCCTTTGGCTTTCCGCTACTTCTCCAGACCATATGAAGGTCACACCTTGAGTCTCTGTTGCTTGAAGTTGGATCTCTTCTTAAGTGTTCTCAGAGGCCCTGTCTTAGCTGTTGTCATGATGTTTTGGTATTTGATGAAGGAGCACAGAGAGTGTGGCTCTGTGGCCTATTTGTGGTTAACATCCCATGGCCTTGACAGATGACTGTGGTGACATCTGTGGACAGTAAGCAGGTCCCTGGTGCAACCCCATGTGATTGAGTTTCCTGAGTTATTCCATATCAGCAGTCGAGAAGCCTGGTTGCTGGCTGCTAATTGTACAGCTTATACTGGTGTAGAGTTTGGGTTTCAGCAATCTCCCCACTCCCTCCCCCGCAGTGCTGAGATCTGTTAGGATATACTGCATAGTGAAAATAACAGTTATGCTACAGGTAGTAGTAGAAGTGTCCAAACGTAAAGTCAATTACATTTTCAATAAAGGATATTGTTAAAATTGCTCATTCATTGATATCTTTCAACCATAGGGACCCGTATATATTTTTATTTTTCCATATATGTTTGCATCGTTGCGTTCTGAGAGGGAGAGAGAGAGAGGGAGGGAGGAGGAAGGAATCTCTTTTTGGAAGATCCAGAGGTGGATTGTTTCCCTTTAAACTCCCAGCAGAGCTCGGCTAACCCCTGGGGCCTGCATCAGCTCAGCAAACAGAATATTCTTGAAGCTTGCCTTGATGGAAAGTTGAGATACCAGCTACATTTTTTTCCACATGGCTTCCCTGGGCTTTTCTGAACCTGAAAAAAGCTCATTCTCGGTCTCTAAATATTTCCATATGGTCTTTGGACCAACTTTCTGGACCTGTCTGGGACAAGCCTTGGACATCTCATGGGTGCTTGCACAGCTACAGTTGGATTGCTATAGAAGCCAAATCTCACAGTGTGGCATGGGCCAGGTTACAGTTCTTCATATCTTGGCCCATGACCTGCAAGATAACGGTGATGGTGACACTTTTGCTCATACCCCAAGCTGGGAATTCCTTGTGCCATTCAGCAAGGCTTTTCAAGGCCCCAACCATGGCGAACATAGCAGGGAGTAGGTAACTCTTGGGGGGCTGTCTTTCCCCTGACTCAGGGGGAGCCTTCACCTTCATACAGGCTGCCCAGCTGCTCCTCCAGGTATGGCAGCATTCACGGCAGCAGGGAGTCCCTCAGGCCTTTGGGACTGCCTGGGAAGCCCCCGAGATAACCTCCACTGGGGCTGATAACCATCCTGGGACAGCTGCCACGTCTTAGCATGGAGACAACTGGGGCATATCACATGCCATTTTACATCTCATGAACCAGCTGATAGGAGAGTGAATATAATTGTCATGTGGCAAATTAAAGTGGCTCCAAGTCAGCTAACAGGTGCCGTTTCATTATTGAAATTAATAAGTCAAAGACATTAGTTGCTATTTAAGGATCTAGCTGCTTGGCCACCTGCACATCCTTCATCCAGCTGCCTGTAACTTTTAAAGAAGAGAAAAAGTCCTTTTCTCTTCCCTGCTACTTATCCCTGGAGAATTTACTTTGGTGAAACAGTGGATGAGTCTCAAGACTAAGTGTCTCTCCAGAGCAGAAAGAGTCTGGACAAGTCACCGCAATAATTCTACATCTAGAGGATCTCAGTCCCATTAAGCAAGATCCTACCAAGTGCTTGTCACCTTTCTAAATTATATCCTTGTATTCTCAAAACAGCCCCTTGTGGAAGGCATATTTTCATTCTCATTTCTCAGATGAGGAGATCGAGGCTCAGAGATCGAGGTTAAATGGATCAGCAGCATTCACCTAACTAGGAAGTGGCACAGCTAAGATGTGACCCTGGCCTTTGATTGCAAAGCCTCATATTTCACCTGAGCTGGTGTAGGGCCAGGCAGGCCTAATTCCTCGTGTGTAGAGGTTCTTGCACTTCACATGGCTGTCATTCTCTTGATAAGATGTCTCACCCTATTCTCTGTGGCCCCTGTGAAGCCCAGCCTAGATGAACTCCCCTAAGAAGAATTTTCCAAGCCACAATCACAACCTATAAATGACTCTAAAAAGAGGGCTTATTGATTGATCTGAAGAAGGTAGGTGTCTGGCAGACTCCGTGAACACAGCACCTCCTTCAAGGCTAGGAGCAACCAAGACTCTGCAAGCAAGAGTGTCTCAGAAGCCTACTGCGACCACTTAGAAAACCTCTCCTCTGGGAAAACATGCATGTGGAGGCAGTCTGACCTCAGTGAGAGACTGGTGGCCCCCAGGGCCTTTTTTCTCTGGCCTGGCTGCCCATCTCTGTGTGTGTACCCATCCATCCACTCCTGGATCCCAGATTCTGGGCTGTTACCATGGTAACCGTGTCACTGGGTAAACACATTAGCTGAAAAGCAAATACATGCTAGGAAGGAGGGCTCCTTGGGCATATTGGCCACCTGTGCAGAGTGAGCCCCCCACCAAACCAAGATGGGAGGAGGGACACTGACAGAGGGTAAACAGCAGGTGTCAGACGCTTAGGGAAATGTATTCAGATTCACACTGGACAGGATCGGAAGCCCCAAGGACAGAAGTTGAACATGCAGACTCTTGTTGCCTCCTGGCCTTCTAATGGAGGGAAGAAGGGAAGAGGGGAGAGGGGGAGCAGCCCCTCATGGAACACATGCCGAGTTCTGTGCCTGTGGGGTGTGGGGGCCGAATGTAGAGGAAAGCCGTCAGTGACACTCTAGAGTCATTGCCACGAGCCAAGCTCCAGCAGAAACCCTTACTGCTCTTTCTCGCTTGCCCTCATCAGCATCTTGGGAAGTCAGTGTCATTATTGTGCCTGTCGTACAGTTGAGGAAATTGAGGCCCTGATAATTAAGACACCTGCCCAGGGTCTTACAACTAGTAAAGTAGCAGATCCAGAAGGCAAAGCCAGGCTTATCTGACTTTACTTGGGTTGGGGAGGACAACTTAGGAGCTAGGGCAAGAGAGGGCTAAGATGCACAGTGCAAAAAGCCTAGCTAGGAGGGTGAGGAGGCTAGCGGGGCAGAAGTGGTGGCTGACGATGGAGTTTGAGATGTGGCACAGGCCCAGGTGGTAAGGGGAAGGGGGTCCCTGGGTACTGAGATCCCCCTTGTGGGCCCTGGGAATCCAGGACAGGTATTTCTGCCCTTGAATGTTTACTCAGCTCACCTCTTGGTTCTGGGTCCAGAGGAATCCACACCTTGGAGCAGCAGCTATAGCCTGGCAGTGGGATGGGGCCAGGGTGATGGCTGAACATGGGCTCAGTGTATGGTAAGGTAGAAGAGGCCTTGAATGACCAGAGATAGGTCTGAACCCATGGGCAAAGCGATACCTCAAAGCAAATGGACCTTTCCAGTCTTCTGGGTGACGATCTCTTTCCTGCCTCACCTCCTGCCCCGCTCCACCCAGGCTTCCTCTAAGAAGTGTGAGTGGCCAAGCAATCAGGCTCAGCTGGGAGAATAGAGGCCCCCAGCAGACCCAGAGCATTTCTGAAGCTGCCTTAGGCTTTGTGGCTTACCTAGAGGGAAAATGGCCTGGATCCACTGACTGAAACCTTCACGTTCCTCATTCTTTCAACTGGGGACCTTATTTTTGTTTGGAAGACAGAAAGAAAAAAAAAATCTCAGCCTATTGTCCAGTCTTTCCATTTATAGCCACCAAATAATTAAGCAGATCAACCTGTCTGGGATCAGAATGAGCCACCTGACTGGTGGGCCCTATGGTGAGTCTGCAGGATCTAATAGGAGAGAGAAGTTTGGAGAGCCTCTCGTTGATGTTCATGCTTTACTTCTCAGTGCATTTTTGATCAACAGAAAGGTTAAACATAGCATTAAAAAAATTCTGTTCACTGGATGTGACCCTGGAGGGCTCTTTAGATATTTTCTTGCTTCCCTGATGACACAGCTGCTAAATTCTAAGCAAACCTAGGAAGAAACCCAATGGAAGACTTCAGGTGTCCCCTTCCCTGGTCAGTTTCTGAGGTATGTCATGACCTTGACCTCTTGCTTTCCTTTGTCAAAAGACCCAAGGTCTCCTTGGCCAACACGTATAATAATTCATCATGTTGTCCCCTTGCCACTCTCTAGTGTACCCAGTATATCAACTGCAGACGTTTTGGTCATGATTCTTCTCTACCCTTCTTCAATTCCTTCGTGGCTCTGTCTTACCTACAGGGTAAAATTCAGACTCCTTGGCCTGGCTTAGTCCGAGTTACCCTGAGATCTGGCCTTTCCACCTTTCCACCTCTGTGCCCTGGTCTCCTAAGCACCTTCAGTCATTTGTGCTCCCTTACCTCTCCAAATACAGGGTTCCCTCTTTGAGTTTTGCCTCTTGCTAGAATGCTTTCTTACTTCCACTTTGTCTGTTCAAATCCTTCTCACCCTGCCCAAGCCAGTTCCCATTCAATCTCCCAGGCTTCCTACAATCTCAGAATGATCTCACATTTTTTTCCCCCTAGACCTTTAGAGCGATTCTGTCTGATCATTTTCATTTGGCAATTAATCATTTACTACCCGTCAGTATCTGCCCCCATTGTTATCTCAAAGAGTTATTTAAATATTTTATCAACATTTAAATCTTCCTATTTGTTGTGCCGTCTCAACTGGGCTGAGTCTTATTGGAGGGCAGAGAGAGGGCCTTAGGCTTCTCTAGCAGGCAGCTTTGTGTTTTGTTCTCCTACACAGACTCGAGGGCCTGCTGCTCTGTGTCATCCTTGCCCTGCTTCTTACTAACCATGTGACTTTAGGAAAGTTCTCAATTCTCACAATGTAGATAAAAACTGCACCCACCTCACAGAGTTGGTGGAAGGATTCAGCGAGTTCATGTGTGCAAAGGGCAGGCTTAGAACAGGGCCGTGTGGTGTCTGCTGAGATCCTCAGTGTGCCTGCTTCTCCCCCACCCAGCCCCGGCCCAGGTGGACACAGCGGGTGGGCCAGATTTGCTTGTTCTTTTCATTTTGGGTAGGGTCATTTGTACCAATGAGAAAGCTCTGACCTAGAGAGGGCAGAAGGGTTTCTTAAGGTCACACAGCAGGAAGTGGTAGAGAGCCTAAGGTGTCAGGACTGAGATTCCAATGCTCCCAGAGCCTGGTCCCAAGGCCTTTTTTACATATGTAGCCCCATTGAAGGTCTTTGCTTTGCAAGAAGCACTGAGAGAAAGCTGTTTTTTTTTTTTAATTTTAATTTTTAATTTTTATTTTTTTAGTGGTTTAACGCCTTATCCTTGGAGCACATAGAATGGGGTTGGCCAGGGTGCCACCACCCTGCAGGACTCCAGGGGGGCCATTCACATAGTCTTCTATGGTAATGACTTTCCTTAAGGTGTACAAAGGGGCCCTGGGAAGAGAAATTTCCCTGACAACCCTCCCATTTCACTCCTGGGCCTGGTAATGGAGCCCAAGGCTTCTTGCAGCTGGAAAACACAAAAGCTTCAGAGCCGAGAGGTACCCTTAAAATCCCACTGGAACAGGTCAAAGTCCTCTGAAAGTGGGCACAGCCACCCTTTCTCATGCGCTGCCCCCACTATTGTCCCCTGGCCACTTTCTGGGAGATGCCTCTGGGCTCAAGGAGGTGTTTCATGGTGGCAAGTTACCTTCCCTCTCTGCTTTGTGCCAGGGGAGAAATCAGAGTTCAGCTGGGACACGTGGTGTGACGATGGATACAGGTGTCCCAAGATCTATGCTCCCCTTCCCGCCTGACCTGCCCCCACCTCCAGCCGTGGAGGGAATAGCATGAGTGGGTCTTAGAAGAGGCCATATGATTTAATTCAGAAATGGCAACATCTAAGCTAAGCCTCGAAAGAGTTTTTCAGGCTGCTTTTCACATGGAGCCAAAGGTGACAACCTGTGGATAGATTTGTGTTAAAGCAGTACAGTAAAATGTAATAATGTTCATAGTAGAATCTAGGTGGTGAGTATTTAGGTGTTCTCTTTGAAATTCTTTCAATCTTGCTGTACGTTTGAAATTTTTCATATTAAATGTTGAGGGGAGAAGCAGCGAGGACTTTGTAGCTAACTGCCTACGTTGCCAGTCCAGGCTTTGCTCCTTTCCAGCTGGGTGACCTTGGACAAGTTACGTAACTTTTTCTGAGCCTCGGTTTCTTCATTTGTAAAAATGGGGCTAATTATGGAACGTATCACAGGAACATATCATTGAAGTACATTCAAATGCATTTGAAGTGCTTCTTAGGCAGAGACTTGGGAGAGTGGTACATTTACTACCTAATTGAGAAATATCAACCATTGTTATTACCAGTTCGAGAGCTTTCTTTGAATAGGATGTTAGAAGCAGACATTGAATTAAACAGTTGGAATGTTATTAGTAACCTGAAAGCCTCCTAGAACATGGTTGGATAGGGAGGAGAAGCCAGATGAAGGGGTTTAGATAGAGAAGGAGGGTAAGTGGAGAAGTCAAGGTAGCAGGCATGGACTCCACTTTCAGAAGCGTTGTTAGAAATAAGAGAGAGAGCTTGGCTAAGAGCTTGAGAAGGAAGAGAATTTGAGGAGACTTGTTTGTGGGCCACAGGAAGAGAAAGGGCATTAGGGAAGGAAAGTTATAGATGGGCTGCCTTGCTCCTCAAAATGTGGTCTGAGGACCAGTGACAGCTGCATCATGTAGGAGCTTGTTAGAAAAGCAGAATGTTTGTGCTCAAAAATGCCAGAGAAGCTCTAAGCTGGAATACACCACAGAGCTGGAAGGGACTTTCCAGCAGGAAGCTCAATGTTTGGTCTCATAGGAGGCAGAGTCACATGGTCCAGTCAGGCACTTTGTCACCTTTCCTTGGGGTCAAGGAACCTTTGCAGAAGCTCTCCCCATTTTAGCAATGGTTAATTCCACATAGAATTTTTCTATTACCCTTTCTCTTGTCAGTCTTCTCTGATAAAAGTTGTGTCTTGGAGGTGCCATGGGGCCAGCCATGCCTCACTGTGAAGTAAAAAAGCAGGGGGAAGACAACAGGCCAACTGGACACCCTACATGCCTAGGGAATTTCTGGGACATCTAACCCAGAAAGCACATCCAGGGTTTGCCTTGCCTTCAGGGTACTTATTTAAAGAAAAATTAAGAGAGTCCACATAAAGGTACAGATTTCTAGCTTCTCTTAAAAAAAAAAAAAAATCTGTTTTAGCAGCATGAGACCTAGAAATTACCTGGGTCTGAGTGGCAGCTGCCTCCTTGACCTGGGCATCCTAGGTTATCATAGGCCCTGGTGGCCCTTTTAGTCTTGTGTCCATAGCCTAACTCTTCAAAGCATAGGCCCTTGGTCTACTACAGCCTCTTATGTTTAAAGGAGTGGAACTGGCCAGCTGAGTTAAGGGGCTTGCTTGAGGCCATCATCTTGTCTACAGGTTAAGGTCCTGACTCCAAATGCAGGTCTCTCCCTCTGTACCTTGTGGCCCTTCTTTCTGTGGGCATCTAGGCTCTGCTACCAGAAGCTGCATTCAAGCTCTGTGAAGTCCCTTAGGGTCCAGTGGACCTTTGTTCTGGCTCTTAGGTGGCCCCAAGGGGATGTGTTAGGAACTGTATGTAATACTTTTTACAAAATTATCACAAAGTTCCCCTTGGTGAGTTGCTCTGAATTTTCTTTTTTTAAAATTTTTATTTTTCAATTGAGTTGATGTTCAATATTATTTTATATTAGTTACAGGTGTACAGCATAGTGGTTAGATACATAATTTATGAAGTGATCCCCCTGATTAGTCTAGAACCCACCTGGCACTATATATGGTTATTACAATATTATTGACTGTATTCCCTGTGCTGTACTTCATATACTTGTGAATATTTTGTAGCTACCAATTTATTTATGTATCCCTTCGCCTTTTTTACCTCCCATCTGGCAATCATCAGTTTGTTCTCTGTATCTAAGAGTTTGTCTTGTTTTGTTTGTTTATTATTTAGATGTCACATATAACTAAAATTATATGGTATTTGTCTTTTTCTGTTTGAATTATTTCACTTAGCATAATGCCTTCTAGGTTCATCCATGTTGTCGCAAATGGTAAGGTTTCATTTTTTATGGCTGAGTAATATTCCATTGTAAATATGTATCACAGTTTCTTTATCCAATCCACATTGAATATCTATTGATGGGCACTTAGGTTGCTTCCATATCTTGGCTATTGTTAATAGCGCTGCAATGAACATAGGGGTGTATATCTCTATTCAAATTAGTGTTTCGGTTTTCTTTGGATAAATACCCAGAAGTGGAATTGCTGCTTCATAAGGTAGTTCTATTTTTAATTTTTTGAGGAACCGCCAAACTGTTTTCCACAGAGTCTGTACTAATTTGCAATCCCACCAATAGTGCATGGGGGCTCCCTTTTCTTCATATCCTCGACAGCACTTGTTTTTTTGATTTATTGATGATAGTCATTCTGACAGGTGTGATGTGATATCTCATTGTGGTTTTAATTTTAATTTGCATGTCTCTGATGATTGGTGACATTGAGTATCTTTTCATATGTTTATTGGCCATCTGTATGTCGTTTTTGGAGAAATACCTGTTCAAGTCCTTTGCCCATGTTTTAATTGGATTTTTTTTTTTTGGTGTTGAGTTGTATTAGTTCTTTATAAATTTTAGATATTAACCCCTTATCAGACATATCATTGGCAAATATCTTCTCCCATTCAGTAGTTGTCTTTTCATTTTGTTGTTGGTTTCCTTTGATGTACAAAAACTTTTTAGCATAATATAATCTCATTTGTTTATTTTTTCTTTTCTTTTCCTTGTCCGAGTAGATATATCAGTAAAATGTTACTAAGAGCTATGTCAGAGAGTTTATGCCTATGTTTTCTCCTGGGAATTTTATGGTTTCAGGTCTTACATTTAAGTTTTTAATCTATTTTGAGTTTGTTCTTGCATATGGTATAAGAAGGTGGTCCAACTTCATTTTTTTCATGTATCTGTCCAGTTTTCCCAACACCATTTATTGAATAAATTGACTTTTCCCCATTGTATTTTCTTGCCTCCTTTGTCATAGATTAAAATGACCACATAGGTGTGGATTTATTTATGGGCTTTCTATTCTGTTCCATTGATCTATATGTCTGCTTTTATGCCAGTACTATGCTGTTTTGATTACTATAGTCTTATAGTTTAGTTTTATATCAGGTAGCATGATACCTCCAACTTAGTTTAATATCAGGTTGCATGATATATCCAAATGGCCATGGCCATTTAGGGTATCTTATGGTTTTATGTAAATTTTAGAATTATTTGTTCTAGTTCTGTGAAAATGCCATTGCTATTTTGATAGAGATGACATTGAATCTATAGATTGCTTTGGGTAGTATGGACATTTTAATGATGTTGATTATTTCCAAGCATGATGGATACTCCCATTTATGTGTTTCTTCTTCAGTTTCTTTCTTCAGTGACTTACAATTTTCCGAGAACAGGTCTTTTATCTTCTTGGTTAATTTGATTCTTAGGTATTTTATTGTTTTTGATGCAGTTGTAAATGGGATTGTTTTCTTAATTTCTCTTTCTGAAAGTTCATCATTGGTGTATAAAAATGCAACTGACTTCTGAATATTAATTTTGTATCCTGATACTTTACTGAATTCATTTATTAGTTCTAACAGTTTTATGTTGTAATCTTTAGGATTCTCTTTATATAGTATCATGTCATCCACAAATAATGAGTTTTTTTCTTTTCTAATTCGGATGCCTTTTATTTCTTTTTCTTGTCTGATTGGTGTGGCAAGGACTTCCACTCTGAATATTCTGTCCATGAATGTTCTTATCCCTGTTCACTCCAGATTTTTACTTGTTGTAAAAATGATATAATAAGAACTTTCAAAGACTTTTGAAAAACTAGCCACAATCCCACCAGCAAAACACAGCAGCTGTTTCTTTTATTTTTTTAAAAATGCTTTAAATCACTGAAAAACCTATTCTTATTTTTATCCTAGACCACTGACAATATATTTCAACTGAATTTCCTGCCTTCTACCTTCCCTCCTTCCCCTTCTCTCCCCTCCTTTCTTTTTCTATCCCTTTCCTTTCATCCTGCCCCACCTGGTCATCTGCCGGGTGACACAATGCTTACATTCTACATCCAGAGTTTATCTCCTTTAGGAGGATACAGTCGTGATCCTGCTCAGAAAACAGCCCAGGCCTGTCCTTGGTAATGGAGCTCTCTGCTCTGCCATCTGGCCAGCCAGTTACATTCCAGATCCTAGGAGGCAGAGTGGGGCAAGCTAGGCATCAGGGGTAAGCTGGAAACACCTCCCTAGTCCTTGCTTTTCTGTCTTCTCAGGTAAAACATTTTAGCTGAAGGATTGTATGTGTCTGCTTGTGTGTGCAGGTATAAAAGTCTATGCAGTGTGTGTGTGTGTGTGTGTGTGTGTGTGTGTGTGTGTGTGTAAAGAGAGAATTGGAATGGTAGAGTTTTAGGTACCAGGAATTCCTTCCCTTTTTAGCCTTGTATGTTCAGATAATTTTCTTTCGATGCCTCTGACCTGTGTAAGTTTTTAATAAGTTTTAAGTTCCATGTAGTCATGGAACTTTACTGTATATGACATTGTCAGCATTTATGTATATTCATTTCAAACAGTTATTGAATTGTGTGTCAGCAGGGCATATTTCTGTACTCGGTGATAACAGAATGCAAATGGCACTTCCCTGGGAAAGTCATGCTATGTGCTGCTGGAAACAGCCTATGCTTTTGGTGCCAGAGTAGCTGTGTGACCTTGGGTAAGTCACTGTTCTTCTCTGTGCTCAGTTTCCTTTTCTGTAAAGTGGCAATGATCATGCCCAGCCCTGCTGGGAAGATTAATGAACCGAGATACTGTATGTTAAGCATCTACCAGAAAGCCTGGCAGACAAACAATGTAGGGATTCCAGTTCTCTCCTTCTTCCATTCCCTACACATTTTCTTTGGCACCTGAGAACTCGCCAAGGAGTTAATAATCTGTTAACAAACACTTAAGTGTTCTGGGGAGGCTGAGACTACAAAGGATGGCTTTTGGAGCGTGGAGAATTTTCTCGTAATAGAAATAGTCAACTCCAGTTTGTCTTTAACTTTGGTAAGCCCCTAGTTTAACCTGTGTTTTCTTTGCCTAGCATAGCCTGGGATTCCGGGAACTCTATCGCAGTTGAGTCTTGATTGAGAAGTGGGGTCCAGGTATGTGGCTTGCGAAAGCCAGCTTGGCTGTGGTCTTCCTGATTTTTTTGAGATCCGGCTTTGGATCGAGCCTCTTGTGCAAGCTTCCTCCTGTAGCTCTGGGGATCCAGTTTGGTCTTCCCTTCCCAATTCAGACACATTCTGCACCTGCCGACATTGATTGACTGCCTCCATTTCTTGGGAGTCATTAGGCTGAATCTCACTTGTCTAAGTTCAGGAATGAATGCATTTTAAAAGCCCTTCTCTTCTTCAGGATTCTGAGTCCCATGATATAATTGGAGACTGAGAATTCTTCACTTTGTCACCACCATCTGAGTGAACTGGGCACATTCTCTCCCTTCTCTGGTCTTTTGTGTCTTCATTTGTAACCTAAGACTGCAGGATATATTTAACCTTGGGGGTGGAGGGCAGAAACTTTGGAAACCTAACTCAGCCCGCAGCCCAGTATTGTTCGAGCATTGCTTGTCTTTTTTGTGCCTGATTTCTTCATGACATGAAGTCAAAGAAATCATGTACTTACAGTGTTTATAGGATCTGAATAGTGACTATAGGATCTGGACAGCGAAAGAAACGTTGACGTTTGTTTAGGCTTTCGGGTTTCTCCAAGCTGGGAAGCACAGCATGGGTAGTGTGCCAGATACAAGGACAATACCTCAAATCACCGGGAGAAAGATTGTCCCTTTGCAGTTTTCTTCCAGTCCTGAGTGTCTCAGGGAGAAAGCCTCTGTTTGGTGGTTCGAAAGCTTCTCAACGCTCACCCGTGTCCCTTTGAACAAAGGCACAACCAGGCTGAGGCCAAGAACCTTTACCAACAGTGGCATCTAGCTGGAATTTCATGATCTGGTTTTCCTTTTTTGCATTGTTTATTTTGAGGGTTATCTTCTCTTTTTACACAAGTAATTTCAGTGTTTCACATGTGGCAGTGTACAAAGTGTCATTAAAATATGTTTACCTAAATAAAAAATATGAGTCCACTTAAAGATAAACCTTGAGTAGTTAGTGCAGGCGACAGACAGCTAGAGTAGAAGTTGTGATGGGGCTGTGTGACTAGCATGTTTAGGAGGCACTGATTGAGTCTTTCTTCTGGTTTAGTCTAAAAAACGCTGATCTTGACTCCGTTTCTTACCTCATCATTACAAATAGCAATGGGGCAGCTTCTACCAGCCGAAAAGTTCCTTGCAGGCAGGGCAGAATCCTTTTCCTCCTTGCCTTCCTGCGCCCTGCAGCCTTATGCTGGGCCCGAGGGTCCAGGAGTGAGGCCACCATGTCCGGGCTATAGGGGCTCTCAGGACACTGCTAGAGGCTACTATTGAATGTGGAATGTCTTCATACAGAAGAATTCACACTAAGTTCCTAATGACCACAGACATACTGCACACCAACAGGCGACCTGGCACTGAGGAGAGGGTTGAGCTGGCATCTCCAGGTTGGCCTCTAGATATGCGTGGAAAAGGGCATTCTCAGTAATGGCTGCTTCTCCAGACCATGATATCGCCCAAATCTGGTCGCTGCAACTCTGTTCCACACTGTCCAGAGCTAAGATCTTTGCCCAGGAACCCAGCGTTCTCCCCCAGAGTGGCAGGAAGGCTATTTATTCTGGTGCATATGATTTCCTTGCAGTTGGTTCTTCCATGGGGAATGTGGCCTAGGAGGTAAGACGTGCCTTGCCACGGATGTCAGAAAATATGCTTAAGACTCCTGATCCCAGAGTCTCCATGGTTCTGAGGCTAGCCTTGTGTGTTACTTCAGAGAGGCAAGTACGTCCTGTTTGGGCAAGTGAAGTCACCTGTGAGGTGATGGCATGTTGGTGCATAAAATGTTGAGCTGACCTTCCCCAGGGGGAGGCTTTCTGTGGCTCTGATTGCATCACAGGAATCTTTGTGGTCTGGATTCAGGCCTGGGGCGATTAGGACATTGTGCTGTACTCAGCCTTGATGCCACTGTGTGGACTGACGATGTCAAAACAATCTGTCAAAAATGGAAATCACTTTTTTTTTTTTGAAAACTTAAAGCAGGCATCGCGTTTGTTGCCTGATTTCTGAGCCTCTTACCTCCCTGAGTTTTGAAATATGAAGTCAGTGCTTCTTTCTTATTATGAACAGACCTCAGTCATCTTTCTTCACCCTTGATCCAACTCTATCCCTGATCTTGACCTCTCCTTGACCCTCCCTCAGTTCCTCACCTTATACCATTCTTAACCCTCCCCCCTTCCCCATCTGACCCCTGGCCCATCTAGGAGTCTCCCCCACCCAGATATAGGATGCAAAGTCTATTTTGCTTCTTGCTTGCTAACTAAAAACAATGTTGAAAGTTAAACGCTTTGTTTTTTAAGTTATACCAGAATGTCCTAGCTTTAAAATGACAGGGTACGGGAAAATTTGGGTTGAAAGTGGAAACCTTTGGGTTCTCTGCCTTCTGGGACTGACTCAGCCACCACCTCCTCACATGATGATACCTGGGCCTGCCACTTTCCCAGGACTCCATTTTCTCATGGGCTGTCGGAGTGATTTGGGTCAGATGAGTGAGTCTCTTTTATTTCTGCGTGTCAGTCTGCTCCTTGGTGTGACAATGATGCTCAAAGCCAATCTCCAAGGCCTCTTCCCATTTTAAAGTTCCCTGAGTTCTGACACTGGATGGCTATACCTCAGTCCCACCTTTGTGAAGTGAGGGAGTAAAATCAGGACAATAATTTGTTTTAGATGGGTTTAATGAGGAAGGCATTGTAATAGGATAATATCAACAAGTAAGCGGGGCCTTCTCCGACTTATTTGGTACCATGTGACCAGCACCTAGAAAAACGCCAATAAAAAAAGGCTGATTGAGTGAAAGAACACTAAGTGATTGTGTGAGTTTTGTGCAAAGCAATAAAGAAGCCTCAAAGAGGCAAAGTCCTTTTGGCTTATCCTTAAGCGTGACCTTACCCAGTAACTCAAAGTGCCAGCAGGAGAAAGGGAAGGAGAGAGGAAGAGTGAAGACATGGCTGAGTCTGGAATCCTGCAAGTATGAGAGGCCTGCTGTGTGGTTTTCTTATTGTGAGGGGCCCAGCCTTTGAGTCCTTTGCTATCAGTTTTCTCGCAGCACAGACTCCAGAGGAAGCTGCAAATATCCAGCAGTTGCTGCTGCATCTCATGTTTCAGCTGTTGAGACACCCGTTGGCTGCAGCTGCCTCAGGCTGAGCCCTCAGCCTCCCCTGCAGTCACCTCTGTATTCTTCAGACTGGCTGGAGCCAAGGAACACCAGGATGGGGCCCCAGGCTTGCCCTCCACTTAGACCCTTCCCCATTCCACGTCCTTAAACCCTTTTGTTTGGCAAGTCATCATGGGCTGAGCAATCCTCGGGATCCTCTTCTTCTCCCGAGCCCTGAAAGAGTATTGACACCACAAGCCTTGAGGTCCTATCATATTTCAGTCCCCATGCAAAACTGCAGAATGTTACACCATCAACAATTTCCTTCTCTATATTATTTTTTGTTATTTTGCACTCTGAGAATGGGAGCCCATCTATGGCCCCTCCGGTGCTTGGTCTTGGCAGGTGAAACTATCAGGAGAATGATCAATCATTCTATGTGGTCTGGCCCAAAGTTACAGGAAACTGGAACCTTGATACACTGCTTTCAGGAGGGGCACTGGGCCAGCTGATCTAGGCTGGAATTTGATCTCATATCTCTTGAAATTGGTGCGAGTGCAGAGATGGACAATGGACACTTCAGGGGAGGGACACCTACCATCTCCCAAAAGAGTAGTCGTCTGCAGCTTCGAAAAGCCAGGATGAGATGTCACCCAGAAAATCCTGAAGAGTGGTGATGAGGCTTTATGGTGTAATTGATCATCTGCGAATTTTAATCAAGGCACGTTGATGGTCACAGCCTTAGCCTTTGCTGGCTAACATATACTTTCTGGCAAATTTAACTGAGGCCCACCACAATACAGAGGTGCATTGTATCAGTGTAAAGATGAGTTAGGGTGAGTGACTCTGGTGGGAATTGCACTTAGATGGGCTGGTGACATGGATGGCACCTCCCTGCATCCTCCCGTGGTGATGGCGATCACTTACTGTGAGGTTCTCCTTGACTCTGCCTGCAGAAAGTACCTGCTTTGTTTGCTCTCCTGGGGAATATTCATGCTGATGTTTCAGTTGTTTTAGCTTCCCAGGTAGATGTTCTGGATGGTATTGGTAGAATCAAATCTGACATAGCTGGGGGAGGATAGGTGCCTGTATCCTGTTGTGGAGAAAATCCAAATCATTTGTACAGGAGGAGCAAGACTGGGAATTAGGACTCCAGGTTTCTGGATGTGGCTCTGCCATTCACCTGTTAATAGGACTAGGAAACATGACTGACTGGCTTATTGCTTCAGTTCACCTGGTCAGTGGGGAGGTTGGGTTGCTTGGTATATTGCGCAAGCCTCCCCCCGCTCCCCCTACACAAATCTCACAATATGTTCTTTGGAACATTAGCTCTGAAAGACATAAGTAGATAATAAAGGGGTTTTGTTTGAGGAAGTTTGTAAGATATTAGGTTAAAATTTAAGGTTAAACAAAGTTATTCAACTGGTTTCTTTTTACTGCAGAAGTTCTAGGGCCTTTTAATATACTAATATGGGAAATTGCTACAGTGGTGTACAGTGTTCAGTGATTCTCACTTAGTTGACAGTGGAATGCTTGCGTTCTAGGGGAGCTTAATGAACTCGCATTCCTCAGAATCTACTTTGGGACTTACTAGGCTAGATCAGTGGTTCTCAGCTGGTGGTGATCTTGTCCCCAGGGCAGGGGTCCCCAATCCCTGGGCCATAGACCAGTACCTGTCAGTGGCCTGTTAGGAACCGGGCTGCACAGCAGGAGGTGAGTGGCCGGCTAGCCAGTGAAGCTTCATCTGTATTTGCAGCTGCTCCCCAGCGCTAGCATCGCTGCCTCAACTCCATCTCAGATCATCAGGCATTAGATTCTTATAAGAGCACTGGCCCCTGGTGCCAAAAAGATTGGGGACACTCTACTAGGGGACATTAGCAATGTCTGGAGATATTTTACTTGTCTAAACTGGGGAGGAAGGGTGGGTGCTATTGATATCCATTGGGTAGAGGCAGGAATGTTGCTGGACATCCTACAACACACGACAATGGTTTATTTGGCCAAAATGTCAGTAGTGCTGAGGTTGATAGGTGGTCTGTAAGCCCCCGCCCCTTTCTAGCTCTAACACTTGGAGGATTGGGTGGTTTGGTGATACCAGTTTACCCTGAGGGATCTTGAACGTCATTGCTCTCTGGAAGGCAGGAGAGGCGAGGTTGTTCTGCCTCCTCCTTGTAGAGACTTTCAGCTGCATACCCACATATCCACATAGCCATGTATCCATATATTCAGTAAGCATGGCCTGGCATTTCTGGCAGCTCACAGGCTGGTGTCTGGCTGGGGAGAACATGAAGTCTCCCTTTCCTGGGTCCTGCTTCCCTGCTCCGTGGCCAAGCTGGGGGAGCTCACTTTGTTCTGTTGCCTGAGAAACTTGGATTTCAAAGCCCACGGCCTGCCAGGCGCCGTCCCCGCAGATGGAGCTGAGACTCCAGGAAGAATCTCCAGCTCACAGAGATTCATTATCTTTTTGAAGTTTTAAAACCACAGATGGTTTTTATGGATACTCGAAGTAGTCCAGTTTTTCATGCATCCCCTTAACCGCCCCGCCCACCCCACCCTCTCTCAACACACATTTTTCTCCAGTAACCAAAACACAGTGGGTAATGGAAATTCCATCACAGGCTAACCCAGAGACCCAAATGGGACCAGTGCAATTATACCTGAAGCAAGGCGCTGTCATGACTAATTAGCCTCTCACAGAAGCACATTTTCCTATGGACAGCTTCAGGGAAATCAGCCTGCCACGTCTCAGTGTACACTCTCCGAGAGCTTCTCTTCCTTCTCTAAGCTTCTGAGGTACACTGACTCTAAGGATTCTCTGCTACCACTGGGCCATGTGAACAGTCCTACTCAAGGTGGAAATTCACTTTCTTTCCACCCTTCACCCCATCAGCCCTGTGCTTATTCTCTTCACAGGTGGCCTCATTATCTTTAGGGGTAAGAGCCATTTGCCGAGAAAGCCGCTTCTCCCTCAGAGGCAGTGCAGGCAATGCTCAGCGGGCTTACAGTCCAGCTGTGTCACCTACAGGAATTTAGGAGGAGAAGGGCCCTGGAGAATCATTCTGGGAGTTGCCCTCTCCATCTTTCCCCTCTATGGGAAGGGGGGCATTGTTCTGTGTCCGGAGGGATCGGATGAGATGAGTGAGTGAAATTTATGCAACAAACTCTTTTGGCCACTGGCCTTGGAGGGGATTGTATGAAATACCTCTTTCAAAAGGACACTTTTGGATGACTTAATGGGGAAAGCCCCAGGCCCTTGCTTACTTGGTTTAGCCATTTGAGTGTTAATCATAGATAGTGAGTACTCCTATTTCTTCTGCTGGTTGTAGGATCTGTAAATGTGGAGACAGAGAAAGCGTGGGTCAGGATTAAGGAGGCTGCAAAGAACTCCCACCACCAACACTTAGCACCAGTTCAGTATTATGAGTCCTGGCACTTTTCTGAGTGCTTTCTGTGCCTCAGTTAATCCTCATAGCCACCCACTGCAGTGGATATTAACCACCCTCATTTCCCAGTGAGGACACTGAGGCTCATGGGAGGTAAAGAAACCACTCAAGTTTAGTAACTAGCAGAGCCAGGCTTTGAACTCATTTCCATCAGACTCTGAAGCCATGCTCTTAATCAAGTGAATGCCAGCTTCCATTAGCTCCCAGCTTATATCCAGTCTCCACAGCCTCAGTGCTCCTGCTGGGTGCAGAGCTCTGGGGAAGAGTCCGAGTGACTTTCGAGGCTGTGATGCGCCATGGCGCTCACACACAGTAGACTGGGCTGTCTGGCTCTTCCTTTAGGAAGAATTGCGGTGCCCTGCACTCAGATATTGCATGTGCTGCATGTTAGAACTGAACTCCCCTAAGAAGAAATTTTCAAGTCATGGCCGCAACCCATAAGTGGATTATAAAATCAATTTAGCGAGTTGCAAACAATGCTAAAAAAACCCCGAAGATATGAAAGTACCTCCCTTTTAATAAGGTTAAGTATTGTTTCATGAGTCCTGTGTTGCAATTACTCATATACTAGATGCGTACGGCTCACAATGTAAAACCTATTTCTTATTTTGGGTGGAGATCCCTAGTTTGGAAGCACTGCCCTGGAGGGAAGGTAGCATGCAGCAAGAGCTCCAGAGACAGGCATGCAGGGTTTGGGCTGGGGGACGGGTTGAAGGAGGCAAGTGGTACAGTAGGTCTTGACAAGTGGGTCAACAAAGGTTCGCTGTGAGCGCATTCTGAGTTGGGCTCTGTTAGGTTCTTCAGGGGCTTCAGAGACGTTAGAGAGGAGGCTTCTATTGGTCCTCAAGGTTCTTCCTTTCCAGTAAGAGAGCCCAGCTCTGCCCAACAGGATAAAGGGAGGTAACAGAAACATCTGCAAGACTAATACGGGGCAGTGCGATGTAGCTGTGATTACGAGCATGGATTCTAGAATACCTGTCCGGGTTTAAATCTGAGCTCCACTCACTCTCTTATACCTCTGTGACCTAGGGAAGATCACCTGATCTCTCTGTGCCTCAGTTTCCTCATCTGTAAAATGGGTACTGTGATGGTACACACTGCTAAAGTTGTTATGAGGATTGAATTAGTGTTTACAGAATGCTGAGAAGAATGCTTGGCTCAGAGCCACCATAGATATTTGTTTGTTGTATTAAAAATGAGTCATTTGAGCTTTATTTGAGTGCCTCACAGAAAGCTTTACCAAGGTAAGCCTAGAAACAGGTCTTGAAAATTACTCCATTTAATATTCTTCTTATCATCATTATCATTGATAGCTACTATTTTCTTGTCATAAACATATTCCTGACACTGTGCAGAGTCTTTCATGTATGTCCTACAATCCAGCAAAGAGGGAATCGTCTTGCCTATTCTACAGATGGGGAAATGAGTGTTTAAGGAGGGGCCCAGCCACACTCCAGACCCAGGTTGGTCTGGCTCTGAAGCCCGTGCTCTTGAACCAGAGGACACATTCTGTCCTTGGCCTGCTGCCACTGTTTTCTTTGAAGATGTGGCTGTCTAGGTCCTTTCCTGGTCCTGAGAAATGGATTGTCCTCTCCACTGGGCAGAGGGAGGGTTTTGAAGCACATTGGCTCCGTGGACTGCCCCAAGGCCACCTGAGTGGTGACTCAGACATCCACCACAGAGATCTGGTTTCTTGATGGCTCCTGCAGGCCTGGTCTGGTTGTGATGAGATCTGAGATGTGTCAGCAGCCTGCTCTGCCTCACGCCTGGCTCATTCTCTCTCGATCTCAGAAGCCAAGGCCTTGTCTAGATAGAGGGCCCATGAGAAACACAGGCCTCTCTTTGAAATGCTGTATTAAAGATGCTTCCAAGCAGGATGCACAGCTCAGCAGAGACACATGCATTCTTAAATGCCTGTTTTCCTGCCTTTGGAGGAAGGTCCTCAAAAACTGCTAGAATCATTATGGTTCTTAGTCAGCCAGCTCAGCACTGGGGAATTAAGGGTCTTGGCTCTGTTGTCAGCAGGGGGAGTCCTGGGCCTGTGCAAGGCTAGAGGGTAGCCCAGGCTGATGATGAGCCCCCCAGTCCTGGGGGGAACCCACTCTGGACCCATGCTTCCAGGATGGGTGTAGGCTGATTGGCAGTTGACCAATGGGAAAAATGAGGACAGTGAGAAGGCAGGCCTCTTGATAGACTTGCGCTCAGCACCCACTGGATGCAGGTCTCCCAAAGCACTGTGGGCAAACATGACAAGAAGGCCGGGCTAGAAAGATGCCCATGCTCAGGAGCCAAAAGCCTAGTACCATAGGGAGAGTCAGGAGAACTGGAGTGATTGTGAAAAGCCTCTCGCAGGAGGGAAAACTCAGGTGAGGGAGCCAAGGATTTGGGATTACTACAGTGGTATGTCTGGGCATCGTCTCTACACATGAAGTTCACTCCCGGAAGTGACCACTAACCCTTCCTTC
>NW_024344378.1:49968606-50134393 GCF_902729225.1 Pteropus medius | reverse complement strand
CTTCCTTCCTTCCATCCATCCACAAATAACTCTTCTGTACCCACTCCAATTCAGACCCATTTCGAGGCCCTAGGTGTACCGTGGTAAACACAATAGCATGCTGCCTCTCCTCCTGGACTCGTGGTCTAGCGAGAGACACCTGCATTAAACAAAGAAAGCCCCAAATATCTGTGAAATTAAAACTGCAGAGAATCTGACAAACAAAGCAAATGGGTTGGTGTGAGAAAGAAGAACAAAGGGGCCCTAATTTAGACTGAGCCATCTGTCAAAACCATGCCCATCCTTTAAGGCTCGGCAGAAATCCCACCTCCTTCATGAAATCAGCCTGTTCCACAAAGACTCTCCTGCCATTTAACAGCCTCAATCATGCTCTATCTTCCTCTCCAGTGTCAATCATACCTTTATTTAGTTTTGGGCACTTGTCTTATTTTCCCTGATAGCTATTCACCTCCTAGAAGGAGAGGACGTATTTTATTGTCTGAGAACCTACTGTGAGCACTCCTCAGTGGCACACAAAGACATTGTTGTTGAATGACTAAATGAATATAGGACTTAATTCCTAACCCCAGAGACCCCCTAAAGGGATGCAGCAGATCTCTTTGATGAGCCCACAGGCTCCACCGCTAGTTGGCTGAGGCTCAGCTCAGTGGCTCACTGGCTATGTGACTATGGCAAGTACTTTGACTTTTCTGTGCCTCTGAGTCCTCATTTGCAGGATGGGAGATGTTAGTTGTTATCAAAAGGATAAAAAGGGTACAGGTACATTGTTTGGATTCATACTTGGCCATAGTGATTTGTGAATTAGTATTAGTATTGTGAATTAGTATCACAAAATCCTCACAACCCCCCTGCAAAGCATTTATTATTATTTTTGTCTTATAACTCTGAAACCTGAAGTTTCAAAGGGTTTACTGACCTGCTGCTGTTTGTATGGCAAATTAGATTTTAATACAAAACACAACTAACGTAAAATGAGGCAAATCTGCAAACCAGAACTGTTTATCCCCTATGACAGCATGCCATTCACCTGGCTAGCCTAATTCTCAACTCCATAGTCAAGGCTGAGATGTGGATGTTCTAGAATTCTACTCTCCTGGCCAAAAACTAACATGTCTTCATGGATGGACCAGGACATCGAAATTAGATGATGGCCTTGGAAGGGATGAGGGAGGGAATTCTTAGCTTCTGGGGATGGGACGCAGGGTCTTTGATCCTCCTGTCTCAAAGAATCAGATCCTTCTCTTATTTTTTAAGAGCCTTGGGGTGGAAGAAGGCATTCCGAAAGTCCATGATCCTGTTGCGGCAGGAAACATGGCCTCGGCCCACCTGTAAAACATCGGAAGGGTTTCAAGTTCATACCAACTCCTTGTGAGCAGCCAGCCCTGGGTTGGTTGACATGGTTTGGAGAGGCAAGGAAGGCATTTGGTTACTTCTGTTTTTTCTTCATGTAGCTTCAGAGCTTGTGAACAAAGAGTCCCCATCTCCTGGTGTCCCCTTTGTCACCATCAACAATGACAAGCTGTGTCCATATTTCCTTTTTGGCTCCTTCCTAAGATATCAGGCATATAGCTATGTCTGCCTCTTTTGAGAATAAAAATTATACCTCTAATTTTTCCAGAAGGAGAGGTGTATAATTTGTGACTAAAACCAGCATGTTCAGACTGTGAAAATATATGCTACAAAGCCATTTCTATATCAATTAGAGAAGACATTTCTAGCCCAGACCAGAGGAGAAGAAACTTTGTGACTGAGAAGCCCTTCGCGAGTCTCCTGGTAGGAAATGGGACCGCTGGAGTCGGGATGTGGGAAGGCCAAGTCTCCTCGATTTACTCATTGACTTTTTTTTCAGACAAAAAATAATCACATGCTTTTTGCCAAAACCAGCCCCAGGGCAGGAATCCAACAAAACATCATACTAATTAGGTAATCTAATTTCCAAAGAGAGACCTGAGCTCAAACACTCACCAGCTAGTGGGGATGTAGGGATGACGCAAGGATCAGAGAGCTGAGACAAGTCGTTCCCTTGAAGTTCACATGGACATCCAACAAGGTTAAGGCCTGGCTAGAGCTGTGTGTGTGTGACTCTTATATCTGTGATGATGAGAAACACCCCGTCTGGGGGAAAGGATGTTATAAACTAGGTGGCTGAAAATAACAGAAATTTATTCTTTCACAGTTCTGGAGGCTCATAGTCCAAAATCAGGATTTGCAGGGCCATGGTCCTTCTGAAACCCATACGGGAGAATCCTTCCTTGTCTCTTCCTAGCTTTTGGCGATGTCTGTGCACCCTTGGTGTTCCTTGGCTTGCAGCTGCATCACCCTCGCCTCTTCCTCTGTTGTCACATGGCCGTCTTCCTGCGTCTCTGTCTTCACATGGTGTTCTCTCCCTGTGTTCCTCTCTCTTCTCTTGTAAGGACATCAGTGATATTGGATTAAAGGCTCACTTGATTACATCTGCAAAGATTCTAAGTAAATGATATTCCTATGTACTGGGGCTTAGGACTTAAAACATAACTTTTGAGGAACACCGTGCAACCCATTACCTTGCCTTGCCCTAATGCTGGAGGGATGGGTCAGGGTTTCTTCTTCTAGTGTGAAGAAGTGGACAGTTGGGGTTTTCCTGGGGGATCGGGTCCTTGGAAGGAGGAGGAATCCTCAGCTGGAGGACTTGGCCTGGAAGGTCCTTTTTTTCAGATCAGTGTTTCTCAGAGTGGGGTCCCCAGACTAGCAGCATCAGCATCAATGGAGAACATGTGAGAAATGTGAAATTTTAGGCCATACCTCAGATTGACTGAATCAGAAACTCTGGGGTGGGGCCCAGCAGTCTGTTTTAAAAAGGCTTTTAGGTGATTAGGATGCTCACTATAGCTCTGAGACCCTTTCTGAGTTCTTTTGTCCTCAAGGCAGTGCTTTCTAATGGGGTTGCCTGTGGATTCTAGTAAATGTTTTGGGTTAAAGAGGAAGTTCTTTGGCCAGGTGAGTTTGGGAAGCACCGTATTGGTCTAAATCAAACAAGTTACTTGACCAAAGGACAGTTCCGATCTTTTGATATACTTAATGCACTGAATGTTGAAAATTTCCAGGAAGGGAACAGTAGTATCTCCTATTTCATTGATAAGAACTGTGTTTGTGTGTGTGTGTGTGTGTGTGTGCGTGTGTGTGTAACATCTCATTGGACTAGTGTTCTGCAGAGTACACACCGGGAAACCCTGCTCTTGTCCATCAAGGCATTCAACGAATTTTTATGAATCACCAGGCCTGGTGCTGGGGGAATACATCAGTGAACAAGACATAGTTTCTCTCTCATGGAACTTATAACCTAGTGCTGGAGCTGGCAAACTAAGGGCCGCGGGCCAAGTCTGGCCTGCCATCTGTTTTTGTATAGCCTGTGAGCTAAGAATGGTTTTACATTTTTTAAATAGTTGAAAAAAATTTAAATGAAGGCTATTTCATGAAATGTGAAACTTACATGAAATTCAAATTTCAGTGTCCATAAATAAAATTTTATTGGAACACAACCGCTCTCATTTGTTTACATATTGTCTGTAGCCACTTTTGCTCTATGACAGAATTGAGTCATTACTACAGAGACCATATGGCATAGAGCCTACAGAGCCTAAATTGTTTACTCTCTGACCCTTTACAGAAACTCTGGTCTAGTGATGCCAAGAGGTGCTGAACAAATATTTGTAGGTACCTTGAGTGTTATGGAGGAGGAGTGCAAGGACCAGATGGCTGGGGGCTTTACTTACCGATGGTGACAGTAGAGAGGGAAGGGGCGTTAGGGAAGGCTTTCTGGAGAAGGATCGTAAGGATGAGTAGAAAGTCTGGAATATGACTGGATGGAGAAGGCTGTTACAGGCAAAGGAGATAGTACATGTAATTCCTTGAGTCAGAAAAGAGGACCACTCATTGAAGGGATGAAAGAAAGTCCAGTACGACTGGACTGGAACATAAAGAAGGTGAGGCCAAGTGGTTCCACATGTGGCCAGGTGCCAGGCAAAGGCCAGATGTGCAGCAGCACTTTTGAAGGCCATCCTGAGAGTTTTGAACTTTCCTCTGAGTGCAGCAGGGAGTCATGGAAGAGTTTAGGCATAGATATTGCATGATAGGTCTAAACTTTGTGAAGACTCTCTGGCTTCAGTGTGGAGAATGGGTAGGGGACTGGAGCCAGAGTGGATACCGTGCAAATAATTATGAAGTGTAGTAATCAGCTGGGGGAGAAAAAGAGAGGATGGAGACAAGTGAGTGAATTTGAAGTGTAAAGGCTCTCTGTGATGCTCACCGTCCCTCCTGCCAGGCCTGTGTCCTCCTTGACCACCTGCGGATCATTAGAACATTGTTTCCTACGTGCTGGGCCTGCATCCTCTTGGGCCCTGATTTCTTAATAAACATTGATTGCTTGTTGCACACCCACTACATATCCATTAGGCACAATGGTGGATGTAAATATGAGAAAAGCATATATCCTATAGATATGAGAATTGATAAGGTCCAGTTTTTGATCTCAAGATTCTTAGCTGGAGGAGTGATGGATATATCTATAGTGCTTGAATGTAATGAGGGCTAACTACTAGAGAAACAAGTAATTCTCTGAGGGGACAGAGAGGAAGTGTAGAGTGAACAACACTGGGAGATGTTCATTCTAGTTAAGAGATCTGAAGAGGCTTCATGGTGGAGGCAGCTTTTAAATTGTGTCTTGAAGGACATGTCAGATTTAGAAAGGAGGGGAGTGATAATTAATGCAACATGAACAAAATGATGGACTTGTGACAGCCTGAGGTGTGTGTAGGAAAGCGGCGTGGCTGGAATGAGTGGTAGTGATGGCTTGCGGAGGGTGAAGAGGCGGTCCTGGGGCTCCCGAGTAGGTTTGGTAACTTGACTCAGACTCCTGATTGCTTAATGTCCCTGACACCTTAATCCAGGCTGTGCCAAGATCATGTGTAGCTCTCAGGAGTGGACAGGCAGGGCAGTGGAAGGCTCACAGTTTCTCTCATGGACAGGGCCCTGCCTACCTCATTTCATGACCTCCCAGGGCAGGTACAAAGCATGAAACACAGCCTCTGCCCGTGATCTTAAGCCGGATCAACAGCAAACTATTATATCAACAAGTGCTCTTTGGGTTTCTAGCCCATTGATCCTATGACTATTTCTAATCATTTCTGACCTCTGCTTCGACTTCCTCTTTCTGGCTGGTGCCTGGCACTTGACTGTGCCCTGAGACTAATAACTTATAATGAGTTTTTTTCTGGTTCTTGGTTCTGTTGTTCAGGGCTGTGAACAACAGGGTTATTTCTGTCATCCTGTGCCAGAAGGTACTAAATAAATGTGGGTGATGATGATGGGTCCCTTACAAACAATTTGGTTGATCTATTTTTAAAGGTCTTTTTGGAAATAGTGAAATAAAACAAATATACAGAAAAACATATAAAATATAAAAGTACAAAATAGTGAATAATCATGAGAAAATCCATGTAAGCACCCACTGGGTCAAGAAACACAATATCGCCAGTATCCCTAGAAGCTTCCTCATGTGTCTCCTCTCCTTGGCGGGTTTCTCACATTTGAAGTATCCATGCTTAGAAATCTTAGCAACAACCATCTTTGTCAAGCTTCTGGTCAGAAAAGCAGCTGCAGAAGGAGAAGGAAAACAGAGATGGAATTCAGGCAACAACCTGACCTTTTTTCCAGAGCTGCCCACACAAAGGAGGTCCCATCTCCATGAGTGCCTGAGGCAACCTGACAGTTGTTATGGAAACCTGGGGCATGCAGGATACCGGGGCAGGTGATGACCACAGTGTGCAGACTGGAGCCCCTGTCCTGCAGGGCCCTTCTCACTGTAGTCGTTAGATCCTCGTAATAAGAAACTTCTGAGATTTAAAAGGAGCTTCTCGTCTCACATTACCTTCCTCCTGGTGCCCACCTGGTGTGCTCGCTCTCAGCACGGGAGATGGAGCACTGATGGAGGGAGAGAGTGTTTCTCTCTCTTTTTTTTTTTTTAGGAGATATTGTAGGTCCTCAAGTGAGAATACAGCAGAACTAAGAACAGTTCAGTAATAGTTCATTAGTAAACGTGACATTTGGGTTGCCGACCTTTTTTCAAACTGCATTTTCAAATGATTATCTTGGGCCACCCTTTGGTTAGAGTCTATATTTGTGGAACGAGGCTAGTCTGAATAGGCAAAAGGGGAGAAATAATCTTTATTAGAAGAGAAGGGTAAAATGCTTTTTTTGCCCTCTCTTCCAGGAGAAAGGTGTGTGTCTTTCAAGATTTCAGTAGTCGAATCACTTCCCCCAGTTTCTCTTCAGTTATTTATACTGGGTGTATCGCAACTAGATTTGCAAATTCAGGAAATTGGGAGGAAGAGAGGGTTACTGTAGGGAGAGAGGCCCCTGTGTATGCAAGTGTGTGGACCTTTCGGCTTCCTGTTGGCTTGTTTTCTATATCTGACTTCATCGTTGGGCTGGACCTGCCACTTTGTCAAGAGTGCCCTCCTGACTGAGGTCCGGAGATGGAGAAAGGGTGTGGGTGCCCCTAAGGTAGCGAGCCAAGGCGTCCAGACACTTGGTGTGCTCTGTCTGGGTGGAAAACCTCATCTGAAGCCAGACTGAATCACACCAGTTTCTAAGACATTCCTCAACCATGTTAGGCAAAAGAGTCCCCTGCTGACCAGCTGGGATAGAAGGAAACCTGATATAATTTTGGAAAAACCTTTGAGAAAGAAGGATCTCACAGCTGCTGAGCCTCCTGATGTCCAGAGTTGGAGGGGTCCCAGGCCACAGAGAGGAGGTTGATGGGCTCAGGGGTGCCAAAGAGAGGGCTGAGGCTTTGCAGTGCCGGCGTGGCAGGGGTAGTGGGGAGGCTTGCCATTCCTAACTCCCCTCAGGGATCTAGAAAGAGAAGGAGAAGTAGTTGTTCCAACCTGGTAGAAATACAAGTCCCCTTCCCTCTCCCCAGGCTGTTGAATTTATTATTTCACATTAACAGCCCATCCAGATTCTTGTATTTGGCTGCTGTGTTGGAAACCTAGATACAAACTAGGGTGGTAGGACCCCAGGTACATAGAGGCTAAAGTTAGGGAGCTCAGTCAGGCCTCCCAAAGAGTCCCAAAGAGAGGGGGGTGCAGAACCAGAGCCTGGGGAGACAGGCAGCTCTGTGGAGCTCCAGAGATCTGCGCCTGGGCCCCCACACTGGGTGACTGACCATTCGTGTGGCTCTGTCCTGAGTGCGTCAGTATGCCTGGTAACCTGGCCATCTTTCTGCCTGCTGAGGTTTCTCTGACTTGGTAGGTTTCCTGAATGGCGGGTCATTGGGATGACCTCATTTCGACAACTCTTTTGACCTGAAGCCAAATCCCATTCAAGTTCAGCAAACGGAAGCAGTAGAAAAATGTTCAGTTGGTGAGGTCTATAGGCGTTCACTGGATTACATCCTAAATCATGGTGGAAATTTTCCTGGAACGGGACAAATCCTTTTGTAAACAAGAATATTTATCTTTTTTTGACTGATGTGTCTGGTGAGGCATGTCCGTCTCATAAGTCCCAGGACATCTGATCTTGTTTGGAATATGGCATTTGTATATGAACATGTAGCTGCACTGAGGAACAGCAGTTTGGGAGCTAGCACTCAGCTCAAACTTCAAGTCATGGAAACTGGCCTTATTTAGCCAGGATGTCAGTGGTACCCAGGAAAGGGTTGGTTTTCCAGTTCCTACTGAGCAGAGTTTTAGTTTATTCATTCAGCATATATATATTAATCACTTGCTTTATGCCAAACACTCTGGGTCTAAAAAATGGGGCATTGACTCCAAGGAGCTTTCAGGCTAATTGGGGCAATGACATGCATGGATAAAAAGATGACTAAGGCTGCCAGGCTGTCCCTGTCCATTGTTGAATGAGGGAAACAGATTGTGGGCACTGGAATTAGGACGGGGAGAGCTGGGGGAGAGGGGGGTTATTGTCAGGGAAAGGACTTCAGTGGACCCCTGGGATTTGATTAAAGAGATTTGGGTGGAGAGCAATGGAGAGGGTATCCTAGGAGTATGAAAAGCTGGCACAAAGGTGTGGAGGTCAGAAGGACCAAGGCACATCAGAGAAATCTGGTGAGAAAGCAGGCTCTGTGAGGAGTGGGGAGGGTAGACTGCAGGCCTGAAGACCAAACCTGGAGGAGTTTGAGTACTGTGCTATGGACAGTGGGACTGGGGCGGATTTTTGAGATTCCAGAAAATATGAGCAGAGTGAAAACAAATCAGAACGAAACAAAGAAACAATAGCAACGACAAAAACAGAATCTATTCAATTATTTTTTTATCACACCATTAAGTCACCACTACATGCTGGGCACTGTTCCAGGCTCTGAGGATATGCAGTAAGCCAAGGCCCTGTCCCACTCTAGTGGAGGCTGATGGAGAATAAACATCCCCGTATGAGGTCAGGCAGGTAGTGGTAAGCCTTGTGAGGAAGTAGCAGCTGTGATGGATGAAAGTGGTCTATTTCATTTGGGGCATTGAGCTGTGACTTAGATTGTTCACAAGTCACCTTTTTACTCCACGGTCCTTCTCAATGTTGACTTGGAAGGTAATATTCAACCACAAACATTTCATCCCACCTGCTATCCCCTGGCAAATTCTTTTTCCACTTGCCCTCTGAATGATGGTTTGGGGCCACAGCAATAATTGCACTGTTTCTAGGGAGACTATTTAGGTTCTGTGCTTTTCTGGCTGTAGTGGTAGTGAGGCTGAGGACTCAGGACCCTGCAGTATGGCCCTGAGCCCTGAAAACTAAGGCATTTCCTTCTCTCTTGGGCTCTGGGCCATTGCAAGCTGAGCTGTTAGAGCCCTGAAAGACCTTGTCTCTGTCCCTTGGGCCCTACCTTCCCTGGCCCCAAGGCTGTCTCTGATTGGTGTGCCAAACACACTCTGGGGTCCACGTAGTGGGGCTTGGCCACTATGAGAATGGCCTCTCTGGGCCTTAATTTCCCATTTTCAGAGTGAGGACCAGGTGAGTGGTTCCTAGACTGTCTTGGTATACTCAATTAAACTTTAAAATCCATAGAGATTATCAAAGGGTTGCCAGCTTTTTATTTTGACAAGCAAGGACATAGAAAAGAAACTGTAAAATGCCAGCTCTATCATCGTCATTTCATTAAAAGGGCATATTCTTACCCAGCAAAGGAGTAGTGACATAAAGTCAGAGAAAAGGACACTTCTTCCCTGGAGAAGAGTGTTGGCTGTCTTTCGCTGACACACATACATTGTGCTGCTTCTTTTCATTTCCAGAGTCCATCCTGGAGCAGTGCTGCTTCATGGCCCCAAATGTAGGGACCACAGGACCAGAGAGCCATGAGCCAGCCTTGCAGCATCTTTTGCTGTAGAGAATGAGACCCTACCTGGGCCAGATCCTCTTCCTGATCCACAGAGGTGGCAATGGGCTCCCTTCCTGCTTCTGCTTCTTCTCTTTTGACCCTTCCACTGTCTCTCAGCAACTCCTATCCTCAGGAGCTGGGAGAAGGTAGACGAGAATAAGAGCCCATCGCCTCTGACTGGATGAGCTGGTACCTCAAGCATCTGAACTCATGGTTGACTAGCATTCACTTGTTCCTCAACCATGTTTACATCTTTGCTTTGATTCAGTTTGCCTTTTTCTCCACTAACTTGAGTCGTAAAAGTTATGGCTGTGGAATGGAGATTTCTGCCCTCTTTTATGAAAATGAAAGTTTTAGATTTCCTAGGTCTCAGTTATCCATGTCCAGTTTGTCTTGACCAGAAACCAAATTAGGCCTCCACTTTGGTGAAGTGGATAGAGATTACGCTTGCTGTCTGGAAAATGTGGCTTTATATCCCTATCAGCTCTTTATTTGCTATAGGCCCTTGGGTAGGTTGGTTTTCAAGGTCATACAAGTGCATGGTCTGGCACTTAGCTAATAATAACAACTATTTGCTGAGCCCTCGCCATGTGCTTTGCACTCATCATCATGGTCGATTCTTACAGATACTCTTAGAGGAAAGTATTTGTAAGCCCACTTTTCCATTGAGGAAACTGAGGCTAGCGTGAAGAGGAGCGACTTGCTCCAGATTGCACAGCTAGTAAGACGGGAAGCCAGGAATCAGACTTGGGATCTCAGATAATGTTTTTGCTTCTTGTGCCGTCTCTCGGCCTCATGGGCCTCTACATAGTCTCTGTATGCACAAGCTGCGTTCCTACCCTTCTTCGACCCTAGGCTCTTCCTTTCTGAGGGAAGGGAATCAGGCTGCACAAGTTCTAAGGTCCCTTGCAGCTCCAACCGCTATAGCTCTGTGACTCTGAGATTTATTTCATTAAAAAACAAACAAACAAACATTTTTTAGAGGATTGAGTGTGCTCTTTGAAACAAGAAGTTACTCTGGATTGCCTTTCCATGAAGCGCGAGGTTCTTCCTACAAGGAAAAGGGATTGATGGTGAGCTTCATGGGCCTCAGTGGGATTTGGAAGGTGACCGCGCTTACCATAGGCCTTCAGAGAGCCTCAGTGCCTCAGCTGCTCATCTTTAAAATGGAGATAACAGTGCTTAACTTGCTATATTGTTAACAGGATTAACCAAGATAACACAAGGCATTCGGAAAATTACATCTGGTATTAATCCATCTGAACTTCTGGCCCTGCCTCAGACTTGCTTGGTGTGATTATACGTTATTCCTTAACTAGAAAACAAATGAGTTTTTTGCCTTCTGACTGGGTCACTGTAATGGTTTTTGTGTTTGGGCAGCTCCTGCGCTGTTCTCCTGGGGCAGGTCAGGCTTCCGGGCAGGCTAGCAGCAAAGCCACGTCTTTGCAGGTGAGCAGGGTGATATGAACCCCGCCCAGGTTGCTCTGGCTGAGGGATCAGAGTTGAGGTCTCTGGTAATTCAATTGCAAGTCTCTAAGGCTCAGTTAGTGAATTCTGGATTGTCAGTTCTATGTTCCCACTTTTTAAAGCTAATTGAAGGAGAAGATCATTATTTTGCAACGTGGTTTATTGATTGAGATGTATGCAGTCGTCCTGAAAGTTTGAGGTTGACTTATTAATTTTAAGCAACAAATGTGGCCATTTGAGAACACATCCCACACAGGACATTATGTCTGATGGGTCATTCTATTCCCAGGTTGGAACCCACTTCTCTAGGCCATTTCTCCAGCTCCTTATCTGTACGTGGCTGATTATAACCAGATTTAGATGTCTGTACTACAAAATTTTATCAGTGAGAAGCCCATAGGGTATAAGATGATTGTTTCAGTGGTAGTAATAAGCAGAATTTTCTAAGGAGATCCCGCTCTTCTTTGTACATTTTACCTATCCCAAGGCAGCATGGAATAGAAGAAAAATACAGCCTTTCATCTTAGAATAGACTGGATTTAAATTTCAGCTCTGCCACTTACAAGATGAGTGATCTTGGAAATTACCCAATGTCTCTGGGCCTCATGACATTCCTATCTTGAAGGCTTGTCGTGAGGATTAAAAGATGGTGTAAAACCACCAGGTAGAAGAATTTCTTGAGGGATAGCCAATGCCTTCGGGCCACAGGAGACTCGTGAGCATCTTGGAACGTGGCCCTGGGAGGAGTCCAAAGGACTCCCGTCCACCCCCAGGATTTCACACCACTGGACATGTATAAGGTCAGGCCAGACAGAACCTTGGGGAACGTTTACACTGCCCCTTTGAATTTGAGACAAGGAAACCTGAGGCACAGAAATGGTAAGTGACTTGTTAAAGGTCACATGACCTTTTTTGGCTGTCACTTTTTTCTCCCACAAAGACTGATGAAGAGCAGTTGTTCACACACGGCTCAGGGCTCAGGGCACTCCTAGCAGTGAGAATCTTAAGAGGCCTGTGATGAAGTATCGCATGAGATGCAGTAACTCCGATGATTTTCCAACATCCCGAAGCAATTGGCTTTGTCTGAGCTTCTTTTTAAGCTCCTGTGGCCTGAATCTGTGGACACTGTGCTCCTTTCCTGGAGTTGTGGGCCATAGTTAGCAAGAGTGGTACTGCTGGTTAAGTTCATCTGGCACAAACATGGAGCCCCCTGCCAAAGTGGGGTCCTGGGATGTAGATAGGGAGGCTTCAAGGTACAAGGGTGGCTCTGACCTGCCACGGAGAGATTGGATAACTGGAACTTCCCAAGGGCAGAAACCAGCTGTGCCAGCCCCTCCCTCCGGGCTGGCTCCTGTGCTGCCCTGTTTCCCAGGCCCCTGGGTGTCAGAGTGACCACTTCCTCCCTCCCTCCCTCCTCAGAACTCTCACATGAAAATCCCAGCTGGTGGTGCCCACATTATGCTTTATTTGCTTGAGCTGCTTTAGGTAATCGGCCTAATCCCTAATACACAGGATTATCGGTACCTGGGAGGATCTCATTGCTGGGCCACCCGCCCAGGATGTGAAAGAGGCTTCTGGGAGGATTTCCTCTTGGCCCGTTTGGCAGGAGTGGGGATGGCTGGGAGAGCCTTCTCCGGCATTTAGGCCTGGTGAAGACTAGGACAGTGACCTGCACAGAGGCACTGGAAGCCCCATGGGTGTACAGGTATTGAAGTTTAGGCATTTCTGGATTTTAGGCCAAACTGTGCCACAGAGCGTCATAATTATTGCCATGAAATAAAGCATCTTTTAAAAGCAAAACAGGCCTGTGGATTTTTACTCAGTGGATTTTAAACTTTCTTTCTTCAGAAAACTCCTTCACTGAGAGGCAGTCTTTAATAGGTAGAAACTGCACAATGCTGAGATGGTTTGATTGTCATGGAGGCCAGAGACTTGCCTCCTCTGCCTTCTCTTGGTAACCCCCTGAGGCACCTCGTGGAACATGTACTCTGGACTCCAAAGAACAGAAAGCTGTGGGTTTAACACACTGTTCCTTCTCGTTTCCCAGATGAGGACTTTGCTCAGAGAGGGTAGGTGACTGGCCAAGGCCACACAGCCTGTCCCTGACAGAGCTGAAGACGGAGTGCAGGCTTTCTGACTTTGGGTCCAGAGCTCTTCACCCTGCCACCATCCCTCTAACAGGAGAGAAAGGCTCCTTCTGCTTTGTTCTAAGCTGAGGGCAGCCACATGCAGGGCTGCTGGGTCATTTTTGACAGATGAAACGGGGCAGACAGAGGCAGGGGAGGCTGCTGAGGGATGGGGTGAGGGTGGGGCTTCTAGGCAGATCGAAGGAATAAACCTCAGAAGCAGAATCCGTCAATTCAGGCTCAGGAGAAATGGCTTTCTGATGTCAACCAGGGAAATTTGAGGATGAAATGGGCCTGTGAGACACAAGGAGAGGAGAGATGGAGATTTCCTGGGTCTTCCTTCCACCATAGCCCTCTGGGAGTTGAGCACTCAGGAAGTGTCCCATGGTACTAAGGCCCTGGGCAGAGGGTCCAGGCATGGACTTCCAGGGATAGAAGTGTTCCGGGCCCCTACTCTGTCCCAGAGGGATTAGGGGAGGCAATTCCTATCAGACCCTCAGGACCACAGGGCCGAGTGGCCAGGCCTCACAACACCCTCCACACCTTCACCCCGAGGACGCGGATGCGCCGAGGGATCCGAATCATCTCCTTTGGCAGCATCTGCACAGTGAACCTTCGTGCTTAGCAGGAGGACTTCACAGCCTGTCAACCCGGCCATGTTCATTTCCGACTCGATGCTCTGCTCTATGAAGGATGATTTATGGTTCCGAGCTGGTTCTTGGCTGAGAAAGGAACCGTGTCCCTCTGTCCTTGATTTAACGCCCTCTCAAAGCATGGTGACCTTGAAGAAGGGCCTCTATGATATATGCAATACCCAGACTTGGTGGGGTGAATTGAGTGCTGAAGACAATAATAAACCTTTCATGGGCGCTTTGCAGCAGCTCATCATCCTTCCACATACATTATCCCATTTGCTCCTCACACTGTCCCCAGGAGGTCGTCAGGGCAGGTACTTGTCCTTTTCTGGTGTTAGACAGCTGGGTTTAAATTCCAGCTGTCTTCCTGGGCCAGCTACTTACCCCCTCATCTGCATACGAGTGTCTTCAAACCTACCTTATAGAGTTACTGTGATGATGCCCTAAAGTAGCCAGTTATTATTATCATTTGCACTTATTAGTAATTGTATGTATTTTAGGTGTCATGCATGCCAGGAATTGACTTACCATACGCTGCAGCTCTCCTTTCCTCCCTCCCTTCCTTCCTACCTTTTATTAAGATGTGTCTAGTGCTTACTCTGAGCTCATAATGTCAATGTTGAGGATACAGCAGTGAACAAGAGACAAAAATTCTTTCTTCATGGAGCTTACAGGCAATAAAAGATGGTTAAAGAATGCGGACTAGCAGATGGTGGTATAAATACTCTGAGGAGGCCTAGAGCATAGGAGAATGATCAGGGTAGGGTGGCTGTCATTTCAGTTTGGTAGGCAGGGAAGCACTCACTAATAAGGTGTCGAAGACCCAAGTAAGGCAAGGGAGCAGCCGTGTGGCTATGTGGGGCCGGGGGAGCAGCCAGTGCATCAGCCTTGAGATAGGAGTGGGCCTGGAAAGCTCTGGCAGCACAAGAGGGCTGATGTGGCTGGAGTGAGTGAGTGAGAGAATGGGCGACTCGTAAGATGATGGCAGGAGTGGGGCAGATTGGGTGGACAGACTGCATGAAGTCTATGACTTGTCTTTTGAGTGGGACGAGAAACCATGGAAGACGCTGGCATGGCAGTGACATGATTCGACTTATATTTTAAAGTGTAGTTTTCCTCCCAGGTGATCACTGCTTAAGCAACTTCCCAGATCTGGAATGAGGAGTCAGTGTCTGAAAAATTGAGATGTAATTAAACCCAAGACAGACTTGTTATCTGGGGATAGCCTCAGCAGTGAGCAGTGAGGGAACTCTGGAATCCTCCTGCTGGTTGCTCCCCATCCCTGCTGCAGTTACCCAGCAGGTGTGGTGCCCAGGGTGGCCTTGGCACCTGGGTTGGCCTGACAGGTGCCGGTGAGAGCATATCTGGGGTGTGCGAGCCTAGCTGGGTGGGGCCAGGTGTAATGGCAGATCACAGGGAGGGTGTGGCTAGCATGGCGGACCACCTGGCCGGACTTGGCAATTTCAACATCTTGTTGGGGCTCAGGGAGATAACCAGGGCACTGCCCTGCAGGGTACAGCTGGGTGGGGATCCGAGAGTTGAGCTGCATGCTCTACAAGGCCTGGCTTTGGGGTCCAGGACCCTTTTCTGCAGAGCAGCACTGCTTTCTGTTTAGAACCAGATGACAGCAAGGTCACCATCACTCACCTCCATTAGGAAGAGGGCACTTCAAGAAAGTGCTGGACTCCACCGTACCAGATTACAAGGCTATATTCATTACTGTCTACAGAAGAGGCTTTGAGAAATGAAATGACATGTCCAAGGACATCCAGAAAAGCTGGACCTGGATATGGGTATCTTTCCATTCTCAGAGCTTTTCCTACCACACCACAGACCTGAAATTCCTCATATACTGGGTCTAATTCAAAAAAAACAGAAGACATGGACTGAATCTGAGGGCTGGAGGCTGTGGGCTGTGGGTCCTGGGATTAGAACGGGCTTGCTCTTGTGCTGGGCTGGCGCTGCTCCCACTGCTAGGGAAAGCTAGCCCTTTGAAGACAAAAAGGTTGTTCCCTCCATGGCCCCCACACCCAAACCCTGGATCAGGCTGAGTGGAGCCTTCTGGCTGTCCTAGGAACACATGGACTCCAGGTTGCAGGCTGGCGTGGCAGAGTGAACTGCCTGTGAGTGATGGGTTCCCTTGGCTAGATTTGAAGGAATCATCCAACTGAGGAAGCAACAAGAGATAAGGGAAATAGAGCCAGCTGGGGGTTTATGTCTTGGCTTGGGGTTACCTGGCTGGACTAGGTGGCACGGGTCATGTGGTTCCTCCTACCCCTGCAGGCCCTCAGTATTCTCATCTGTACAGGGAGAGGTGTTGGCAACTAAACCGGTTGCTGAGGTTCCTTCTCAGGCTTTGGTCTTTGACCTTCGGGGAAAATGCCCCAAATCCAACAGATGTGTGCTCTGTATAGTGACTTCTGGGTGACTGTGGTCTGGTCAAGTCTTTGTCCACAGGAGACAGAGGAGTGGTAAGGCCCTCTGTGGCCATGTCAATAGGAAGCCACTGGGGAAAATCTTAAAAAGAATGGGGAGAAGGCAAAAAAAGGGTGACAGTGTAAGCCCAGGCCCAACCCTGTGAGAGGTGGCCTGCACGGGCAGGCAGTAGGAGAGAACTGCCAGCCACTCTGCTCTCTGGTGTCCCCCAGCCTCCTGTACCTGCACCCTCACCCTACAGCCCTCCCCACCCTCTGGTCTGGGCACTGTGATTAGATGTTGTCCTGTGTTATCCCGGAAGCAACTGTGGCTTGTTTTACACAAGACTCTGGTGAAGAGAGAGAGCATGGCTTGAGGGGGGAGTGACCTTCGAAGCAAGACTGAGCCCCTTTCTCAGAGGGTGCTATAGCAGGACCTCCACATTCCAGGATATCCACCCTGCCCTGCCCAGTCTTTCTTTTACCCTGTTCTTCCCTCTTCTACGTCCTCCTTTCTCCTCCACTGCATCTTTTCTCTGCATTGGGAAGTGGGAGTTTGGGGATGGAGGATGCCCGCTTTGCCATTCAGAACAAAGTGCTGTTCCCCCTGAAGCAGCATCCTGTGGGGCACGGAAGAGTGAGCAGTATCTTGGGACCCAGGAGACAGCTTCTCTCTGGTCCTCGACTCCAATCAAAAGTTGATCTAATAGAGCTCAGAGTCAGAAGGGATCTAAATGGCCACTTGGTCCAGGTCTCACTCTGTGTAGGACTCTGCCCCAGTTGTCCTGGGAAGTGCCATGCAGCTCCTGCTGGAACCTCTCCTGAAGCTGGGACACCTTACCTCTCAGGGTCATAGCCATTAGAACCTACACTCATTTATGCTTCATTCTGTAATTATTTATTAAGGTTTCACTCTGGGCCATTGTCCTCTCAGGGCTGTCAATTGATGCAGTGATGCATTTGTATCCTTGGAGGCAACCAGTCCTATCAATGGGTGCTCCATCTCGGCTGCTATAACTGCCGCGCACCAAGCACCATGCCAAGTGCTGTGCATTGCTCTTCTCACATGAGCTTTCCCACCACCTCAATGCATGCCTGTCCCTATTTTATATGAAGGAGGCCAAGACTTGGGAGCTAACATGCCCATGGGAGTCAGCTCGTCAGTGGTAGAGCAGACCTAAGCCCAGGTAGGCTCTCTGTGTCCAGCCCAAGCTCTTGGGCTCTGTGCCTTCCCCTGAGAAATACCTGCTCTCACTTGTCCTGTGTGTAAAATGGGGATAATTCTACCTGCCTGTTGGATTTATTATAAGGTCTCGGCAAGATCATGCATAAAAACACTTAATTTGTAGTTTCTGACACCTGTTTTTGGATTGATAAATGATGGCCAATCACTATTATAATTCGCTCTGGCCCTCACCGCTCCTTCCCCCGTGTGTCTCCAGCCAGGCCTCTGCCCCCTTTACTCTGAAGGGGTTATAATCCCTGCTCTAGATGAGGGATGCTTTGGCCAGAGTAAGGTCAGAGGTGGAGACGGAGCACTAACCTTGCCCGCTGGCATCAAGCTTTGTAGAGCACCAGCTTCCTCACTCTCCCTGCCACTCCCCCAGTCCTGCCTCCCACGCGTGTAATTAAGCTTGCAACATCCAGTGTAAGCAAATAATAACAAGGGCATTATCTCCCTTTGTCTGTGTTTTGCTTTGCCTATCATAAAGTAATTAAAATAATGAATGCCTTGTAAAACAATAGGTAAGAAGGCTGGCAAGAGAGCATTATCTGCCATATACTGCTTGTGCTGTGAATTATTGATGCATTGAAACCACTGTGACTGGAGAGGACTTCCTGCCTCCTAGCCATTTTTATGCCGACTCCCTCCTCCAGTATTGGCCAGGTGGCTGGGAACCTGAGCCTCCCCCAGTTGAGGAGCAGAGAGTTACCAGGCCCCCTGGCCATGGCCCTGTATCAGTTCAGAATGTCCCTGGGAGGCACTACTCTAAAGGAAACACCAGAGCCTCTGATTGGAGAGCCTTCTCCCTGCCTTGACTTCTTCCCTTTCCACCCCTTGTTCTCTAGTTCTGAAATAAGCAGGTGGTTCTGTGCCTGGGAAAAGGAAGAGGCTGGGAAAGGCTGGATGTTAAGATCTGTGTCCCATCTCAGATCAGGGCAGTGATGATGATCAAGCCATGCCAGGATGATTAGGACCAGTGGCTCTCAAAGTAGGGTTCCCAGACCAGCAGCATCAGCATCACCTGAGAACTTAGACATGTAGGTCGGGGCTGGGGCCCGGCACCTTGTCTTAACAAGCCCTCCAGGTGGTTCTGATGCTGCTCAAGTTTGAGAACCACTGCTAGAGTGTCAGTGGCTGAAAGAGAAGCAAGAGGCTGGAGGAATAATTAAGTGAACATGTATTATGTGCTGTTGGGCACTGTTTAATCCCCACAATGCCTATAGGCAGGCAACATTGCCCCATCTCATAGGGGAGGTCCCGCAGGGGCAGGAGAGCTGAATCTACACTTCAGTTACTAAGGCTGCCTCTGGATCAGGGTCTCCTTTTCTTCTAGAGAACCCATTTGTGCAGAGTCTCCACATAGCTGAGACTCAGGGGTCCTACCAAGCCACTGAGATTGGCTTAAGGTGGCTTGGGCAGCGGGCTCCACAGATGCCAGCAGGCGGTCCCCAACCACACTGCCTGCAGCCTCCTCTTGAACTCTTCTAGCTCCATGGGGCCCCACACACTTGGAAATAAGACATGAGCACCTGGTGTCGCTAGTGCTGCTTCTCTCTTCCCAGCTTCACTGGGTCAGAGGTGGCTGGAGGGGGAGAACCAGGCCTCAGGAGCAGCTTCCTGCCTGCCTGCAGGTCCCCAAGAGGATGACTCATCCAGTGCCTGCCAGCTCTCGTTTTCTCATTCTGCACCACTCTTATTCACTGCAGACAAAGATTTTCACTTCCGCTTTTGGTTTTCCCCACTCACTCCAAGTCACAATGATCCTCAGGGTCAGTTTCCTTTGGAAGTTAATTCTAGTGTTTTAAATGATGAACATAATTTTGCTGGCATCTTTTAAAAATATCTATATCTGCCAAAATAATCTCAGTGAGTATTTGAGTACAGGGCTCAGTTAAATTTAAATTTTAGATAAAAAAATGAGTATGTTTTTAGTATAGGTATGGTTTGTGTAATATTTAAGGGCATAGTTACACTAAAAAAATTACTTTTTATTTGAAATTCAAAATTTCTGGGTGTCCTGTATTTTATTCAGCAATCCTAAGCTCAAGTTACATAGTCAGTGAGGAGCTGGTACTTATAACCCTATTCATTCATTCATTCCTTCATTCCTTCATTCATGTTTATTGAGCCAGCTGTATACCAGGCACTTTTTTAGGCTCTGGGGATATAGCATTTGGGAGAGGCAGACAGTATTTGAAATAAGTAAGTGAATTACAGAGTGTCTTAGAGGTTTTAAATGCTATGGAGAAAAATAAGAAAGGCGATGCTGTTGGAGGGGTCGCTATAGGGTTGCAGTTTTAAAACAGTAGCTGGAGAAGGCTTCATTGAAAAGATGATATTTGAGCAAAGACTTGCGGGAGGTGAGGGAGCAAGCTGAGACTCTGTGGGACAAGACTATTCCAGGCAGAGGGCACATTGTGTGCAAAAGAGTACAGTTTAGGGCCCGATGTGGGGCTCAGTTATCGGATGATGTCAGCCTTGTTTCATCGAGCATATTTCAAGCCACGAAGGGGAATTTATTGTCTCCTATAACCGAAGACGTTTGCTGTGGATCTCAGGCACAGCTGGATTCAGGTGTTGAAATGATGACATCAGTGTTCTGTCACTTCCGCTTTTCTCTGTGGCGCCTTCATTCTCAGGGAAGGATTTTCTTTTCTGCTCTTTCTGGCAAAAATCCCGGACTTGGGTGTGTATTGGGTTGGTGTGTGTCATGTGACTGTCCCTGGCCCCATCACTGAAGCCAGGGGCATGGAATGATATGGTTGACCAGTGTCGATTCCTGGGCCAGCGTGGGCGTATCATTCCCTTTTGAACCATGCAGATGGAGATGAGAAGATGGAGGCTTCCTTAAAGGGAAGATTGAGGGCTCCAGTGAGAAGGGCATGAAGGTTGGATAGGCAGAGACCCCACACAGGATGCTTTTCCTCCTGAGCTTTGTTTCTTTAGCAAAGGAAGAGAATAATCACATTTTTCTTTCTTTCATGAAGATATTTGAAGGAGAAAGAAGACTCTTTTTAAAAGATTTTAAAAAATGATCAAAGCCATAATCTTTTCCTTCTCCCCTACCCCTGTACCTTCAAGCCAGCTCCCACCTTAAATGAGGACCCTTCCAGCTTTGATTTTTTTGGATAGGGTGTGTCTTTAAAATCCACCTTGTCCCTACGTCTCAATCCTTATTCTCTTTGTTGCCAGGAGGCCCAGAAGATTAACAATGGCTCAAGCCAGGCGGATGGCACTCTCAAGCCAGTGGACGAAAAAGAAGAGGCAGTGGCAGCCGAGGTCGGCTGGATGACTTCTGTGAAGGACTGGGCGGGGGTGATGATATCTGCCCAGACGCTGACCGGCAGAGTCCTGGTGAGTCCTCAACACCCTCCTCACAAGAGGATTCCTGTTCTTCGGTCCACAATCACTTTGTTTATAGGGATGTCATGTTTTGTGGGGTCTTCTTCAGGCCACTGGCTGTTGGGAGGTAGGATAAACAGAGTACTTATGCGTGGTCATGGAGGAGAGGCTGGGTTCAGGTACATCTAAGCCAGTGGTTTGTGGAGGGATTTGCAGAGCGGGCCAGCGTCTGGGGCTCAGAGGTTCTGCTGGGGAGGGACTTCTGAGTGTGTGTATATGTGTGCGTGAGCGTGTGTTGGCCATCTGGGGATGTTACTGTTGTCTTCTGGCCACTAAGCAGAGAGCCCCTTTGGGCAGTTTCCTAATCTCCTGCCCTGCGTGCTCTGGATCCTCCTCACAGTGTAGATCCTCAATCATGCTGGTGAAACTTGTTGGCAGCTGATTTGAGGCTGTCTGGCCCTGTACTTAGATCATCGCTCCTCTGACCTTATGTCTGATGAGGCTGTCTCCTAGGCCCATCTGTAACCAAGGCTCATCCTGCCCCTTCTCTGTGCATTTCCTGCTTTCTCTCTGATCTGCTTATATAGAGCTTGGCTTCACTGATCTCCTGGTTCTTGGCAAGTATCATGGATAGTGACCAACCATCTCAGTTTGCATGGGATTGAGGAGTACTTGGGACTTCTCAGTGAGAGACTGGGAAAGTTATGGACAAACAGGCATAGATTGGTCACTCTGGCCGGGGCATGCTTCTGCTGTATGTGAGCCCTTCCGGGGGTAGCCCTGCCTACTGGCTTTCTTGGATCTGCTCTGGGTCAGGAGTTTCTCTGAGAAGGATGTTGCATTACAAACGATTTCTTATGATTCTGGAAGCTGTTTTGTATGGGCTGCCTTTCTTGGGCCTGAAGCTGGAGTTTGTTAAGGAGTCATTCGGCTCACAGACAGAATGAATGGGGACATCCTGATGGTTGGGTGGATTAAAGGTCATGTAGGGATGCTGGAAAATAGATATTATCACTCTCAACATTTAATGGCAAAAACTTAGTGAGGAGGTGATTGTAGATGTGGGGAGGTGGTGAAATTTCACCTGTTAGAATCCTTTGCGGGGAGAACTCTATATTTGGGACAAATATCTTACAAACAGCTTACAGGAAGGAGTAAGACACCGGATGCTTGAGTCACGAAGGTGGTAGCCAAGCAGCCTTCAAAAGGGACAGGGTTCTGTTACTTGAGGGGCCTGTCATGAGCTGAGCCTTCTGAAGAGTCTGAATATGAAGCTGTGGATGATGTCAATCGATAGCAAAATGGAAAGGGGAGAAATTAAAAGTCAGTGTTTTGGAGGAAGTGGAGAAACTGATGAGGCCATTTGCTGCAAGGAGGAAGACAAAAGAGGATAAACTGGGCAGTACTGGGTGTCTAATAAGGAATTGAAGGTGGCTTTCTGTGGATTCTGCTATGTAACCACCATCCTTATCCCTCAGAGTTTTCATTAAAGTCTCCATTGCTTTTTAGTGCTTGTACATGAGCAGATTCTGTGTGGGGAACTTAAAGAGGTTGAATTCTGGGTCTGGACATTTACTTGGGATGAAATGGAGGCAGTGCTTTCTCTACATGCGGTGGTGATGGTGGATCGGGAACAGCAGACAGTGCGATGGCACAAATATGCAACTCCTGTGGCTTCCATGTGGCCATTGCAGACAGTTTTAATTATCTTCATCAGCGTCATCCAAGAGTTTACCGAGCACCGACTCAGAGCCAGGTGTTCTTTCTAGCCCCATGGGAAACAAGGAGTGATCCTGATTCTATCACACCGTGGATTGAAGTTATTGAAGGAATGTCTGGAGGAGAAATGCTATGAGTACAAGTATTGTGTGAATGTACGTTGGGTGGAAGAAGATGAGTTTGGAGAAGTTTGGGGACATCGAGAAAGCAGTCACAGTGAGGGAAGCCTTTGAGCTGAAACTTCTATTTCAGGATGGACCAAGCACACATTTGATGATAGAGATGATATAAAAAATAAAAACATACCCAAGCTTGAAAACAAGAAAGAGACTGCTTAGTGGGCCATCAGCTGTAAATAATACCTAATAAAAGAGAGGGCATTTGAGTTGAGCTTTGAAATGTGAAATAGGATCTTGACGTCAATGCAGAGGAAATCGTTCCAGAGTGAGAAACAGCTGGAACAGAGATGGGCCATGGCGTTGATGGAAAGAGGCTCCGGCTATGAACACAAAGGCACCCGAGGTTGAAGTAAGACTGGAAAGGTGGGCTGGAGACAGCTTGTCTGATTTTCAAACACTAAACAAGAGAATTTGGACGGAATTTTGTAGGAAATGAGATTTTTAAGGGGAGGGTATCATGATTGGTGGTTGTGTAGAGAAGGCTGGTGGACAAGTGGAGACCAAATTGGTGAAGCGGGAGCTTGAAGGTGCTAGGATCAGTTAGGATAGTGAGCTCCTGGCATCTCTGACAGGATGCAAAGAGATTCCTGCAGTGGACCTGGTGAGGGCAAAGCCGGAACTAATACTGAACAGTGGGGGCCAGTAGGTGGATGTGGATGACATTGTGGAAATGGAATCACAGGCCAAGTGCACCTAATCCACCTTGATACTACTACTGACATTATCAAGAGCCTCTTGTGGGCCAGGCACTGGGTTAGACCCTATATGTTATGATCAGGTTGAAGGGTAAGGACCATGTCCTATTTGTTTGTATCTCTCATTTTGCTGTTATGTTATAGGGGTTTGTTACAAGGAAGTCAGTCTTATCAATGAATTCATTTCCAATTTAAAGTTGAGAAAACCAAGGCATAAGAAGGGCAATGACTTGCCTAAGAATATGTGGCCGCAAGTGACAGAACCAGACCAGTACCTGAATCCCTCTGGACTTTCTGTCTAGTGCTCTTTCTATGTCATTACTTCCCAGTTGAAGATAATGCCTCTTCTTTTCTAAGCCACTTCCAGCTGTCGCTTTGGCTGTGATATTTTGACTTTACCGTCTCTGAGCCAATTAGGTCCTAAGGCTACTTGGCTTGATTCTCTTAACATTTGTGTGGACAAGCACAGCCTGCCCAGGCCCCCTTGCCTGGGACTGCCCAGGATGCCAGCTGCTCTCTGAAGGACTCCCTGGAGAAAATCCTGCCTGGGTTGCTCTGACACACTCAGGACCCACTGCACCGAAAGCAGGAATCTCAGAGTTCCAGAACAGGACTCTCCTTTAGGAAAAGGCATGTCCTTGCTCTGAGCAAGGAACAGATTTCCCATCGAAGTCTCAGTGTGCAAGAGAAAGCAGCTCTGCCTGTTCAGAAACCAAAGCTGTATTTGTCTTGAGCTGTTCAAATGTTTATCCTTCCAACAATGGGACTAAAGCAAGACTAGACACCCGGCTGTTCAGAGTTTCCCTTTTCAATTTTTAATTTGTTTTCCTTGACGCAGGGCTCAGAAGCTTAGCCTTCACATCTGGGCCCCTTTTTCACTTGTTTCATTGTCACAGGTGAGACTCTCAAAGCTCCCAGGGCATTGTGGGTAAGGCCCTGCTGGGAAAGGGTTCTCCAAGGCAACTTCAGCATATCTGTAGACTCCCTGTTTGTCTAGGATCTCTCAGAAAAGCACATCAGTCATTTAGTAAGTACTTATTTCCTACCTGCACCAGGCACTGTTCTAGGCACTATGCATAAAGCAGGGAGCAACAGAGATCTAGGGTGTGAATTATTTATAATGATAAACTAGATATAAAATTGTAGAGCTCAATGTAAAAAATGGCAAGTGATAGTCACCATCCACCAGTGCTTTTTATAGCGAATGCCTGGAGCTTCATCATCGAAGCGATAAAAATTCCTTGACCAGGTTTCAGAATAGCCTGTCTTCATCTTAACTCTCACCTTGGCACTCAGGCTTTAGCTTCACAAAAACAGCATGACTGGACCGAGCCTTCTTTTGGAGCACCTGGCTGAGAGATTCCACATCAAAGTGAATACCAGGCTGTCAAGGGTTACTGCTTCCTTTATCTTTTCTTATAATTAAAAATATTTATTTTTTGATTTTAGAAGTGGTACATGCTTATTTCAAAAATTTGGAATGTACTGGAAGAAATGCTAATAAATTCCAGTTTGGGATTTGGAGGTAGCCCACCATGAGGAACATATTCATGTAGCCATAAATACCATCAGGATACCTCCCCACCGTTTGGGCATTGTTGAGGACTTTGTTCACTATGTCTCATATTATCCATTCTATGCACAGACTCAGGAGACAAGTAGTTCTTTGTGCCAGGTTTGCTGTGGTCCTCTTGGTGAACTTCCAGTGAACTCTCTAAATTGGGAGAGGGATCATGGCTCTCTTTTTGTCATGGCCGCTTGGAGCCAAGTTGGTGACCCTCTGAAAATACCTAGTGTCTCAGGGTTTGCATTCTGTGCATTCACATGCCCTTGGCTTCACTGCTGTGTCTCTCCTCTCATTTTCCCTTTGACATAATTTCCTCATTCTTCTCTTAAAACTTTACATTATGTGGTTATATGTTCTATGTAGTTTTGTGAGCAAATTAAAATCCTTTTAAGAATAAGAAAATGTATAAATAAAGAAGATAAGAAACACACTAAGTCAGCTTTTGTATCGTTTGGTTGTACTTTATAGAATCCTAAGCCAAACTCAATATTAGCGATTGTCTAGTTCAAGGTCAGTTAGTTTTTATGTAAAGGGTCAGATAGTATTTTAGGCTGTGCAGACCATTGAGATTCTGACTCAACTACTCAACTCTGCCTTTGTAGTTTGAAATTAGTGACAGACAATACACAGGTGTGACTGTGTTCCAAGAAAACCGTATTTACAAAAACAGGTAGTGAGTGGGCCAGATTTATTTCATGGGCCATAGTTTATTGACTTTTGGTCTAGTTCATCTCCTTATTTTATAAATAAAGAAATCAGAAATTGAACAAAATTCCTTAGGGAGGAATTTCCTTAGGGAGGAATTTCCTAAGAAATGTAGCACAAGATTGACAGTATCAGAAAACTCATTTATAATGGGGGTTGTTATAGACACACAGATACGCACATGGATAAATACAGGCACATATACATACCCACACCATCTATACTAGTACCTTGTTTCTGAATATTTATATTAATTTCCACATTGATCTCAGAGTGACTATTTCCTTAGAGAAACTATGTCTTATAGCCAAGCATAGCTGTTTTACCTCAAAGTTTAAGCAGGGTCTACACTGCTTGGACTGTATCTAAGCCCCTTTACAGATTCAGTGTTTTGTGCTTCTCTTCAAAGACTGGTCTTGCTAATACAGTTATGAGCTCTTTGAGCAAAGATAGAGCCTTTAGAATTATTCTTTTGATTATTTTCCCCATATTCCCATGGTACTGTACTATATTTGAATATTGCTTTAGGATGCATACACATCTAATCCATGAACTGAAAATATATGCTACTTGCTTTACTGTCTGGGGGATATTAGTCGAAGTAAGGAGAAAGAAAACTCCAGTCTTCCCCTTTATCTTCCTAAATATATTGCACGTGTAGCATTTTACATTAACATTATATACATAGCCTGGACCATTCTATCCTTATATCCTAGGGCACAAAAGAAAATATGTATATCCTTTCAAATAGAAATAATTCTGTTGATTTAATAGAATTAAGTAGATGGCGCTCACTGCTGTACTGTTTGCCTTTGAAACTGGAGCAGTTGAACAAAATGGAGGTGCATAGGGGCAGAAGCTTAATCAAATATGTGACATTCATTGCCATCATTTCTCCCTTTAGGTGGCTCATGGTGCTGGTGATATTTCTCATCAGCATTCTCTACTTTCCTTCTTCATTGGTGACTGGTGGCAAATTCACACACAACTCATATTGCCATCTTTTTCTATCTTCTTCTTATCTATGCTCCACTCCTTTTTTTTTTTTTAAACATTTTAGATAAATCTACATAATATTTTTATATCATCTACAAATGCCCTATGTAGCAGAAAGACCAGAGGTTTCATGGGCCTGTATTTTTACTAAGAATGCCCCCATAGTAAAAAAGTAGATCCTGTTCTCTGCATGATTGAGAATAAATTGGATTTTTTTAAATTAACTTCCCTAAGTGAAGCTACTTTTAAAGGAACCACATGGTAATTCCCTTTCAGGACTTAATAAGGCTCCTCATTTTATCCTGTGCATAAATAGAGTTTATATTTTGGATATGAATCCTAAGTAAAAGAAGGTATACTTTCCTTATATTATTAAACATGAAATTTTGTCTTCGTCTGATGAAAGATACACTAAATTTGTTACCTGTGACCCAGCATCATTGGACAGGAAAACATGAATCAGAGAAGTCACTGAATCCAGCAGACACCCACGATAGATAGTGAGCTGCCTGTCACCGGAGATTGCTGAAGAGAGCAGAATCACATAGGGTGGCACTGTTGCTGACCTTTTGTTAGACTTCATCCTCATTGCTTTAATTAAGTTCTATAGAAAACTAGGTCTAGGATACGCTCCAGGATAAAAGTGGTTCCCTGGAACTCGGACAAACTTCATTTCTTATCTCCTTTGAGATCGCCAATGCTTATCATCGTGTAAGTCTCAAAGAAGTCTTGCAGTAAGAAAGCAGAAGAATTTTTTTTTGCCCAGCATTTCCCATTCCTTTCTCACCATGAAACCCTTTCCCCATGAAACACCTGCGGGCATGACAACACACTTTGGGAAACACATAGCTAGCTTAGGGATCAGCAAACTGTAGCCCATGGGCCAAATCTGACGGACCGCCTGTTGTATACGGCCCACAAGCTAAGGATGGTTTTTACATTTTTAAATGGTTTATAAAAAGAGTCAAAAAGAATATTTTGTGACATTTGAAAATTATATGAAATTCAAATTTCAGTGTTCATAAACAGAGTTTTATTGGGATGCAGCCATGCTCATTCATTTACATATTTCTGTGGCTGCCATGCTACAACTGTAGAATTGAGTAGCATCCGCAGAGTCCGAAATATCCACCAGCCTGAAATAGTTACTGTCTGGCCCCATACAGAAGAAGTTTGCCAACCACCAAACTAAACCAGCAAGTTCTCCTGTTCTATGACTGTCAGTATCTCTCTCTAAAGGGCCAATGTGACTGCTTCACAGTTCCTGATGACACAAGGTAACGGCTAAGATGTATTATCTATCTCCTTTTCATAGAGACACACTACATTTGCCTCCACAAACTCAACTGAATGATGTGGTAGAAATGGGGAGGCAGAGCCTAGAGCCAGATGGGCCCCCAAGTTCCACAGCAGGAAATCACAGCATAAGATTTACCCTTCCTACATCAGTGGAATGCGTAGGGGACTTCTGTAGCACAGTCACTCCCTAAGTCTTCCCTTCCATTGCCTGTGTACCTTGCAGTCAGCGCACCCTACCTCCCCGCCCCCTCTCCCCGACAGCCTTGTGTCTAGTCCCTGCTATAGATAGCACTCCTGGTTCAGGCTCCTCAGCCGTGCTGGCTTCGGGTCTGCCTTGCTGGCCTGCAGGCCACGTGCTGTGTGTGCAGACCTCTCCAGAGCATTCTGTAAACAGCAGCTGTTAATTTTGCTAGCTGGTGTGTTGGCTTCTCTGACCTCCCCTGAGAAAATGAAGGAGAGTTTCAAAAATCAATTCTCTGACGGCTCTGGAGAAAGAGAGCCTCTTGTGGCCTCTGTTCTCTGGGGTTTTAGGGTAAGGGGTTGGGAAGTGGGTGCCTGCTTTGTCCTTTCACCTCATCCATCTGTCTGCTCATCCATCTATATCCATTCATCCATCTGTCTAGTACAAATACCTTTACTGGTGTTCCCTGACACACAGAAGTGAATGTAGCACCCAGTCAATGGGTGCCTAATAAATAAGGCAGGGCACTTTGGTATCTGTGTAGTAAACAGGCCAGGCCAGCTTTCCCCTGCCAGTCTCTCTACCTCTTTTCTGTTTCAACTTCTCTTTTGGGGCTGGGATATAGGAGTCCCGCCCTTTTGCTGATCCAGCCCCATCTGAAGTGGGGCTCCTGCTCTCTTTTGATCTCTGTCTGGCTCTTTGTGTCCCTTTCCTACTTGATTAAAACTGACAGGGAGGATGGGTGGAACACTTAGCATCCATCCCCAAAACTTCAGCTCTTGCTTTTCCTCTGTCTCCGGGATGTGCATCCTTAGATGCTGTGGCCCTTGAAATATGGAGGGCTGCTCTGTGTGGCATGGTAGGGCTGTTAGGAACCCAGTGCCTACGGTCATTTTGCTGAGTCCCAGCTCCACCACTCTCCAGGGCTTTACCCTGGGTTACTTGCTTCATCTTTTGGTGCCTCAGTTTCCTCGTCTGTTCAATGGGCATAATAATAGTCCTTGCCTATTAGTTTGAGACATTGATGGTCAGTGAATGTAGAATATTTAGAACAGTGCCTGTTTCATGATTAGTGCTTAAGAAGCATTGGCTATTATTATTTTTGTTATTGTTATGTCAGCCCAGTCACCATGTCAGAGAGGAAATGAGCTGGTGTGGAGACACAGGAGTGAGTGGAGAATAAATCATTTACTGTGACAGAGATGGAGCAGCCTTCAGACCTCACCAAACTTAAACGTCCTCTCAGTGTTGAGCTAGCTCTGGGTATGGACATTTGAAAGGAGTCTGAGTATCCCAGGCAGGCCCAGGTTTGGGTCCAGCGAGCTGACGATGTTTGCTCCATACACACAATTCAAGCCCTGTTGTTCCTGAAGCAGGCTCATGCCAGCCTGACTCACCATTGTCAAGTTGGCCAGGAAATTATCACTTCATATAGCTTCCCCAGTCTGGCTAGGGGCCAGAGGGAGGGCTGGGCTCTCCCTGGGAGCTGTGCATTATAGTAGTGTGTGTCACAGGAAATGCCTTGGCAGGATGACAGATGAATCTTGTAGAAAGAAGGTCAAGTGTGCGTACTGTGGTCCCCATGTCTTGTCCTCCCTGGATGTGGGTGAGGCTGACAGACACAGGGCTGGTTTCAGAGGGCTTGTCAGCACCGATATGTGGGAGATGTCTTTAACATTCATTTTGGTGGACAGCAACCACAAGTCCACTGGATGAATACAGGAAAGTGTGTTAAGTGACCAGAAGATAAGGATACTAATTCTATTGTACATGTAGAATCCTCTGAGCTGTTCATCCATTCCTTCAAACATTCCTGGAGCACCTACTAGGTGTCTGACGCTATTCAAAGCACTGGACACATGTTGGTTCTTTTAGTAAAATCTGCAAAGTGAAATTGTCCAAAGTGTTGAAAGTGAAAATGTTATGCTTGTGTTTTGCTACAAATCTTTTGGGTGGCAAGGTTTTTGAAGTAGTTTGGTGATAAATCAGAGCCTGCAGCCTATCCCTCAGTCCTTGGACAGGCTTGGGAGGCGACTGTCCCGATCCTGATCTCACATCCTATGTCTTCCTGTTGCTGGACCCGAGAGGCCTGAGCAAATGTGTTTATATGACTAATGTGAGCCTCCTCCTCCTCCTAAGCTCCTTCCTTCCTTCTTCCTTCCTTCCTTCTTTCCCTTCCTTCCTTTCCTTCCTTCTTCCTTCCTTCCTTCCTTCCTTCCAACTTCCTTCCTTCCTTCCTTCTTTCCTTCCCAACCAATAAAAGCTGGTGCCCCCTGGAGGCTTTGTAGGAGATGGAGCCCGTCATCTTGGGCTGGGAGAGTTTTCTCATCCAGCTTCTCTCTTCATCCTCACTAGAGGATGCCAGTGATGTAGCAGACCCCATTTGCCAGAATAATATCCTAGTGGACTGAAACTCTCCTTGGAGCCTCCATTTCAGCTACGAGGAAGTTTGGTTAGCAAGCCGACTCAAAAATAGAGATGATGATGATGGTGACGAAGTTGCTAGCCATTGTTATTGCTGGGGGTCACGTGCTTGGAAAGTCACACTTGGGACCGCATGCAAGCTGATGCTTCCAAGTTTAGTTTACTAGGCTATGTTTAGGAGCAGGCAGACTGACTCGTGCCTGCAGGCCCCAAACATCCCAATTTGGTGCACTAGAAGCCCCATTTTTAGGGCCTGTGTCCACAAAGAAGCTCCCCCTCAACCCCCAGTGAAACAACTTCTTCAGGGGAATGGTAACAACAGAAATCTGCCATTTGCCCTAAAATTTTTATTTCTAAAAATGTTCTCTAGTGTTTGAGTAGTGAGGAAATGAGGACAGGACAGTTAGTTAGTTGTTTCTCTTTCTTTCTGAAGGAATTAGGGCACTCGAAAACTCAATTAAAGGCACCTAGGTCTCTTAAGCACCAGGCCTATCTTTTTGCTCATCCAGTTAATTTTAGTTCATAAAATTGGCCTGGTGCTAACGTGGAGGGACCATCAAAGCTGGGAAGCCAGGGGCCTGTCTTGAGTGGAAGCTTGGTTCCAGTTCACAAGCCTGTGGAACACAGATTTCCCTAGGGCATCACTAGTTACCCGTAGACTGTGTGTGCCTCCTTCCTAGGCAAGCACATCTCTGCGCTTTCCTTGCTGATTGGAGATGGGTTAATCCAGAAAGTAAATGGCCTGGGCATGTTGGTTTCTTGCACATGTGAAGGATTTAGGATCTAGCGGATTGATTCGAAGGGTTGAAAAACCATCACCTTCCTACGACTATTCCCAGACTACTTTAGCAAAGATGCTGAATTTCGACCTTTTCCCCCCAATCTCTCTCTCTCTTTTTTCTTTCCTTTTTGTGGCTGTAGGTGAGGGGACTGTCCTAAGGGAAACAGGGAAGAGCTCATTGAAAAGAAGAGAGGAAGAAAAGACACCTTCTCACACCACCCTCCCTTAGGTTTGAGCTTTGCTTACACTAAAAATAGCTTGAAACAGGGGCCGAATCACAAAAAGGCAGCATTTCAGAGGGCAGAGGCTGCTGGCTCCCTGACTGCCACATGAACCTGCTGGGTTTGTTAGACTCTGCGTCCCTCCGGATTTGCACAGGGAGGTGTGGGGTTTGGAATCCCATCGGGAGGGGTCCAGACCGTTCTTGTGTGTCTTGCTAGGTCTGTCTGGAGCTAATTATATCAGCTGGTTACTCACAGAGCAGGCTGCCTGGGCTTATGCCCCCAGGGGTGAAAAATAACTTCCTGCAAAGAAAAGCTGTTGTTTTCAGGCGCTGTTTAATCCCACAGGCACCTGCCTGGGCTCCTGGGGCAGCTGTCATGAGGTTATTGTTCTCTGAGCCATGAGGTAGGCAAGTTGGTTTCCTGACCACCTTAGACCTCTCCAGGAAGAAAGCCTCGAACACCAGAAGGACGGAAACAGTTTACTTACCTAGGTTCATGTGGGTGTCTCTCTGGGGCTTGGGGATTGGTGATGGTTGGTGTTTGAGATACGAGAATAGAAATGACAAGTCACTGTCATCTGAGGAACTGTGGTCAGCAGAAAAGTGGGTTCTAATTATGACTCTGCCATAAAATTTTTAGTGACCTTGGACAAGTCAGTGCTCTTTCAAGGCCTGATGTCTCCATGGATAAAATGAGGGAAGAGCCAGTAGTCTGTTAGTAGTTTGTTTCCTTGTAGCCTAGACTGTTTCTACGTTTTCTCATTCCTTCTACCATCCTCAGTCAGCAAAGGCAGCAAGGGATGACCTCAGACCTACTGTGTACTTGGCACTTTGCTAGGCACTAGGAGAGCTGCAAAAAGGAGAAAGAATAGTCCTTTTCAGAGCTGCTGGAGCAACTAGAGAGAAGCAGGAAGTAGTCAAGGAGTGTCCCTGTGTGGGCCTCCCCTGGCTTAGTCCATTTGAAATAAACTCTAAAACTCTCCCCGTGTGATAGGGCCTTTGCCTTTTACTTATCTTCCATGATTATTTTTCTTCTGTACTTCTTTCCAGGTGGATTTTCAATCTACAGAGAAGAAGGGAAGCATGGAGTAGCAGGAGCAGGGCCTTCGACTGTGGAGTTGGGCGGGAGGAAGGGTGCTTTGGGAGGAGAGGTTCACGTCCCAAGGGGACGCTTTCTCCCAGGAGGAGTTGGCTTCTTTTAAACTCTTCAGTCTTGAAGGCCCCTCCTTGAGCTGTCTTCAGACAGTTGGAAACCTCTGAAGAGGTCACATTTCAACTTGGTAAGCCCACTAGCACAAAAATTAATGTTAAGAGCCTCCTTTCTGATTGAGCAGGCTTTACCTGGGGAGACCCTGGGTGAGAAGTCAGAATGGCTGCTGAAGCAAGTCATCTTGTTTCTGAAAGTCCATTCAGAAGGCAGAAGCAGCTCTCTCTCTACCTGTAAACATTTCATAAGAGGCACATTTATTTGAAATAATGACTGGTAGAAGCACTCAGGAGGGACTGAGGAGAAGGAAACATTTCCGTGGTGAATGCCGTTTTTATTTCTGGAGCGAGACAGCATACCAGTGGGCTTGTGGGAGCTTCCAAGTGAACTCCCAAATTTACAGCAAGGGTGTGAACACTGTGTGTGATTAGCGGATTTGGCATTGCAGAAGTTCCCCAAATGAGGCTTCATTTAAGGTAAACTCTTAGATGAACTTAAAAACAACAACAAACCTTCAACTGGCTAATTCAAGTGTTTCCAATTTAATTTACATGATTTAAGCAAAGACTGTTAGTAGCCTTGCTAGTAAAGACTGAGCTTTGCCTGGGTGCTAAATTACAAAACGCCGCTGTTCCCCTGACCTGTGTCCTCTTTGCAAACCGGTGGGTTTCCTGGGTGTTTTTACCAGAAGGTTTCATCACTGAAGCAGGTTTCCATAGCACCCTGGCCCGGATGGGGTTGCTGTGTTGGGGGTTTAGGGTCATCCCCAGGAAACACCTTGTAGAGCTAATTCAGCAAGCCACCCTTCTGGCCTTTCTCGAAAGATACAATTCCTTTTCCCCGGGTTGTGATGGAGAGATCTAGACAGAACAGAAATAAATAAGTAACCAGATTCTCTTTTATTTCACTTTCTTTCAGGCACAGCCTCTGGTGCTAATTATTTCTGCTGTAGATTTTATCAGACCTTGCATCCCAGGTCTTTTGCCATAGGTGGTATATTTTAGAGATGCAAAATGACATGAAAAACCATCCGCCTTCCTGAAGGATTATTTTGTGTACATTAAACAGACAAAGTAAGCCATTTACAAGTGAGCTGTTTGTTCTCAGAGATCTGGAGGAAATCTGAATTTCTAATTCTGGGCTCTTTAATAATTTTCAAAAGAACCGAGGGTAATAATTAAATGTCTTTGAACTTCCCCAGGCTATCTTCTATTCCGAGGTCTCAAAGCATTTGAAAAGAAATAGAATTCTCTACCTTGATGAATTCCTTAAGAGGGTAGAGGGGGCATCAACCCCAGAAGGAGCTTTTTATCAGAATGGGGGAACCTAAGGTAAAGAGGCTCGAGGAAAATACACAAGGTCACTTGGGAGCTTCAGACAGAGTTGAGTGAAGGGCCTTCAAGCCCTTCTTTTTCTTCATAAGCTTTGCTGCTAAGATTTGGGACAAAGGCTAAGGAGAGAGAAAGGAGAGGTAGAACGTCGTTAAGGGTATTTGTAATAAGAATCCATGTGACATGTAGCATTTTATAGCTTTGGTGTTTAAGGATTAGAAATGATCTAGTCCAGGGATGGTGAGCAAGTTTCATCTCCTGGGCCCATTCTGATTCACTGGTGGTGGTTACACAGGATGCTTTGCTGATCATTCATCCAGGGCTCAGCAACAAAGAGTAAGTGGGCTCTACTCTCCAGAATACTGTAGGTGATTAGTGATTTCTGCCATGAGCAATGGCTTGGAGGGCAGTAGGAACAGTGCTATTTATGCCTTATTATGACTTGGCTATGTCTAATTTAGGTCATTTTCCTTAAAGTTTACTTTATGTGTGACTAAAGTGAGGCTTGTCCAAGGTCATACAATCAGTCCCAAGCAGCATATGGACAAGAACCCATGTTTCCTGCCTAGTATTTGATACTCCTAGGTTAGATCTCAGAGGAGCAGAAAGTTGTCAGTTTTCTGTATGAGCCTTATTTTTCTTTTTTTCATATTGCAGCCTGACTTCAGATTTTTCCATCTGGAGATTTTCTCCGGTGTTTGGAGAAGCAGAGGGGGTGGATTTCAGATCTGCAAAGATTCTACAGACAAATAGAAATGCAAGCACCATTTCCCATTTGTTAGGTCCACCTTCAAACCTCTCTTAGCCCAGAGCACATGGCGATCATGCTGATCTTGGCCTTCCCACTGCAAAGCTTTCCCCTCAGCCCACTCCTGGGGTTCCAGTCTCCTAATCTCTGTGATGCCTTTCCCTGCACCCCACTCCCCCTTTCTCTGTAAAGAGCTTTCAGTGGGGGCCGATGCTTCATTATTTCCTTTCTTGCTTCGGAAGCCTCACCCTCTATTTCTTTGTCTTTTCTCCCTTAATGTTTTATCTCTTCAGGTATTCATGCTCACATCTTAATGGCTGTGCTTACAGAGATAAATACATTTTGCTTCTGACCAAAAGCAGTTTCTGCCCTGACTTGAATTTAAAAGCCTGCAAGAGTTGTAGGGTGGGAGCAGGATAGAGTCCTCGGCTTCATCCCAGGAGCCATAAAAGTTGCGAAGATTTTATTGCCATCATCAAGATGAAAATGGGATTCCAAGCCTTCAGATATGAAATATAAATAATAAGGAAAACTTTAGCTTTTGTCTAAACAAAGTTCTCTTTACAGTTTTATGAATTTACCTATTGTGCCCATACCCTGGCATCTGTTTCATTCTGATGTCAGACAGAAACTTCTCAGGAATTTATACAAAACTGGGGCTGGAGAAAGAATTTCAGACAATTGGCAGAGCGTGGAAGAAAGCTGACAGATTATGTTCTTGGGTTATAACTCATTCCCAAACTCTTCCTCCATCCCTCAATTCTGCTCCTCTACTACCAACTCAATGGGAATTGGAATAGAAAGTACCATTAGTTGTAAGACACAGGCTGGATTCAGATGCTGGTGCTGTGATTGATAAGATAGTGTGACAGACAGGACTGCAGTTTGCTTTCCCAGGCTACCTTTCATGTTTAAGGTGTCCAGATTCTTTGTCCAGATCGAATTTGCGATCTTGGCTTTAGTAACCAGCCACACACAACTGGGAATGGCTCAGCCTACATTTCCATGTAGTGCTCAGTTGAGCCCCACGTTTCACCTTCTCTGGAATCATGTGCCATGCTGGGCGGCCAAGAAAGTACCCAATGAGTGTTTCTGGAACTTGTTTCTGGTTTGAATGATTTGGTGCAAGACCGATATAGATATCTTACATCCTGGCAGTAACCAAGTCGTGTGGATTTGCTCCCCATGCTCCTGTCTCCAGTGCCCTGGTTTAGGCCTTGTGACCTCTTCCTAAATCTATTATAACAGCTGCATTTACCCCAATTACCCCATCTCTTCCCTTTAGTCCACCTTATATACCATTGCAATGTGAGTTTTTCCCAAAGCCAGCTTGGTTAGGTTCTTCCATGGCTCAGGGATCTTCAGTAGTTTCCCTTGGCCTAGAGCCCAAACTCCTTGCAGGGCTCATCATCATCTGGCCCCACTCTCCAGCCGGCCTTCCCTCTCTTCTCCATGTACTCCATGTGTTCAAATCCTATTCATCTTGAAGATGAAGCATGGGGTTGTCCCCTCTATGATGCACCATTCTTGTACACTATTCACATACACTTGTGCAGCTGATGTATGTGCCCTATTAAAGACAGCAGCCGATTGGTTAAAGCACTGGCTGTAGAGTTTGACTTTTGAGCTAAGTTTGACTTTTGCCCTGTCATATACTAGTGTGACCTTGGATGAGTGACAGTAGTAGTACCAACCTTGTAGGGGTATTATGAGGATTAAATGAGCTAATATTTATAAAGTGTTTAGAACTGTAGTTGGCACATACTAAATGTTATATAAATTGTTTATTAAACTGATTCAGTAAACCGCAGATTTTGTGAGAATAGGAAACACGTATTTTAATGTTATAATCCCCTTTGTCCCAGATTGCTGTGAGAATGAAATTTTTAAAGAGAGAGAAAGAGAGAAGGATAGAGAGGATGGGAATACATGTGAAAGCACTTTGTCATTTCTTCACCCAACTGATATTATTGAGTACCTAGAAGTACCAGACCCTCAGCCCAGTAGTAGTTGTTAATGATCAAAATGGAATGAGATGGTTTCAATATTCAAGGAACTCACAGTCTAGGGGAAAAGACAGAGATGTAAGTCAATATCTAAACATATTGACTATAACTATATGGAAGACAAGTGACAAATCTTATTTTGTTCTTATCCCTGTCTTATAGATGAGAAAACCAAGACTCAGAGATTTTTTAATAACCTAGGTAAGACCATACATCGGAATTGGGATTTAAACCTGGGTTCCCGTGATTTGATGGCTCAGGCTCTTTCTGCTGTACCACATGCTTCTCAGTCAAGAATGAGTGAAGGAATGAATGAATGTGTGAAAGAATGAATCGGAAGATCCCAAAGACATGTGGCTCCAGGAAGAGAAGATCAAACCAGGGATCTGCTAGCGAGGATGAGTTCTAAGTCAGATTAGGCAAGAAGTAAACCCCTGAAGTTATACCTGTTCATCTAGGCAAGCATTTACTATGAGGGAAAGTTGGGAGAGTTTCTTCGCTTCCCTTTTTTGGGCCATCTCGCTCTTATCGTCATGCCCCGATGTCCTCTAGCCATTTCTCTCTGAGGCACAGGTGGTTTTTTTCTTCATCTCTGGGTAATAGCAAGGACAAAAAGTGGATGCGATGATAGATGGGAAGGTGTGCAACCATTCTCTTTGATGTACTTTCATTATAATGGGCCCATTTTGAGGGTTTCCATAGGTACAGGGACAATGCCTCTCCACTGGGCCTCATCAGCCACAGAATGATCAAGGCATCAGGGAAAAGTCTGGAGTGAAGCTGGCTTGTTTCTATGGCAACCATTGCTTGCCTCAACCCTGCACATACTCTTCTCTCTTTCCACATAGGCATGTATTTATTTATTATTGGCTCAACCTGGGAGTGCCCAAGTGGCTACGTAGGTGTTGTCTCTGCTTCCATTTCTGAAGTTACCCTCTCAATTTGGAGATCACCCACAGGTGGGTGGCCAGAGGCACAAGCTTTGCCCCACCAAGATAAGCTCTTTATTTTAGGCCCCAGACCTTCTGTTGTCTGTAAGCATGATTACAGTGATCCTGGGCGTAGGGTATGTTAGAGATGCTGATCTAGAGCTATTAGAGTCGGACACTGTAGGGTCCTGCAGTGAATTGCAGACTGCTGGAGAGCCGATGGTGGCGCATATACCTTTACAGATGGCTTGTTGCTCTCTCCTAGGGATGCCCATGAGCTGGCTGAGCATGCATGGACATGAGAAGCTCTAGATCTGGGCTGTCCACTAACCCCGGGTGGCTACTGAGCATTTGAAATATGGCCAGTCTAAATTGAGATATACTAAAAATATAAAATTTAGTACAAAAACAGTAGAAAGACTAGAAAATATTATTAATAATTTTAATATTTATTACATCTTGAAATGATACTATTTAGGACAACCTATCCAGAACCTAATCTAGGGTAAATAAACTATCATATTAAAATTAATTTCACCTTTTTTTAATTTTGAAAAATATGCCTCCTTGATGAATAGTGATGGTTGTATAACATTGAATTTATTTGAGGCCACCGAACTGTTACTTAAAAATGGTTAAAATGGTAAAAGTTGCATTATGTATTTTACAATGATTAAAAGAGAGCAAAAAGAAAAAAAAATGTTTGATGGGAAAGGAGCCATCTCTTCTAGGCTCTTTCTTAGGAGTCTGGACCACTTTCCCAGAAGCCCACAGGAGCACCTCCCCTTTTATCTCATGGGCCAGGACTGAGTCACATGCTTGGTTTTAAAATGCTTGCTGGCAAAGGGATGAGACCACCAGGCTGGCTCAGACCAACTAGGTCTATCTACCTTAGAGTGAGGCTAGGGTCTCTTGAGGTTACCTGCATCCCTGAACAAAACTAGGGCTCTCTGAAGAAGGAAAGGGATGGGGATGCCTGTTAGAGAAGCAGCCAGCACTCAACCTTAAAGGGAAATACACCAGAAAATCAGTGTATGTGAACTTCAGGTGAAAGCCATTTGAAAACTTCTTCCCCCAACGCTTTGTAGCATTAATGGTTAAACAAAGTGTCCGGGCTTTTCTCTCTCATTTACAAGCTCTGTGACGTTTGACAGGCTGCTTTACTGTGTCTCGTTTGCTTCATCTGTAAGATGGGAATAATTAGAACTGTGTCTGGCAGTTCAGCTGTCGTCGGGGACTGCATGAGAGCTGTGGCTGTGCCGAAAGCCTCCCTGCCCAACCTAGCCTGCACACCACGGCTCCCCTGGCAGGCAGAATGCTGACTCTGAGATACAGGAATCACCCCAAAAGGAGAATTTAATCAGATGTAATGATGACCGTTTGATGGATGGTTTTCCTTCTCTGGCTGGTCCTAAGACGACTATTCCTAGTTGAAGGGCCTCCTCCTGAGCACTGTATTAACTTCATGGAAAACAAAGAGAGGTAAAAAGATCCATGAAGAGGAAACCATTTGCTGGGAGCCATCTCATCCTGGCAAGTCTGACTTAATTGAACTCGAGTCTGCTGTGCTCACTTGTGTGGTTCCTGGCTAAGCAGGCATTTGAAGCCACATTGCCCAGTGCCTTTGCATTTTCAGTCCCACTTTTGAGCCGTTTTAGGTACCTATCAGGAGGATGTATGTGTTAAGGTGTCTGAGGGGAAGAAGGGCCTGGGTTTAAAGTTATTAAAGTCAACAATTGAAGAAAATAAAATGACAGGTGAATTTGTGATTCCCCTCACAGTTATATGGCACCAAGGGCAGACACGGAAGATCTGTTGGGATTTAAACCTAGGAGTAGCGAATGTGGGGAATGGTTCTTTATGAACCTTAGACCACAATCATTAGATATCAAAAAATTCTAGTCTCAACTCGAATTGCTACCTATTGCTTAGAGAAATAGAATTTCAGTCCTAGGAGGTACTATAGAGAGTCCTGCCGAGGAGCAAACTGAGACTTGCCTGGAGCAGGAGGCGTGCTCCTGCTTACACAGCGAATTGGTGTCAAGTGCCACATTTTTCTGAAAGAGTCTTCCTTATATTTTTTATAGCTTTCACTTTTTTTTATAACTTCCCCCTATTTTAACTAATTTCCATTTCTTGTCCTTCATAACTTTCATTTTTCTTTATAACATTTATAATTCTATAACATATACATACTTTGCTTACCTATTTTATTTATTATCTATCTTTCTCTGCTCCCACTAGAATCCATACTAGCCCCATAAAAGTAGGGATTTTTGTCTGTTTAGGTCACTGCTGTGTCATTAACATCTAGTGCCTGGAATGTAGCAGGTGCTGAGTGAATAAATCTGTTGAATGAATGGATAAGAGCCTAATGGGCCTCATACGTCCATCTAATTCAGAGTCCCTTGGAGAGAAATAGGAAAGCCATTTCCATTCCAAATGGGACTCTAAGGTCAGAAAGGCATACAGTTGCCCAGGACTAAGCTCTAAATACTGACTTTCTAAGAGGTCATAAGTTTTGGGACATCGTGTGCTTTCTCTTTTCAAGTAGAAAAGTTTCACATCGTAGTGCCCACTACACTGTTTTAATTTAACAGCAGACAGGGTAAATACTTGGGGCATCATTCCTTCAAAATGGAAGACATCTTTCACATGAAGTATCAGTAGTTTTACTGAGTTAAGGGGAGGGGAGCAAGTCTTCCAAAGCAAGGCCGCGAAGCAAAGCTGTGAAGGCAGAAATGATCTTTCGTTCAGCAGACATTCATTTGAGCACCTAATGTGTGCTAGGCTCTAAGCTGCATGTGGATCTGTGGCTTGTTTATGAGTACATTTGAGAGAATAAAGGTTCAGGACTAGGATACTAAGGGAGAGAAAGATTAACATTTTCTGTCAGGTTCCAGAAATGTGCCTTCATTCTTCTGTAAGGTAGGCTGAGCAAGAAAGTAATGTAGGAAGAAAGAGTCTCTTCAAAGGACCCTTGCTCTTGGTGTTACATGAAAATGTTTCTCTGTGAGGGAAATGGAGGAAGGAAACTGAAGTGATTCTGTGGTTGACCCACAGGCTGAATAAGAACCTGAAATTTGCAAAATGCTTCTCAAAATTTGAGTCGGGGCTGGGCTTCCTAAAGAGGACTTGTGGTGGAGGGGGAAACCACCAAGCTGGAAGGCTCAGGGCCGAAAAGAGATGCAATGACTCTTTGGCAGCAATTGAAGAATGTTCTTCATGTTGGGTATGAGAAGAGGGCGGGGCCGAGTATGATGCTTTCAATCTAATGAAGAAAGCGCTTTCAGATGATGATATAAAATTTCCAAAATATTTTTGTTTATTCTATACACACTCATTCATTCTTTTTCTCCCTGCAAGATGAACTATAACTCCAGCTAATAACAAGTGCTAGTATTTATTAAGGATTTTCTAAGTGCCACATATGGTGCCAGGTACTTTCCCCGAGTTATCTCTTTAATCCTCACATCCGTAGCATGAGGTGGGTACCATGTTCATCCCCATCCTATGTACCTATATGTGAGGAAACTATCACTTGGGGAGGCTAAGTAACTTGCCTTAGGAAGTGGCAGCCCTGATGGATATACTGGCTCATGTAGATATTAAATGTTTTATACTGAAAAATAATACACTTGGTGTTATGGGGCAGAGATGATGAGCTGCTGGCCCTTGAGCTTGATGTAGACTTAATGTGATTTTATCTCATTAAGGAAGCACTTACCAAAAGGTTACATACTCTTTAACTCCTGTAATTGTAAATCTATAACATAGTTTTAAAAGCTTTTAGTGATAATCTTTCAAAATTAGAGGTTGCTTATAAAAGATTCTCTTTATTTCTCATTGTATTATTGTTGTTTGTTTTCTTTTCTCTTACCTATATCTGATTTTCTCCTTTCGTTTGCATCCTAGACACCTTTCTCAATCACATCTCTCTGTTTCTTTTCTATCAGTCTTGTTTTCTCCTCTTATGTATTTATTCAGCTGTTTCTTTTCTTTACTTTTCCCTTTTTACTCTGTACCTGTTGGTGTCCCTTAAATGCCTATGATAAAGAATTCAAGTGTGTTCTTATTGCTTGTTGAGTAGAAGAGAGTTTTATGCTTTAATTAAAAACCCGTTGATGATTTTAATGCTTCTCTCTTTAAAATAACATTGAGTTGCCTTTTTACTTAATTGGTATCAGAGAAATATTCTGATTCCCTTTTGGACAGTGGTCCTTGATGGGGCTTGCAATTTCCTGTTCACCAGTTGTGTGGAGAAGTTCCTATTTGATCTGTTGTCTTTCTTGGTTATTTATTCAATTTAACATAGAAATCTTTAAACAGACACCGTTTTCTACAGTGTCAGGGGACTACCTTGTTATTCCTCAAACATCAAATAAAACAATGCTTGTGAACCAAGAACCTCTGAATAGAAACCAGACAATTACCAAGGGTGCTATCAGCATCTAATCTTGGTGTTCGTAATTGAAGAATGAAAACCAATGTTCACGTAGAGGCCATGGAATGAGGCTTTTAATTTGAGTCAGAATATGGCTCAAATAGCTGTCATTTACGGCATTACACAAATAGTCCTACAATGAATAGGAATTCTGTGTTGAAATTTCTTCCTTACATTCTTCTGCCAAGTGATCACCATAGATTTATAAAGATAATAGTGTTTTATGTTTGCATATAGTACTTTTCACTTGTCAAGGTGGTGTCTCCTACGTTACCTTATTTGACATTTGAACATCTCAAATGTCCTCAAAGTAATGAGACCTGGAACTAAGATCTGTTTTTACAATGTGGAAGCTAGCAATCAGAGAGCTTATGTCACTTGTCTTTTGATGTGCATCAAGTCAGTAGTGACAGTTGACCTAATCTAGGTCTCTGTTCCAGATCCAAGATTTTTTCCTGAGTGGATATGGTGGGAGGGAGACATCATGCTATCCATTGTGCTGAAGGTGGAGGACGGAGAACTTGGCAGGTCAGCATACCAGCTTTGTGGCCCTCACCTTAGCAAGAGACAAATTCTCCTTCCTGTTCCTAAAGAGTTAAGGAAAGGCAAATGTCTTCAACTGTTTAGCTAAGCTTTTGCCCCAAACCTTAGGCATTTGTGAGACAGGGCGGGTGATGAGGAGGCGCAAACATATGACCCACAGAAAAGCATCATTCTCACCACCTCACCACCTGGAGGAGTGAGTCAATTCCTTTTATGTCTATGGCCCATTGGCTCCAGGGGCACTCTAGGGCTGGGGCTGTAGTGACCAGTGTTGCTTCAGGTGGATGAAGACAGATCACTTTCCCAACTACGTCTTCTTTTCTCAGGTTTTAAGCAATTTAAATGCTGGAGACTTCTTTGAATTCGGTAAGAGAAATAAAGTTTCTTTGCCCTCATAACTGTAGGATTAGAAGCTCAACTTCAACCCTAGGCACTAAGAAGGGCCAATGCTCACTTAAAGAAAATATAATATGCCCCAGTGGCTTCTCACATTTATTGAGGAGTCACTGTGAGCCAGGCACAGAATGGAGCACTTAGTGGGCCATACCTTGTTTAAACCTCATGCCCAGACCAGGAGGTAGGTACTGTTATAATTACTCTTCTACACAAGCAGGAACCCAAGCCCAGAGTGCTTGAGTGACTTGCTAAGGATTGCACAGACCACTCTGTGGCTCTGACTTATGGCCCCTGCTCTGTAGGATCTTCAGCAAGGGACATCCTCCAAGGCAGTGGCTTCCACAGTCTTGTACAGGCCCAGAGCTCTGTGTAAATGAACAGAAACCTAGCTGCTTTGGTTACAGGTTTGGGGTTGGGGGGAGGCTGGTGCTCCACCTACGCCCCATCCCAGGCCCTGCAGGAGTTCTGCGACACACTCCTTTCTGCCAGGGATGTCCCGTAGAGCAGCGTACCCATGATCTGATGCCAGCCTTCTCTGCAAGCCGTATGAAGAGGAGGTCATTTCCGCCGTGCCCACGAGGCATCTGTTTAAGTCGATGTTGCCTGTCAAGGCCTCCACTTCTGTCCTGTAAAATCAGGAGTTCCCCTCCTCTAGGCAGGAAGACCAGGGGCCATCTCTGTCGTCGGGAGTGAGAAAGGGAGCCAGCCCTTTTTGCGAGGACGTAGAGATGAGTGTTGGAGATAGGAATTCCTCTCAGCAAGACCCTTGCTTCTGGAGACTGTGCAGGTCGGGGAGGTGGGAGGTCAGAAATGCCATTCTCCAGTGGTGGCTGCAGGTTGGGGAAAGGTGAGCTAGGACTTCTAAGGCAAGCTGGTTCTGCCACAAGATGAACCAAGGAGGCTGCTCTGGAGTGTGCTGTGGACAAACCTGCCTAGATCTTACTAGTGCTCCCTTCTTTTCCAGCTACCCCATCTCTGCCAGGTGGCTCTGACCAGGCCTGAGGGCGTGTGAGCTCCTGTCCTTCACCTTACTGCCAGAAAGAACTAACTGGCATTTTAAATCGAAACGTTCCAACTCTTTGTTTAAAAAATGAAGCATTTCATGCTTTCTTGAATTAAAAAAAAAAACACATGTGGCAGGTGATAAAATTATTATTTTGAAATTAGCCATTTATCTTCTGGAAAAAAATGTTTCTGATTCTTCTAATATTGGTGGCAGCTTCTTCCTCCCTCAGGGTGACTTTCCAAACAATGCCCTATTCTTCACATTTTTGTTTTTCTGAGCCATTCAAGGCCCTCGGTGACTCCTGGAATAAAAGATGTTGGCACTGTCTCATTGAAGGGTTTCTCATATGTGTTCCACTGCTTCGTTTATCTCTCTGCCCAGGACTGACTCTCCCAGATGCACAGGGAAATTGAACCCGGTGGCTTTTGTGGTGGAGAATGTCTGCAGAGCTCAACTTCCACTTGAAACTTCCCAGGCCTGTTGGAAGGCAACTGGGTGCCTGCTTTTCCCGGATGCGGCATTTCCCATGTGGCAATGCATCCCTCTGGGTGATGTCAGCAGCAACGCTGCCTAGGACCTAGAGGGGTCGGGACCACAGGCTCTCTGGGCAGCACTCTGGATTTGACAGGCAGGGAGTCAGAGCAAGGCTCTGAGATGTTGAATCGCTTGCAGAGGTCAGCTGGTAGGGGAAGCTGCCAGGATTTAAACACGAATCCAATTCTGAAGGCTGTGTACTTTCCTTTATTCAAAATTGCGTCTGAAATTGGAGGCAGGGTCAACAGGAAAGATGCAGTTGTGGGTGTTTGGTGGCCTCCCCTCTGCTAGCCCTGCTCGTGCCCGGTCTTACCTCTTTGTCTTTGCTCTAGCCATTCCCTGGCCTGTGATATCATTTCTTCATGCTTCCTCCATGATGCCTTTTCCAGTTCTCCAGCCCACATGGCTCCTTCTTCACCTCAATTTTTCTCAGCTGGCCATGATCATGTGGAAAAATCCCATTAGTCCTATGAGACTGCACACTTCCAAAGGGCATGGGTGTTGTATGTGCACTGATTCAGGCCTTGTTTGAGATTCCTTTGCTCATAGTTTAGGAAGTTTGATATGAACAGCTTCCTTCTCCTAATAGAGATACTTTCCAACCACTTCTCTGAGAATCGGGGTGTTGTAAAACACTGGCAACCCACTCAGCCCTAGGAGTCATGGGGGAATGCACCGTCTTGCCCACTAGGAGCCTAGCTGGTAAAATGTCCTCAAGTCTGTGCTTGCTTGAGGAGTCTGTAGTTCTCCTACCTCATGTACCTATGAGAGGAGGTATAAGGTAGACCAAGGCATCAGCAAGTTTGAAGGAGTCAGTGATCCTGTGTTTACTGAAGGGGAGGCTGGCATGGATGCCTTTATAAAGCAGGTTTGGACAAAACCCAAAGATTCCAAGGCCTTGACCTCCAGCCCCTGTGACCTACCACTTAATCAAATGGCCAAAGATGTGTTAAGGGGGAGAAATGTGTAAATGTTTAGAGAGCAGTGATTTGTGAGGTGTAAATGGCCCTGGCATGTTTATAAGAAATGAGCAGGCTAGAAAAGAAACCCCAATAGCTTTTCTTTTTTTTTTTTCTTGGATAGAATTACCAAACTGATGGATGGAGGGAGTATTCTGATTGTTAAATATTTGGTCCTCTGGAGTCTTTTGATGTAGCGCCTTGTGACAACTGCTTGTAAAGTGAGCTCAGCCTAGCTTAAATTACCTCAGGGCCACGTGCTGGGAAAGGGAGACTAGATGTAGGAGTAGATTCCTTCCATGACTGTTTGTAACTCTCCCATCTAAAATTCTTGGCCTGATCATGGCACCCAGGAAAGGGTTTGTATCTTCTGATTTACCAACACACACAACGCTCAAGGTCTGGGTGAGTGTGGAGAAGCATCGAATCAGGGAAACTTATCCTGGTTCTCAATCGCATATTGCCAGGCATCAAGACCAGTCTCTCTCCCCATTTCCACTGGCCACCGTTCATCCTTCATGTAGCCTTCTTGTCAGCCTGCCACAACTGCTCACTGGTCATTGTACATGTTCCCTCCTCCTGCCTCCAGTCCTTCCTGCCACCCACAGTTTCTTCGGCCAACAATGCTCCTGTAACCTCTCTCTAATCCTGTTTGAACCTTCAGGGGCAAGCTCAAAATGGCATCAGATAGTCTTTCTGGTCTGACCAGCTAGAAGCAATCATTACCTCTTCTAAATGCCATTTCAGTCATTTCGATAGATATCCAAAGGGAAAGTGGGAACCATCTTTGTTTTGTCTTAGCTGGATGATGGATGGGTAGACAGGGGAAAAGATAAATGGAAAAAAACATGGATGGAGAGATGTATGTAGTATCTTCTGATTAAAAAACACTACATTTTAGCTTTCTTAACCTCTTCTGTCAATGGGACTGGTAACAATAGCATCTAACTCATTATGTGAGAATTAAATGGGATAGCACTTAATACCTGGGACTGGATAAGTGTTAACTGTTGTTATTGTTGTTATTTTTGGAAATAACTCCGTAAGATGTTCAGCTCCATGAGGAAATTATATGTTTTAAGATCCTGTATTAAAATCAAAGATTTCTAGGGTTCGTAATTCCCCATCTAGATCCACTTCTCATGTTACTGATGAGGAAACTGAGTCTAAAAGAGGGAAGGGAGATATTGCCCATACTCTCATAGTTGGTGGCAGGCTTGGTGTCAAAGTATAATTTTTAAAAAGCTAAAAACATGACTCATACAAACATGGAATGTACACATGTGAAAATTGCATTTAGTTCCTTAATGAGAGAATCAACAGGATAGCAAAGTAGAGTTACATATGTGCTGGAGAAAGAACATTGGAATGAGATGGCTAGATTAGACACAAAACTGGTGAATGTCTTACAGGACAATAAAATAATAAACTTTGGGATTATCTTTTCTACTGAGCAGATATCGTTTATATTTCTACTGGGCAACATCCCACACATAAGCATGCAACTTCACAGACTGAGCCTTTATATGATATTGAGATATTTCTTGGGTGGGCTGTTACACAGTGGCCCAAAGATGACATTGTAAAGATGTACTGTAGTTCTTGTGCCTTAACCCTGTTAATAGAACCAAGTCTTCTCACCAAACCCACTCTTCTTCCTTCCTCTTTCTTTCCTCCCATACATGTGTGGAGCCTGGGTCCTTGCTTCCATTTTCTATTGGCAAAACAAGGATCATAATACCTTCCTCAAAGAGCTGGTTATGCTCACTGGGCTTGGCACTGGGCAGGCACATGGAAGAAGGTCACATTGTCTTGGCACTGGAGGAACTTGACATCCATGGGTGAGGTAGAGTCAAGCAAAAATTGCACCACCATTTGGTAATGGCTATGACAGTCAAGAATAATGTACTGCAGGAGTCTAGAGAAAGGAGTGATTTGGCAGAGTAAGGGAAGACAAAAGGATTGAGACAGGAACATTTGATGTAGGGTTTCCAAGCACCACAGATCTGAGGGGGTTGGTGAAAAGGAGGAAGGACATATTTGGCCAGGTAAATGAAATACGCAAAGTTGTAGAGGACAAAAGGTGAGGTGCTTTTTATTTAATTTATTTAATTGTGTTTGTTGAGCTTTCTTCACGTGCCAAGTTCTGTGTTTGACCTGGGGTGTGTGTAGGGAGTGGAGAAGGTAGGGATACTCAACAGTGAAGCAGAAAGAAGTCCTCATCCTTTTGGAGTGTTCTTAGGAGATTGGGGTTTTAGATGCATCTGGGAGGAGGAAAAGGAAGTGGGGAGAAATGGAGACAAACAAGGCTGGAGAGGTGGGAAAGCCTGGTCTTATAGCCCCAATATAGATGATAACACTGACCAAACAATTCGTCTTTGTCCAGAATCTTCTCTATGCAAAGCCTGTGGCCACCCTCTGGGGTGGGCAAACAAGTGTAGGCACCTGGTGAACTGCTCAAGAAGTTTACAATTTAGCTAGGGAAACAGGGCACACTCACAGGAAAAGCCAACAATGTGCGCTCATGAGTAAGGTAACTGTTTACTCAAGGCTTTGGGGGAAGGAGAGCTCTTTGTGGCTTAGGCAGTCAGGAAGAATTTCTGGAGAAGAGACACTCTCGATTGGGTGAACAGAGAGGGCATTCTAAGCAAGGGAGTAGCTCCCAGCAGCAGGGAGATTTTTCAGAGATCTTGAGAGAAGAATTTGAGTAGGTGTGGTGGGCCAGATGGTGAAGCACCTTGAGTGTCCAGCTGAGGAACTGGAAGTCCATATTGTATCAGGGAGTGAAAGCTCAGATGCTGACCTAAGGTCATACGATGAGGGAAGAGGGCCTGGTGGGGGCCTTGATCAGCAGAGTGAGAGTCTTTCCAGCTGAAGAAGCAGCTGCCTCAGAGCTCGGGCTGACCGTGGCCTTTGGCCAGTTTGATTTTTCAAGAAAAGTCAGATATCTGCATTTTCTTGAAGTCTGCTTTTTTTTTTTTTTTTTTTACATGTTATTAACTAAACAAAAAGTTAAAATCACTCCATGGATAAAATCACTCTATGGGGCTCTAGCCTGTAAACAGTGTGGTCACTGAAGGTCATTTCAGCTTGGGTCCCACAGGGAAGATGGTAGAAGGACAATGGGGATGCCGACCTGAAGAACTGAGCAAGGAGCAGGCAGCATCAGGGTCAGGGTCAGTAGTGCAATTGTGGCCAGGGGTCACAAGCAGGGATTACCCTGGCCAAGAACCATAGACCCGGAAAAGAAGGGTAAGTAAAGGAAAGGGAGCAAGGTGTCTGTTTTAGGGTTGAGAGACGTGGTGACTACGAATCCAGGATTTTTTTTTCCTCCCTTGCTGTCTTTGAAGAAGCCTGGGTGGTACTGGCCTGTAGATGTGACAAGGGTAGGGGATTTAACCCTTAACCCAAGTGGGCTTAGAGGAATGGCTCAGGGTCTTCATATGGTGGAACTGTGAAAAGAGCACCGGACTAGGAGTTGCAAGATCAGAGTAAGCCACTGCTGTTCACTGAGAACCCACTGCATGTTAGGCACTTTATGAATTCTTATTAATTCTCCTAGCTGCCCTATGAAGTAGAAAACACTGTGACTCTACTTGTTTGAGGTCAAGGTCACAGAGCTGGTCAGTGGCAAGACTGGTATTGAAACCCAGGTTAGTCAGATTAGAGACCAAGTCCCTTCTCATGGACACCCCTCCCCCCCACTGTTTTGGTCCATACTTAGTCCTTCCCTGTGCACCATATCTAACCTACTGTGTGACCTTGGATAGTTCACTTTCACTTTTTCACAGAAGAATAAGAGGGGAAATCTCAGGGCTTGCCTGATTCAACCTCAACATGCCATGGTCCTGCAGTTGAGGCATTTGTATGTTAGGATTTTATGATTCTAAAAGTCTTTGAATGTTTAGCTTCAAACAAAGAACTAGTAGTCAGAGATATGTCAACTTCAGGCAGTGACAGCAGTGTCGAGAATGAACTTTGCAGCCTTGCTGGAAAGGATGTGTTCTCATCATTCTTGGAAGGGTTTTTGGTAGGAAATAGGTAAATGGATGTTGAAAATATAGGCATTCCAGCATGGCTGTCACCGAGGTCCCAACCTAGAATACAGTTTTTGCCACTTTCATATCTTTCTCTCCTTCTGTCCTCTATCAGTGTTTACAACCCCCTGAAAGGACCTGCAGCTTCAAAGAGAAATATTATTGATGCGTTGAGTCTATTTTTGGCTGGCTGGGTTGATGCACATCCAAAACGGAAGCATTTACTTTTACATCCATTTTTATCTACATCAGTTCGTCTCTTCCCCAAATCCATTAAAAGATAACAGAAACAAAACTGTCTTCAGACAACATTTAATCGGTTCATATTTGGGGGCCAATATATCCTGCCTTCCATCTTACCGTAGCTGAGACATGCATTTAACATTTTTGAGAAGTCTCAGAAAAAGACACAGGAAAACTTTTGTTTGCCTTTAGAGATTAGAGCAGGATTTCTCTCTTAAATATGGAGCTGTTTCTCTGACTCAGCAGGGGAAGGAGGTGATTATGAAAGCAAAAGATGTTTCCTTGCTATAAAGCAAGTATTTTGGGTCGCAGATCTTATTGATTAGACTTACGCAATGGGACATTTGTCTTGTGCATGCACACGTTCTCTCTCTCCTCTGTCTCCTGTTGCCTCAGTAACTTCCAGAGAAACTTCTAAGACAGGAAGCAGCCAGAAAATGAGCTTGCTCCAGTTCCTGGGTTAGGTGGAGAAAGGCAGTCCTCAAGTATAGGAGATGCATTGGACCAACAGAGGGAGTTTGGTCAATTCATAAATCAGAATTGCTCCTTGAAAATTCTCATTGAGGCAATCATTGTAATGGAGTTGAGAAGAACCTATGGCCTTAATCAGACCGATTTAATAAGCATGAGGCCCGAATCTTGGGAGCCCAGATTCTCATAAGCCCTTGTCTAAGTCTAGAGTAGGAGAGCAGGGGTTCACATCTGGCTACTGCTTAGAATCACCAGGTGAACTTTGAAAAATTCCAATGCCTAATCCCATTTTAGAGATTTCTATTCAGTTGGTCAAGGTGGGACACAGGCATCCATATTTTGTCTATCTTCCCAGATTACTTTGCTATGATTCCCACTCTAGAGCAGTGTGCTTCTTAAACTCTGATGTGCCAGAGGAATTATCTGGGGATCTGGTTAAAATGAAGATTCTGAAGACTTAAATGGCAAGGCACATTGTATTCACATCAGTAAAGATGTCAGTTCTCCCCAGATTTCTCTATAGCTTTATCACAATTCCAATCAAAATTTAAGCAAGACTTTGGTGGATATAAATAAACCAATTTCTAAATTTATGTGGAAAGGCTAAGTAACTAGAATAGCTAAATAATTTTGAAAAAAATATATTTGGAAGAATCACACTTAAAACCATACCTGATTTTGAGACTTATTATAAAGCTGTAGTAATCAAGACAATGTGGTGTTGGCAAAGGGATAAACATACAAGTCAAGAGAATAGAGTTCAGAAATAGACTCACAACAAATATGGCCAACTTATTTTTTGATAGAGGTGTAAAGGCCATCCAATGGAGAAAGGACAGACTTTTCTACAGATGGAATTGAAACAGTTGGACACCCAAAGGCCAAAAAAACCAATCCTTGACCTAAACTCATACAAAAATTTACTCAAAATAGACTACAGATATAAATGTAAAACAATAAAACTTTTAGAAGAAAACATAGGAGGAAGTCTTTGTGACCCATGGTTAGGCAAAGAGTTCTTAGATATGACACCAAAAAGATGATCCATAAAAGAAAAATGGGTCAATTGGGCTTTATCAGAATTAAAACCTTTTGCTCTGTGAAAGACACTGTTTTGAGAATGAAAAGACAAGCTACATACTGTGAGAAAACACTTGAAAATCACATATCTCACAGAGGACTTTGGATAGCCAAGATATGTAAAGAACTCTCAAAATTCAACAACAAGAAAACAACCTAATTGAAAAACGGGCAAGAGACTTGAATAAACACTTCATCAGTTGTCGCTGCTTGACAATTTGCAGAGTGCTTCCTTGGAACTAACTCTAGAAGTTAGGAGGATCCGTAGGAAGATACATTGAATTATTTACCTCAGCACAGTCTGTCAGAGTTTTATTTTCTCAAAGCTCTTAGTTATTATTCTCTTTAGATACTCTACATTTGTGTGAGATTCTAGGCAGGGATTCTTCTCCCTACTTTGAAGATAATATAACTAAGACCCCGAGAAGATAAGGTTTTGAGTTTGTTAGTGAAGGAGCAAGGAGGAAGCTGGTTTCTTACTCACTAGAGTGCCCCAAATCTCGAGACAGGCGTGTCAAGTGGCCTGAACTGTCATGGAGCACAAAGCACAGAAATAGGTTCCCAGGATGCTTCTGGGGAATTGCCTCAAGTTCACACATCAGGGTGAAAATGGTAATCTGAAAGCCTGGTTAGAGGTAAAGAGCAGGGGGAGAAGAAAAAGAGGGGAAAAATATGGCTGTCAAGGGTAGGTTCAAATACATAGTGAAGGACTGAAGGATGCACCTTAGTCAAGTGTCGAATCTGCAGGAAGCCATAGTATCACTACCCTTAGTAACCTTTCCTCCGCTCCCAACCACAGGAGGTTGTGTAGGAAAGTTCAATAGTTGAATTAGAGGCTCCTTAGAGTCAGAACATCTGGGCTCCAGTTTGGCTTCAGCTGGCAGCTATGTTTTTGAGAGATCTTGAGCAAGTCAATTACAATCTTCTCTCTGAAAGGTCCCTGAAAAGGATACGTAGGTTGCTCAAAATTTGGGAGTGGAAGATGTCCATGAATTTCCATTACCTGCCTTGGAGTGGTTGCGATGTCTTTGAAGGAGGCAGCAAGAGGAGCCAGGAAGAAGATGCACTGATTTCCTAGGTTGGGGTGTGAAGTTTTGATGCCTCTGTCATTTGTTCCAAGTGCTCCTGCCCTCAGTCATGTTTTGGTTAATAACCTTAGTTGATTATGCTATGCAGATAGCTTGCACTTCAATTTTCTTGGCAATTACTCCTCCACGGTGCCTTTCTTGCAGCATACAACCTCAATTAATCCTTGGTTAAAATGCCACAGAGACTGAAAGGCTTTTTTCCTTTGTTCCCTTTTTCCCCCTGAGCAGATTGGATTTTGTGCAGCTTCATTGGAAAAGGAGTCAGCTTTGAAAGCAGGTTCAGATTCTAGCCCAGTTCCTGTTTATTTATAGCCCAAGTTATTTCAGCAACTGCTGTCAAGTAAAAACTGTTTAATCAGAGGCAGGTAAACATGCCAATTTCATTTCATTGCCCAAGCAGCCTTCTCTGCTGTGGTGGAAGAATGATGCCACTCTGGGTCTGATTCTGGCTGCTGGAGTTGTGATGACCAACACAGTAATGACTTGCTCCACACTCAAGTTCGAGTACTCAAGTTATTGTCACTTATGTCATTTGGTGGAAAAAGCAAGACGTTATGAGCCAGAGGTTCCAATTCTGGTTTGGCCACTGACTGGCTCCATGACTTGTAAAAGTTACTTAGCTTCTTAGAGCAGGATTTACTCATTTAAAAATGGCAGCATTACTAACTGCAAATAATAAATGCGCTAATGTCAGCCTCCAGTATAGTACTCGGTCGACAGTGGTTTCTTAATTCACGGTTCATGGAAGCTCTTTGAATGAATGAAGTCAGGCTTTGGAGAACTGAACGAATAAATGAACACATTTGTTCAGCAAAGATTTGTTGAGAATCTGCTAGGTGCTGGACATTCTGCAAGCTGGTGGAGAAACTCTGGTATTGTCCTTGGTTTCATTGAGCTTACATTGTGGGGAAGGAGAGGACAACAAATGCAGAAGTGTGTAGTCATGCATATTGATATGTCTGTTTTTAAAAGACCTGGAGAGAGGACGGTGGGAATAGCTTGCATTGGGGAGTTGTCTTTGAGGATCAGCATTTGAGCTGAGACCAGAAAGGAGGGCAAGAATTAACTGGACAAAGAGGTGGAAGAGCATGTGTGCATTCCTGAGGCAAGAAACTGCTACATGTATTTGAGGAAGGAAAAATAAGGCCAGGGAGACTGAGTGTGGTGAGCAAGGAGGGGCCTGGCTGATAGGGGGCTGCAGAGAAAGACAAGAGCACATGGGCCTTGCAGGCCATAGGAAGTATTTTGCATCTTGTCTTGGGTACCACTGAAAGCCATAGAAAGGTTTTAAGCAAGAAAGTAATGCAATTCTATTTATTAGGACTGGATGAAGTTGAATTGAATAAAAGGTTACTAAGAATACAAATGCCATTTTAATGGGAAGAGCTTGTGCTCTTCCCTGAGGGCTGGCATAAGGCAAGGGCGGACTTGAGATTGTCTTCTGTTTTATTCTGACTCTTGTCCTTGTTATGAAGCTGGGGACAGTCTTATAGATGCTATGGCTGTGGGTCCGTGGGATCCTGCCTGTTTAAAGCCATCGACTTTCCCATGACCCGGGCCCATCACACCTTTGGGTCTGAGAAACCCTAGGACTATCACAAACCCTGGGAATCTGGAAAGTGCCAGCTGTGGGGCCTGAACTGGCATTCCAACTTGATTTAATTCTGCTATTGATTGGAAGAGGAACAGTGAAGCTGTGCTGTCAGCTAGAATAAACTGGATTGAGGAAGCTCACCAGGTATTTTTCAGAAAAAAAAAAAAAGTCTTAAGAAACTCACAGTACTCTCAATATTGTGAGTCACCTTGACCACAACAGGATTAAAACTGTCTGCCTCTTGGTCTTGCGATCTTGATGCTTCTTGGTACCTGTCTCCACAGGAAGATTCTTCATGCTAAGCCAGCCATGCATCTCTCCTTCCGCCTACTGGAGGACCTTAAACACTTTGAAAGGGGTCATATGTCTCCTGTTCCTAATTCAGCCTCATCTGTGGAAAGGCTTAGCCTAGAGAGCAGCAGGGCTGTTTCACAGTGTTCCTCTTTATATAGCAAGTAGTCTGGGAAAGATTTGTTAGGTGCCTGTTAGACTGATGCGTGTCTTTTTATAAGGTAACCATTCAGGGGAGAGTCCCTTTTAACTGAGAAGAGGGATGGTGGCAGAGAAAGATAAGGAAAACTCAGGGATTTCGGGCGAAGTCATGCAAAGACTGCCTTGCATTTACTGAGAGTCTGCTATCTTTTGAGCTCTGCTCTTTTCTCATGCCACCTTATTTAACCTTCTCAGTGATACTCTATTGTATAGATGGGGTAACTGAGGCTCCTAGTGGTTATCTACAGTGCCAAAAAGCATACGGGCAAGAAGGGATTGATATAGACTGAATGTTTGTGTCTCCTCAAATTCATATGTGGAAACCTAATGCCCGATGTGATGGTATTAGGAAGTGGGGCCTATGAGAGGTGATTAAGTCATAAAGGAGACCCTCATGGTTTTAGTGCTCTCATAAAAGAGGCCCAGAAAACTCCCTTGTCCTTTTCACCATGTGAAGACAGAGAGAGAAGATGGCCATCTGTGAACCAGGCACCAAATCTGCCAGTGCCTCAATCTTGGACTTCCCAGCCTCCAGAAATATGAGAAATAAATGTGCATTGTTTAAACCACCAAGTCTATGGTATTTTATTATCATAACTCCAACAGACCAAGACAGGTAGAACTGGATTTGAATGCCAAACTTTCTTTGTCTTTCCATGCTGCCTCACAGCCCATCCCAGCTTCCTGTGCGTGTCTGCACATAAGGGAGAAGGTCATTGATGCCCTCCTCCCAAGCATGTGCCCTGGTGCTAAGTCACTGCCCTTGGGTGGGGGGTGGTACAATAAGGAAGTACTGGATTGGGAAGGTCCCAGTGTTGTCTCTGGCCTGTCAGCGGGCCATCATTTTCTCCTCTATTAAGCAAGATCAGTGTGCCCTTCTCATTCACCTGCCCTCTACCAGCCTGCTAGAGCCTGTGTGAGATAATGGATGTGAAAGGTCTTCAGGGAGGGGAGAGCAAAGGAGAGGAGGCTGAGTTGCTAATGTGAAGCCGAGACTGCCAGCAGCTTGCGAGGGTGGCCCTGGGTCCAGCTCAGCTACAAGTGGGCTCACCTCCAAAGGAGCAGAGAATTGGACCACAGTTGGCTGGCGCTGGGTCAAAAACAATGTTTCCTAAGCACGTGTCACTAGCTTCCGTTTGCGTGGTTGAGGAAGTGCTTGGGAGTCCTGCCTGGCTGGTGACATACAGTGTAGGTCTTCTCATTCCTGCTTCTGAGACCCCAGCATTAGTCAGGGGAAGATCTTGGACTATGTGGGCTAACCATGGGCAGTGGTCACCCTGTCCTGCTTGACCACAGAAAGTCCCTTCAGCCGCTCCCAACTGGAGCCAGTGCTCCTGTTGATGTTCATCTGGTGACCTAGACCACGAGCCCCTCTAGCTTTCCTCCTACTGTTCTCGCCTGCTCCCTCCAGTCCCTCTGCATTCGCAGTGAGAAGTGGTGGAGCAATTAAGTGGACACACCTTTTCTATTGCTTCTGATTTTTGAGCTCTTGGAATCTCATTAGTTCTGGTGCTCTCCTGTTCTGCCTTCCTGGTCTGAGCTAAAAGTAAATACAGGGCCCAACCAGTCACCTCGTTGCTCAGGAGGAAGGTGTAACACCAAGCAAGTGGTACAAGGGCCTTCTGGGGTGTTGGGGAGAGGTCTCGTGTTTGAGAGCATGCACTGGGACTCCTCCAGGCCTGTTACATCCCAGAGTCCATCTTCTCATTGTCTGCCAGAACAAAGGGCTCTGGATTTAGAGTTGGAAATTCTGGAGCCTGGTCTGAGATATATCTAATCTTGATGATGATGATGATCATGATGACAATCATAGTAATACTAATAGTAGTTAAGATAGCTATCCTTTACCGATTGCCTATTTTGCACCAGAAGCCATTTAGACCTCATTACATTTGATTCTGATGACATCCCTGCAATATAGGCATTATAGTTACTGTACAGATGAGAGAATTAATGCTCAGACAGTTGAGTGACTTGCCCAGAGTCAAACAGCTGGAAGGTTACTGAGCTAAAGTTTGGACCCACATCTCAGTAACTTTAACTCCAACTCTGTCCACTGGGGCACCCTGACTTCGGTCAGCTCCAAGGCTACTCACTTAGAGGCCCCCCCCCCGAGCTGGTGGGCCCCCCGATCATTCCAGCTCCCTCTCTGTGGTGGTGAGGAGGCTCAGGCCCCTTCTACACCAGTGCCCTGGATCCTCAGTTACTCCTTGCCACCCCATGTGCCTTCAGAGGGTGCAGCTCTCTGAGATTGCTTGAGCTGGGCTGGGTGCTTCAGAAAGTGCCAGGCATGAAGGAAACTCAAAGGGCTTTGATTCACCCTCCTCCCTGAGTTTTCCTTTGGAGGCCTGAGAAACACAAGTGGACGGGAAGACGGGAAGAAGCAAGCAAAATAGGAACAAGAAGACTGAGGACTTCAGATGCGCTGAGGGTGCCCATCTCCCCAGACGCTCAGGGAAGTCTCTTTTTAGAGTGACCTGAGGGGAGAGTGTCCTCTCTGGCACCGCAGAGGTCCGGGTGGAGCAAGACCCTGCTAGCCTTGACTCTACTTCCTGGAGACAATCAGAGATCAAAACGAGGAGGGCTTTCCCAGCCTCGATGTACCCTCATGCTCCACCAGCAGCGGGCCCTCCTTATCCCTGGAAGGCCTGGGAAGCCCAGCATCTCTCCCGCCCCTGGGCTCATAGAGAGGACAGTTTTTGGAAGCTGGGTTATCCTGCTTCTCCTCAGGCTTCCACCCTTCTTCCAAGGCCCTCTCACTGTCACCTCCTCTGGGAAACCTTCTCTGGCTGCCCCAGAATCATGGCTCCAGATCTCATTCTGGAATATCTATTGCACTATAGTCTACCTACTGTTTTATATATGTTTCTTCCTTTTTTCTAAGATAAGACCTGAACTCTTTCAAGCCTGGGATGGTCTCTTCTTTTGAGCATAGTCAGTTCCATGAAATACTTAAAAAACTACTAGCATAATTCAGCATTCTCCACGAGTTTAAACTCTTGTGCATTTAGACCATTTTCCATTTCTTTGTAGTTGATATTATTAATTATTCTTATTTTCACTTTGCTTTGCTTAGTTGTTTCTTTTTTATAGTATTGCTTCCTGCTGCCTTTCCCTGTTTATTTGTTCATTCAACGAATAGCTGTTGAGCACCTACTATGTATCTCTGTTCTCAGTGCTAGGGGTGCAGAAGTGGACAAAATATTAATTGGCTTATATCATTGAAAAGCACAGAATTAAGACCAACTTAGGGTGAGGCTTGATCCATTGACCTAACAATATCCTTAATGGAACTGATATCCCAATGTAGGTAAAGTGAGTTTATGGGGAGCCCTTTCCTGGATACCCCTCAAGTCTTTCTTGAATGAGTGGTTCATCTGGTAATGAATGAGGGCACCCACACTTGTTCCTGGAGTTGGAGCTACCTTCTAGGGTTTCATAATGAGAATATGCTTTTTTAGGGGAGCAGGTGTGTGGTAGATTCCGAACTCCTACGCGGCTGTCTTCTGATTATTCCTGGAGAACTGCACCTCTCCGATCTGGTTTGGCTGAGGCTGTTTTTGTCACCCCCACAGGGCGGTGTTGTTTGTTCCCGAAGCAGAGAGACATCTGTCATCCTTGCTGAGCCTTGACAGATGCCACATTCAAATAAGCAGCACCCGTCTAATCACGCACAGCAGCAGCTCTGTCATCGCCACCCTGGCTTGACACTGCACCCTCGTTTCCTGGTTCTGTGGCTTGCCCTTCCTCCTCCTGGGCACACCTTCCTGCACCCCTCTGCCAACCCATACTCCTGCACTGCAGGTTCAGAACCAACAGTACCTGTGTGCACTCTGACATCCAGCAGACTTGAGCAAGAGGACGGGAGCCTATAAGATGCAAAGGAGAGTCTCACTGCAAAATTGTGGGTTGTTAGCACCTGCTGGGTGGCGAGCACATTTCTGCCTCTCTGGGTAGAATGGGGTTTGGATGGTTGATTGTGAGCGCAATGCGAAAGCAGACAGCACATCACCTCCTCTGGGGTATGGATGAGTCTTCCTATAGGAATTGCCTCACTTGGTCCTGTTATTTCCAGGACTGAGAGCTTGGGAAAGTGGTGTGGGCATACACAGAAAAGGCTTACTTTTAGTAATAAGGGGACACTAAGGATGCTCCACTCATATCATAACAGAGCAAGGGCTTGGCTGAGGATGACTTCTAAAGCAAGATTTAGAGAGATGAAGAGAAAGATGGGGATAGTGGGGTGAGGAGAGAAAGAAGAAGCAGGCGTGAGTTCACGTCTAGTTGAATGAAAACCTTGCATATATTTTACTATGATGTAGAACGTTTCCTCTTATTTTATAAAATCCCCCTAGTTTTTGATACTTTATTACTTCTTCCCTGTGGGTCCTACTGTAATAATCCTGCAGTGTTTCTAGCCTTGTTTTGGAGAAGGTTAGGTTGAGTGTAGGGGTTGTAAGGAATAGCGTCATCCTTGGGAAGTTCCTGGAGGGGGTGAGTGTCATGGGGAAAGATGCTGAAAGGCCAGGTCCCTAAGGGAGAGAAAGGAAGAGGCAAATTCAGTGGCATCCTTGGGGAGAGGGAGCAATCATTTATTAGGTTCTAGGCACTGCCCTAGTGCCTTGTCTCAGATGGGAGGGTCGGGGAGATACCATCCTGCTATGGTGGTTGGTCATGGAAAAGTAGGAAAGGAGACTTAAGTACATTTAGCCACATCTACTACAGACAAGCCAATAAGGTGAATCCTACTCTTTACCATGTAGGCTTATAAAAGACACTAGTTGAAAAAGACCAGTCTAATCTTAAAAGCTACCGCTCAGTGTAGCCACAGCCAAGCTAGAGATGTACAGCTCTGGGATGAGGGAGAACAGCATGGAGGGAGGCCTGGTTCTGTGGCTCAGTTGCGGGGTGGGGGTTGGTGGTTCTCAGCTGATCCTCAGTATCTCTCCTTAATCCCTCCCTCTTTGAAAGAGCTCTTCTACTTATAGATCTTTCCTCTATTGTGCTGTGCTTAAATATTTTATTTAATAGAAGAAAAAAGGCATCAGGAATTAAAACATTCCTTTATATCCTGAATCTGATCATCTGCAAGGCCCCTCTGACTCTAAACTGATTTTGTGACTTGGTGGTCCGGAAACCCAGACCACTTTACCGCATCTTGCTTTTTATTTTTAAGCTACTCTTTCTTCCTTAAGCTTAAGACATTTGAATTCCTAGGCCATTCTTTCTGCATTTCCCCAGATTATATTTGTGATTAATCCTTCTTGTCGTTTTAAGTAATAAACAGCATCCGTAAAACTGTGGGCCTTCTTTGTAACTGTGGAAGTTCTGGAACCTATAAAACATCAATTTGTATACAGGAAACTGAAGTTAAAGAAATTCTAGCTTTGCCTTAATTTAAATGACTGCATCTCAGGGGAAATTTAATTTTGTAAAAAAAAAAAAATCACATATTCTAATAAAGAAGAAGCTCTGCTAGATAAACAATGAAGATGTTTGCTTAGAAAATGATTCTTTATTCAGCTAGAGAAGAGCCAGGGGAAGAGAGAAAGGTAAAAAGTGCGGGATGGAATCTATAAGACCAGATTTTGAAATCAAAGCTAAATTTATCATCTCTCCTTTTCAGTTCAGTGGGCTGAATGCTAAGTAATGCTAAGCAGACCCTCTGCTGAGGATCCCCATCCTGGCTCTAGCATCACCAGAGGATGCTGTCAGAATGACTCTCTCAAAGTTCATGAGTGTCAGGGTACAAAGCCAGGATCTATTAAACTGATAGAAAACCTCACCAGGGTGACTGCATGTATCATCCAGGATTTTTTGTATACAGAGTGAGGAAATAGTTCAAGTTGCTTAAGGAAAAGTGTGTGTGTGTGTGTGTGTGTGTGTGTGTGTGTGTGTGTGTGTGTGTGACCTCTACTTTTTTTCTGTATTGGTTTTTTCTCAGGTAGGCTTCCTCCATATGGAGTCCCACAATAGAATCAAATGCATATCATATTCACTTCTTACCCTTAGCTCTCAGTGGAAAGACAACTTCTGTTGCAGCAAAAGTCCCAGAAATGACTCTCATTGGAACAGGTTGGTTCGCATGCTCATTCCTGAACCAACTGCCAAAGCCAGGAAGATGGGTCTGCTGCTCTTACCTGGGAAACCTGGTGGACACCCACTCCTGGAGCTGGAGGGTGGAGGCGGGGCCCTTCCTGAATCACAAGGACTGAGAGTGAAGGAGAGTTTTATTATCAGAAGAGACAATGGATGCTGGGTAGGTAAAGACAGTGACTGTCCACTGTGATATAGTTTGGTCAGGTGGATTTCATCCTCTTAGGTGATTTCTTCCAGTTTGGTTTCCTACAAAACACCTAAGTTGTTGGCACGGTCTTGTTGCCATCTTGCTACTAGACATTGAAGGGCACGCAGAGCGTAATTTACCAGCTCGAACCTGATCTAGAAGGTGAGGCAAGCTCTGTGCCCACACTTCTCCCCCAATTACAGAGTTAAGAAATCACTTCTAACCCTCTATGCTTAATATTAATTTTTGGCCACTAATTAAGAACTGATAGCTATTAAAGGTTAAAAAATTATCTGTCTATATATCTATTTAATTTTACTGTCTGAACTACTTAATTGAACAAGTTTTTATGAAATACGCACAGCTGTCTGTTATTGAGTACTAACTATGTACCAGACAGTTGCATTCTTTATGCATATTAAATCATATTTTGACAACCCCGTGAGATATATGATTAACTCTATTTTAAAGGAGAGAAAACAGGGTCAGAGTGTTACATGACTTGGAAGAGGCCATGTGATGTGGAGCATCCAGCAGGCTTAGGTGCTTGTGCTGGGTTTGATGCGTACAGGGATACATGAGACATGTTCTCCGCCCTTGAGTAAGATGGTCTCTGCCCTTGAATAGTACGTAATTGCTTCGTGTTTATAGTGACATGAAAGAATGAACAGCATGCTTCTATGGGAATAAAAGATAAAACAGAAAGGAGTGGTTAATTTTGCCTGAATGTAGTCTGGGAGGCAGGAAGAGACATTTGAGCAAGGCCTTGGTGAGTGAGTAGGAGTTTCTCATGTGGGTATGTTCTTTTAACTGAGAGAATTTGTTCTTTTAACTGAGTAATACATGAGTTTTGTATGAGATAGAGCTGCCAGTTTTGGGGGCTCTAATATCACCTTGGACTCTGCTTTCTTACATTACTAGATGGCCAAAGTGGTAGATACATTTGTATTAGTTCAGATGTTTTCATTTCAAAGAACAGAAACCCCAACACAAACTGGCTTAAACAATAAAAGGGATTTATCGTTTCATCTAATTGAAAAGCAAAGAATTAGGGCTGGCTTAGGGTGAGACCTAATCCATTGGCTCAATAATATCGTCAAAGGTCTGGTTTCTTTCTATCTCTGTGTTCTGTCTTTTGCAATGGTTTATAGCAAAAGGTGGCTTATTTTAGGGCCCTAAGATGGCTGACGGAGCTCCCGGAGCTGTATCCTTCCTTTATCATGCCCATTAGGAAGCAAAGGTGGCTTTGTCCTAGCATTCCTAGCCAAACACCCAAGAGTCACTCTGGACTAGCTTAAGTCACTTGGCCAACCCTGAGTCAGTCATCATTGTCAAGGGACCAAGTACTTTGATGGAGTCAATTTCCTTGGAACCGCATGGATCCCTAAATAGAATTTTGGGAACTGTTGGAAGGAAGTAGACACTGGATGCTGGGAAGACATCAAATAAATGTTCACAACAGCATTTAAGTTTGTATATTCTCTCTCTTTTGAGCAATAAACATGGCATATACCTACCACATATAACCTTTGATGCTCAATCTGTGGCACCTCAAACTCTGTGCTTGATCTTGGGCATCCAGCCATTGAATTACTTTTATTTATTTATTTTTTTAAATCTCTGTGTGTCTTCCCAGCTTGTCTGCTGGACAGCTTACTTGACTTTACCTGAGGACACCCACTCTCTATTAGTACATGCCGAATCTTGTGGACAGACCAGAGTACTATGAGAACAGTGGCACTAGTACCACACAGGGTAGTCTAGAACTTTATAGCAATGAATCTCCTACCTTTTACAGAGCTGCTTTCTTCAAAGAGGGTAAACATCTGACAGAGCATTTTCTAAAACTTCCCAAACTCCAAAACTACCACTTTCCCTTCTTATTGAAGTAGCTAAATTTCTTCTCATTCATGGAATGGCATAAAAAGGGACTTCCTTTATTTTATTTTTTTTTTTAACACTGATGAGAGGAAGAAATATTCAAGGCCATTAGCCAGAGCTGGAAAATCACATGAAGTAAAGTGGCTCTAGAAAAGAGTAGTTGGAGTTAGGTAGGCCTGGGTTTCAAGTCCCGGTGCTACCAATTTTAAGAGGCAGTATGCCATGGGGGTAAAGAATACAGATTGGTCAGACTGCTTGATTCTAAATCCTGGCTCTGCTGTTTACAGGCTGTGTGTGAATTCATGTCCCAGCTCTATTGTTTGCTAGACCCAGATCAGGAAATAGTCACCAAGTTCTAATCTTCCATTCAGGGAGTTGTTTTCTGATGTTCCTCTTGTCATTTGGCCTTCTAATTTAGTTGGGAGGGTGATGACTGTCATTTTACCTCTTTTGCTTCCATTATTTCATCTGTAAAATATGAATAGGAATAATATAGCCACACTATAGAGTTGTTGTGAGGATTAAATAGGTCAATATATAGTAAACACTTGACAACATCTAGAAAGCACTAGTGGTATGAATAATGAGGTATATTTTGTAGTGTTGCTCTTAACCTTAGAGACATTGCATATATATTGTCTGGCATAAAGCAGAACCTTTTTTATCTTAGAGGGAGAGAGGGATTCAGGAAGACTCTTCACAGACATTGCCTGGCATTCTTGTCCAATCTGAACTTCAGCATTTCTGGCTGTGGACCACTCAGCCCAATCTACTAATTTGCCTCCAAGAAGCAGGCATTATTAGTAATAATTATGCTGATTGAACTGCTTAATAATAATGTGAGTCATCTGAGTAGAGCTTTATTGTTTCTTAAGTGCTTGCTACCAGTATAGTCTCCCTTTGACCTCACAGCTACTCAGTGGCGGGGCTCCTTCACCTGTTCAGTGGCTCTCAGGGAAGGGTTTAATGCCTGGCCAGGTGGTCACTATCAGGACGGGGACAGGACCCATGGCAAGGAACTTCCCAGTCCACAGCTCATTCCACACCCCCTCACCTCCCACCCCTATCCTGGAGGCTTTGCAGTCATTTGTCACAGCCTCTTTTGAAACGCATGTGTTTCTCATCAGTAATATCCTGATTGTCCCATTAATCTCCTTTAAGCTTCATGAAAAATACAAAGAGCCAGATCAGGAAATAGTTACCAAGTTCTAATTTTGCATTCAGGGGATTGTTTTACATGGACGTGAAGAGACTGATGTCTCTCTTTTGGCATTTGGCTTCTCAACTAAGTCGGGGAGAGCTGTCACCTTCTGAATTATCAACCAGTTTACAAGACTGCATCTATATATTTTGCCTCTAATGTGTCTGTACCTTTTGTTGCTTCTCGGTCTGCATGTTCTCTTCTTCCTAATGGATGTTGAACTGCCCAGAGGGAGTGCTAAGGAATACCTTTCGTTAAGAGGTTAGAATAGCAAGAAGCATAGAACTTCCAGTAACTCCTGCTGTGCATATTGCTTAAACCCTGACCACAGAACAGTTCTCACCACAGAAAGAGCAGTGTTTGTTCTCTCTCTCTCTCTCTCTCTCTCTCTTTCTCTCTCTCTCACTTTCTCCCCCCAAGGTCTTGACTTTTGGATTACTTCACTGTTTAATATGGTAGCCACTAGCTATGTGTGGCTGTTTTAATTGAAATGAAGTGACAAGTTTAGCTCCCAAGTCACTCTAGCCACATTTCAAGTGCTCAGTAGCCACATGTGGCCAGTGGCTACTGTGTTGTACAGCACAGATAGAGAACATCTCCATCAGTGTAGAAAGTTGAGCTGGACAGCATTTGGCATAAAGGAGAAAAGGAGAGGGAGCTGGCACCTGACCCTTAGCATTAGCTATATGGTACTGCAGACCAACAAATATTAAATATTCCTCTTTCTTAACTCTCTGCATGTATTTTGCCTTCAATTTCCAAGGACCTGTATACCAGGAGAGATGAGAGACTGTTGTTCCCTGATCTAAAATAAGCATTAAATGAAAATAGGATTTTTTTTATATTATAAAGAATAATAAATGCATATTTTGTTACCTAATATGAAAAATGATCTTGGATGGCATATTGTATGTGTTTCATCCCACTAGTGACTGTCCAGGAAGCTGGTGTAGAACCTTTTTTATCTTAGAGAGAGAGAGGGATTCGGGAAGACTCTTCACAGACATTGCCTGGCATTCTTGTCCAATCTGAACTTTAGCATTTCTGGCTGTGGACCACTCAGCCCAATCTACTAATTTGCCTCCAAAAAGCAGGCATCATAAATGACTGGAAGAACAGACTTGCTTTTGGTAATATCAGGATGGTGTTTGCTGTTTGTTTTGTTGTTAAATATCAATAGATTACTCAGTAGTACCAGATCCAAAGAGATGAATATCATTGCATGAATATTGCAAAAAAAATCTGTGGACCTTGTGGGGCCCCCAGACCTAGTTTTGAGAATGACTAATTAAACAGTTTGAAGAGTTTAATTCACATACTTGGGTTCTGAATCCTTCTGTCCTTGGAAGGAGGAAAAAACCGAGGGTGGCACTGGCTGTTTGGGCTAATGAGAAAGCAAGGGACATCTGTGGTTGCCCCTGAGATCTGAGATCTGAATGACAGAGCTGGTACACGGAAGAGCTGATATGCCTCCTGAGATGGGCTTACTCAGCTGTGCCCGAAGCCCCTGGTGAGTGTTAAGGTCTTTGTGTTCCAAATTGTCTGTGGCCAACTTAGCAAACAGGCTAGAGTCTGGTGGAGAGTATCTGTAAAAACTTCCAGAGACCAGAAGTCTCAGCACAAGAGGATAATCTCTCCCAAACGTCCTTGTAGTCTTGAGTTAATTGTGACTTCCTGGGAATTTCGACCCATGTTCGGGGTCATCTTTTTGGTGCCTTTTGACCCTTAGTCCCCTTAGAGATGATTGGTGACAATTTCTTGGCTCCTGCCACTGACAAAGCTCTTGAAAAATTTACAATACTCTAAACACATCACATTAATAAATATAATAATATCTCTGTATGTCTTTCAGCTTTTCGAATAAAGACCTCCGGAGTATTATCTTAGTGCTTTTCAAACTTTTTTTTGATCCTTTAAAAGCTTTGTTCAAAACCACCTTGGATAGAACCCAGCATATAGTACAGATAAAAGTGGAGTTGTGACTGAAGAAAGAGAATGGATAGAGCCTAGCTCACTGAATCTATGCCCCCCAAGCTCTCCCCTAATCTTTGAGTGAGACCCTGAGTTTCCAATGAGTGACCTGGAGCATCACCCACTATATCCTCACAGGTGCAAAGGAGGGTGTTGTGTCCCCTGGTCATCATGGTGACTTGGTACTGCCCCTGAAATTAGGGAAGCAGCTGAAGAGGAGTCGGTAGCCCCCTCACTGCTTGGACCAATTTTGTAGTGACAGGAATGCAGAGGAAGGGACTTGTCCAAGGTCTCAGGTGGGATAGGGACTGGATTCTCTATAGGCTCTTTTCTAGAGTAGAGCATATCCTAATAGAACTTGTCTCACAGTTTCCCAGGCAAAGTGAGTTTTGAGCACTGGCCTCCATGTCACCTGTCTTCAGAGTGGCTGTTTTTGCCACTCAGGGATTCTGCTGAGAAGACCCTCAGGAGAATTTTCAGCTCACCTTGAGCTCAAGGCTGCTCCAGTTCCTCTTGTTTTGCAAACTCAGATGTGAGCAGCTGGAAGCCCCTGCTGTGGTCTCCACCTGAGGCTCGTGAGACCCATCGTGCTTATTTGGCCTCTCATGCTGTTGCCTAAAATAAAACAGCTGCAGTCATAGTGTTAGTGGGTACACTTGTTTCTTGTGCAAGGATGAATGAACGGTTATCTTCCAAGGTCTCTTGTCTCTCTAGAGTGTCATGTGCCCAGTGCCTCAGTATTCTTGCCTGTGAAATGGGCATGTAGGTAAATCTATGTAAGACTCACTGGAAGATTAAAGCTCTTAAAAAAAGTTTGGTTAACAGCAGATTTTCCCAAATCAATGTCGGTTGTAGGCCCAGAGTGTTGAAATGGCCGGCCTCCACTTCAGAGACAGTTACTGCCACACTCCATAAAATGTCATCACTGTTCTTGTTCTGAACTTGAAACCAAAGAATCTGAAGCTGTGGCTTTTTTTTCTAACCTTTGCTAATGATTTTCAGATTGACTCTATACACAAAAGAACTGCTGATTAGTTTCTTATAGGGGAAAGCAGATGATGAAGAGAAGAGCAACTAAGCTAATTTTCTAAACTTGGTTTCCCTGCTGACTCACCCAGTGGGTTGGGAGCAACTTTCTGAGTCTCCATATCCACCCTAGAGATGGGTGACGGTACCCTTTAGCCCAGCCACGGAGATGATGGGGGAGAATGCCAAGGACTGCATTAAGAAAGTGAGTCGCAGAGCAGAGGAACTTCTCAAAGGCCAACACATTCTTAGTAATCTTATGAAAAGCCTTCCTCGTTTTAGAATTAGTTCCAAGGAATTTGGCACCAGATTGTAGATTTGCACAGAAAGTGAGCGAGAGGGAAGGAGATGATGCTTTTATCTGGAATTCCAGTACCTTCCTTTGCAAGGCTAGCAGTGCAGAGATATATCCTAAAGAACAGTGGCAGCCTATCCTTGGAACGGAAGCACTTAATTTAGTTTAATTGTGGCAATTTCTAGGAGTCACTGGGAAATTCAGCAGCTAATGAACGCGCCCCTGTTCTGTCAGATCCTTATGAGAATATTCCATAGTCTCTTTTTTCCCCATACTTATCAGCTAAAGGAATTACAGAAATATATTTCTGAAGCCTGCTGAGGATAATAGGAGGTATATAAAAATCTCCTCTTTCCCACCAGATGGGTCCCAACAGCCCAGGTGAATGTCATACCTGTGACATTTATTTGGCTATTTATCTTCAGCAGGCTCTGACCAGGGCCTCTGCTTCCCAGGACTGTGCCAGGCTGACCTCGTTCCCTGCTCCTTTGCCTTGCTGGGGCCTCTGTGGGCCTTTTATTCAGCATGTGGCTTGTGGGTGTCCAAATCTGCAGACAGACACACTTCTGCAGATATGGACCAGAGGACAAAAGACAGAGGATGAAGGACATTGGGCTGTATATTCTTCCCATCTTTCTCCTTTTGCCCGTACCTAATGTTTCCAACAGCTGAAGGGAGGCTGTTCTATGTAGAGTAAATGACCTAGATGTGGTATTTTTTAAATCATATCTCAGGACATACTGTTGCTCCTCAAAGTTTGGGGAAAGCTGCATTCTCTATCTCCCTCTTTATGATTTCTGTGCATATTTATGTATTGAAGATCATGGAAGTGACTTGGACATGCTTGCCTCTGTGTATCCCACTGGTTCTCGGTGAGACAGGATGATGGTGATCTGGAGGGCACAGTGTACATGTGTTACTCATCTGGACCAACTCTTCCTTTGAACAAAGTTTGAACGTGGCCAGATGAATAGAAAACCTGTAAGTTTTCAGCATCTAGTTTGGTGCCTTTGAGCAAGTTACCGAGCTGTTATATGCCTCAGTTTCCTCATCTGTAAAAGTGGATAATAAAAAGTGCCTGCCTCATAGCCTAGTCATGAGGATTAAGTGCTTTAGTCAAGCTCTTAGCACAATTCTTGAAATATAATTCATCCCATATGTTAGCTGTGATTATTATTAATATCAATTATTATTTACTGAAAGCTTTAACATGGTGCTAAGTATTGTAAATATCTTCTCTTCATGTCGTAGAACATGGTATAGTATAAAAATCCTACCTTGAGTAAGAGATTGCAAAGCATCATTGTTTTATTTAAGCCTCACAACAGACGTACAAAGAAATTGCAGTTGTCCCTGGTTTATGGTGGGGGAAGGTGAGCATACCTACATGGTAAAGAGACTAGTCTCAAGTCAACCGACACATAGAGGACTCAAACCAGGCCTTCTAGCTGCAAGCCCACCATCCCCAAGCAGCTCCATAGAGCTGCCTGTCAACCAGCCCCTGATGGAAACCAGGGGACATGGGCCTAGTGTCAGCTCTGGTAGGAGGCACCTTCCATGTGGAGCCTGAGTTCAAATCCTGATTCTACCCCTCTATTGCTGCTTGTCTTTGTTCAGGTTGCTTGGCTGCTCTGGTCTTCATGCTTCTCTGCTGTAAAACAGAGATGGTGAAACCCATTTCTTATGGGTGCAATGAGGCTAATGACATAATGTCAAACACAAGGCCTGGCATGTATTTAGTACTCAGTAAGTTTTAGCTCTTAATGATGCTCTGTATCAGGCTTTGTGCTAGGCTGATCTCATGTAATTCTCACAATACCACCAGGAGATCTGTACTCTTCATTTTTCAGGTGGAGAAACTGAAGGTCATTGCAATTCAGTGATAAAGCCACAGATTGTGATTGTGAAGTTGAGTTTCAAACCCTGGCAGCCTTACTCCATATAACCTTTCCCATTCCTCTTCTGTAGAGCCAGCCATGTGCTAGGATGCATGCAGGATTTGTGCATGGCCACATTCCTTGGTAAGCAGGGCAGTCTAGCGATGGACATTTTAATCATGTCTATGTGGGACAGTACTGTCATTTGGGCTCGAGGACAGTGCTTCTGAACCAGGAAAGTAAGGTCAAAATTTAGTGCTGTTTTGTTAGGAAGGATGCACCAACTCCAGTCTTGGGCCCAGCAGTTCCATCAGAGATGATGTTCCATTTATACATGCCTGCGTGGCTCAGTTTAGTTTGTGCCAAGCACAGAACCCAGAAACCAATGAGTCTGTTTATTTATTTAACAGTTCAGGTGCCCAAAAAAGACTTTCCTGCAAAATGAACTGAGGAAGTGCCCAGCCAGTCTTCCAGCTAATTGGGGGAAGAAGCCCAATGTATTTCAGGATGACAGAGAATTCGAATGTGTTCCTAATTTGAATTCTCCAGATAGACTCTGGTTAACAGTTTTAAAACTGTGGATGTCTTTTAGTCTGAGGGACAAGAGCAAAACAAATGACCTAAGGAACTAGATGCAAGACATTAGAATAAGAGGAGGGAAGGAAAGCAAGAAAGAGTCCAGGATTACTACCAGGCTTTTCCTACTTAGTTGGTTTTCAGAGTCCAGGGGAAGAACCAAGGTGGGTTATTAAGGAGTATTGATTTGGATTTGCTGAGCAGTTAGGATGTTTTTGCTTCCCAGATAGGAAAGTGCACTTGGTTTGCGTGATTGAGTTTTGAATTGCTTAGCGGAGCATCACTTGGTACTGGCCTGAGTCTGCGAGGCCCCACGATTCTAGTACAACAGTTGCTGCAGCATTGTGTTTCAGGGTGGGTCACGGGGAATAGTAAATTTCACTTCTCAATTAAAGCATGTTTTTTTTAGGGTATCCCTATTTTATCTTCCTTGGCTCAGGGTCTTGTAAGCATCCCTGCTGGGGAGAGGAGTACGTATCCAAGGTTAGTTAGTTACATGAATGTGTCCAAGACTTGGGTCTGTGAAGGTGGAGCCAAGTGCAGCTGGGCAGTCACCGGGGAGGGGAATAAAAGCTGGGCCAAGACAGGGAAGAAATGAATCCTTCATTTATCCAGTCAGCATTTAATGAGCACCCACTGTATGCCATGCATTGTTCAAGGCATGAGCATAAAGCATGAAGTCGAGCAGAATCATGTACGGTCACGTCACAGACAGAGCGAGCCATGGGAGCAGCAGCGAGGAGGAGGGTGTGTTCGATTGGGATTTAGAGTCCTGTGTTATGTGATGATGCTTACTTAATAACTGTTTGAGTTCTTCTCACTCTCAGAGCCAGTGTAGTAGAAAAAGTGGTTTACTTTCTACCTCCCTGCCCTCTGGTCCTATCATCTAGCAATTGGTACTCCAGTCTGTTTTGCCTTTGTCTCTGGGCAGAAGGGTGGACACAGGCATGAAACCCATAACTTTATCTCTCTGAGATTCAGCTTTTAGACAGAGGGAGGGGATCTTCTGGACTCTCTAAGGTCAGCCACTTGTTTCTCAAGGGAAGCACCTCCTCCTGAGTCTTTGGTTTGTTTTTTTTCTTTCTGAAGGAACTGAGTCTATGATTTCAGGTCAGGCTGACACCGCCAGGCAAAGGGGGAACTGGGAGACCTGAGCTGGACAAATGAGGTACATTTTTGAATACCAGACTTGAGGCAGGTACCAGGCTAGATGTGTGGGTTCAACCGAAAAATATTGTGTAGAGAATTTAGGGCCATTCCTGGTGTGTAGGAAGTCCAGCAAGAGCTGAGAACAAATAATCCTAGGAAGGAAAGCAGGAAGGTAGTCATTCATTTAGTGTTCATTCACTCACTCTACAAATATTTCTTAAATACCTAAGTTAAAAGAGAATGGATTCTAGAGCCAGATTCCCTGGGTTCAAATCTTGGCTGTTTTCTTTACTACCTTTGGCAACTTGGGCAAGTTAATTATTCTCTGTGCCTCAGTTTTCTCGTTTGTAAAATGGAACCAATCATTATTAATAAATGGAGAGTCTTATGAGGACTGAAAGAAATTAAAAGCTCCGTGTGTTCATTATAAGTATCTTTTTGTTCATTTGTTCGATCAATGGCTATTCATTGGTCTGATGTTAGGATCTAACATTTACCCATCTTACATTCCATTGAAAGAGCTGGATTATCAAAAAGCTAATAAACTGATAAATCATATATGGAAATGAGAGAGAATACTAGGAAGTGAGTAATTAGAGGTGAGGACCAATAATACATAGAGAAATAAGGGAGAAGGAAAACAGGTACTCTACATAAAGATCATTCTGAAATAAGCAAGTCTTTGGAATTTACAAAAAAAAAAAAAAAAAGAAGCAGGAGGAGGAGGAGGAAAAAGAAGAAGAAAAAAAGAAAGAATGAGAGAGAAAGTACTCTTTAAGTTTCTAAGCGAGGCAAACAGGATGATGAGCCAAAAATAAATACAGTTAAATAAAGATTGACTCTGGGGCCAAACAAGCTTCAAGATAATTATTCCTCCTGGTAGTGAGTTATTATGTCTCACAAATGAATTCATCTTTTGATGTTTTCAGTACCAAAGGTCCCTGATAGATGGATTAATCTTCCTTTTCACCTGGCTTCCTTCACCTGATCCCTTCACCTTGTTGAATTGAAATTAAGGGCCATTCATTTGGAAAAACCTATTAACTCCCTGCTCCTAGAGGCTCACTTCCTACTCAGCCTGGCTGAATTCCACATCTCAGGGCTTGAGCCCACATGCATCTATGCTGTCCCCATGAGTGTTCTCTTTGGGCCTGTGGCTGAAGGCAGTAAAGCTCACCGATGATCCCAGGTGCACCCGTACATTTTCTGGGTCCTATGGTCAGGCAGGATATGGGAACCTAGGAGATGGGCACCACTTCTGGGTGGAGGCAGACGATCCCCATTTGGAGTGCTCCATTTGTTCTCTTTCTCTGTGATGGCACCCAAGGAGGTTGGGTGCTTCCGAGAGCACCGTGCAAAATGGCAGAGCTTCTGTCCATCTGGGCTCCTGAGTGGGTGGGTGGAGTCGAGCCCCACACTCTTTGTTTTCCTGGGTCTCTAACTTCCAGCTTCTCAATGGAGTCAAGGACTGCTCACTTCCTATATTCTATAGGCATTAGAAAGCCTCTACAAAATGAACGCTTGGTAGGCCGTCTTCTATTAAAGTTAACTTTTCCTCTCTCTAAAATAACTTCTGTACCTCTTCCTGTTCTAGTCACTTTTTCTGACTTCTCTGTTTTATTATGTTTGCCATTCTATGATATTATCTTAATTATATGTTTATATATTATCTGTGTCCTCTCACTAGACCATAATTTTCCATCTGTTTATACTCCACTGTATCTTCAGTACCTATAATGGTATCTGGAGCAAAGAAAGTGCCTGATAAGAATGTGAATGAATGCCAGCCACCAAGAGGCACCTCCCTTTCTACCCCATCACTTCTCCTATTCCTTCTCCCCTCCTTCAGGGCTCTGCTGAGGGGTGGAGGAGGTAGAATGTATGATTAAGACGATGGACTTCAGAGCCAGACTGCAAGGGCTTAAATACAACACCCTACCTGTGTGACCTTGGGCATGTGTATCTGTACCTCAGTTTCCTTATCTATAAAATCCAGATAGTAGCAGTACCTATCACATAGGACTGTTGTTCAGATTAAATGAGTTATTATATGTAAAACACTCAGAAAAGTACCTGGCTCATAGTAAGAGGCATGTAAGAATTACCTCGGTTACCAATTGTTAGGGGAAGAGAGGAGCCTGTCCCCTATCTGGCTGCTAGGCACTCTTTTCAGTAACTCAGAGAACTGGCCTCACTGCTCACCAGGGGTCCCTGGGGATTCCCCGGGGTCCATTCAGCAAGAAGGTACAACTACACTGAATTGCAGTTCTTATGCCCAGGAGGCATAAACCTGCGCAACCTAGAGGAGGTGTCCCGAGAGAAACGGCCAACTTGGATGAGGACAGACAGTCTTTTTCTCAAGGTTGAAGCTCTTCAAGGCTTGGGGAGGCCCCTCCTTCAAGGCTCCGTCCTTTCCTCAGTCCTTTAGCAATATTTCCATAATGTTATTAAAAACAGACGTATGCTGGCCAGATGATTGACACTTTCCAGTGACGGGGCTTTGCTCTGCTCCTCTGGGCACGGAGAACTTGTTCAATTATGTGCCACCCTTGTGATGGGCCCAATCACAGGCGCACATATTAGCTTCTGATTATACCCTTGTTGAGTTTCTCTTGACAGGAAGGAAATGAATTTACCTCGTGCCATCTCTGTAGTTTGCAAGCAGCCTTGACTTTTGTGATAATAGCACCTTTCACATTTTGTGAGACCAAGGAGTTTGAAGCCAGTCCTTAGTGACCTGCGTGTTTAAGCCTGGAGGTGGCTTGAGCTGATTCCTTATAGGGATGATTGCCTTGGCGCTTGTAGGGAGCTGGCGCTGCAGTGAGTAGGGCCCTGAATTCTTAGGATCTTGAACCATTCAGGCCACTGAATCAAATTATCAACTCTCCCTGGGCCTCCACTTCCATTTGTAAAATGAGAGTAGTAATAATAGACATTATCTCACACTGTTGGTGCGAGATTAAATGATGTAATCTATATAAATCACTTATAATAATATATGTCCAAAAAATAGGACTGAGAGCCTAGGAAGGGCTTTCCTTTGACCGGTGAGAGGACAGAATTCCATTAGCACATCTTCTGAAAACTTAACAAACCAACCTTTCCTCAGTCATTTCCTTGGAGTCATGTGCTGTTTGATTTTTAAATTCAATGCTTCCTGTCCCCGGTGAATTTCCAGTAGCAGTGTCAGATTGCCTGGGAGAGCTACTGTGTGGATGGGGTTGCAAAGTCCCAGAAAGCACTTTGATCTAATTGGAGACTCAGAGGCTGAGCAGGGCACTACGTCTGGGGCCTTTCTTGACCTTTAGGGCTGCCCTTATTGGGCCTCTCAGGACATGAGGCTCTCTACTCTCAAGGGAAGCCACTATGGCCTCATAGAGGTTTGGGGCCCAAAGGCCATGGGTTCTACCCATCCTCTGAGCCCACAGCCTCAGCAAACCCAGTAGCTACAGTGAGAACCCTTGTTTTCAGAGGAGTCTAGACCTGTCGTATGAGGGGACCTGATGCTGGGTCTGCAAGGAAGGAGATCTTCAGGAACTTGGGAAAACTAGGGAAATTCCGATGTTTCCCCTCCCCCCACCATCCCCCCAGTGAAAATGAATGGGAGTAGGGGAGGAGGGTGAAAAAGCCAGATAGAGATAGAGGCACTGCAGAGAGAACTAGAGCGAGACCGGGAAACGAGAAATCTGATAGAAAAAGAGTTGAGAAATGAGACAGAGAAACTCACAAGAATGCAGACCTACAAAGGGAGGGTAGAAGATCATCGTGATCGCTATCAAGTATTGACAACATAGTATGTACCAGGCACTGAGACAGCATTTTGCATTATATTTCACTTAATCTTTGCAACAATACTATGATGTAAGCACTATTCTCAGCTTCATTTTCTAGTAAAAACAATGGACATTCAGAAAGGTCAGATATCTTATCTAGGGCCACATAGCTTTTGGTGGGGAGTCAGGACTAGAGAACCCAGGTCCACAGAGATGTGGTGACCTCAGGAGTGTGAGTCAATGTGGCGGAGCTTCCCTGGTCCCCCCACTTAACATGCCCAAATATTAAGAGGCATAAGGCATCCCCTTGTAGTAGAGATGTGTTTGTAGGGAGGAAAGGCAGATGGGTGAGTATTTTGCATTGTACCCTTGACCCCTGTTACTTAGGATGCTTTTGGGTAACAACAGAGAAAAGCATTTTTCTACACAAAAAGACAGGTAGTTGCTGGTGTTAGTTCCGTTGCTATGTTATGTCAAGATTGACCCCTCTAGGTTGTCAAGATTCTCTTGGCTTTGCCCTCATGGACAAGACCAATGGGAAGCTTCAGATCTTGTATGCATTTTCAGGTAGGAGGAAAAGGGCAGGGACAACATTAAGAAGCTGTTCCCTCCTCCTCCTTATCAGACTTTCTCCCATGCAGAGTATATGACATGGCCATACATAGCTGCAAGAGAGGCTAGAAAGTGATTATTCAGCTTTCTAACCTCTAGGACAGGCAGGCTGGGAATCCACCTTGGGAGAGCCAAATGACAGTGTCTGCCATGTTCCAATAAACCAGCCAAAGCCTAGATCCACCAATAATCCTCACCTCTTTACCTCCCAGGATGAGGGGTTCATTTAATTCTCATAGAAGTTGCAGGCAAGCCTTGACTGGCACAGTTCTGGTTCTGAGTGGAGCTGGGTGGCGGGGGAGTCTGGGAGGCAGTGCCGCTCAGATCTGTCCTGCCTTGCTGCTCTTGGAGGTGGGTATGGACCCAACCACGTCTATCATGTCTGGAAAATCAAGACTGGAGTCTCTCAGCTCTCCAGCGCCTGCTTTCTCTGCAACCAACTGCTCAGTTCACATCCCAGGGGAGGCAACAGATTAGATCAGTGAAGTAGCAGAGAGGCCAGGAAGGGGGTTTAGGAGGAATGAATGTGGATTTGACAGAATTTTCAAAAATATCATATTATTGATTTGGAAGAGATATGAGAGAGGAAATGTAAGAGATGGATGATAAGAGACTCAGCCAAGATGGGCATGAGAGGGGCTGCTTGTTTTTTGATTGGCAGTGTCATCAGACCAGTGTTTCTCAACTGATTTTTTATTACCGCCTGCTTATGTAGTTTTCTTAAACATTTTTTTACTTAATCATCCCCCCAATAAAAACTTAATGTCACAGATATACTGTTTATCTATTTCCTATATACATACCTTGGCTTATACATAAGAGGAGTAAGATTTTTTGTACCCCCTGAAATACTAATTTTTGCCCCCTTGGGGGAGATACCACCCCCATTGAGAATACATACATTAGACACATCTCTGGTGGCACATCTGGGCTTCCTTAGAGAGGGAAGGAGCTGGCCTCACCCTCTAAGCTCAGACGTCCTTGTAGTGAAGAGGAGCTGGGAGGAATCTCATGTGTCTTGAGCACCTGTTATGTGCCAGGCACCGTGACAGGCATTTTAGATACATCATCTCACCCAATGGGTGGTCAGAGCTGTGACCTCATTTCATAAGTGAGGGCATCAAGAGGTTCACCCCTCCTTTGAAGAGCTCAGACTTGCCCAGATGAGCAGAGTAACATTATTCCTATTATAGGGTATAGCTGTGTGTCAAATGGGTTCAGAGCTGGTGGGATGAGGAGAGTAGAACAGAGTGGAGTCTGTGGTGGCACTTTCTGGATGAGAGATGGGAACAGACTTTGATGACCCAGTGATGAGAAGGAGGAGGCAGTCTAGGCGATGGGGATAGCAGGAGCTTAGGAGGCTTGAGATCCTTATGGGACCCTGGCTGAAGCTGAAGATTCCCACTGGGGAGCTAAGGTGGAGTCATCCAAGCAATGAGAAGAAGCCAAAGGGAGGCCCGCTTCCCCTACAGGCTCTGGTTCGAATGTGGTATTAAGTCAGGGATGCAGCCCTGCTACTTAGTGCAATTGCCGTAAGGCCCAAAGGCAATTTTTCCCCCACAGGATAGGGCAGGAGGAGATGGAAGCATAAAAGGCAGGAATTTAGGTTCCTAACTCAGGGACTCTGGGAAATTGAGTGGTCTTTTCAGAGCATCCCAGTGGAGGAAATCTCTGAAAGAAAGTAGCAGAGTGTGTGACTGAAGAGAGACTAGAATCTTGTTTCCTTTTCACACCCAAGACACTTCCAGCTCACTCACCCCTCACCTTTGATAGGAACTTTTCTGGCCCTTATGGACTAGACTGTATCAATGAGGATAGGCTCCAGGAACAAATGATCCCCAAATCTCTGTAGGGTAGTGCAATGAAGATGTGTTTCCCATTCATGATTCATGCTCTTCTTGCTTTGTATTGGAACCCAGGCTTCCAGAGCCTACATTTCCTGCCCTCCCCGCTCCGCCCCCTGAGGCTTCATTTTCACATGTGCTTCTACTGCCACTGTAGCGGGGGAAGAGAGCATGGAGAATTGTTCACAGCCCCTAAAGTTTCTGCCAAATTGTGACTCATGCCACTTCTGTTGACATTTCATTGACCACTGTGGTTTACATGGCTTAGCCTAACCAAATTCAAAGGGAGATGGGAAATATAATCCTGCCATGTATCCCAGATGTAAAGGGCAGGAGATAGATATTTGTGAACAACATTAAAGATGATCACAATGACAATAATACCTGATGAATAAACTAAATTGATTTTCAAGATCAAGTAGTAATTTCCCCCCACCCCTCCCCGTTCTCTCTGTGTAGCACTCTGATTATGTATTAGTGCTCATATTAAGCTGGTTGGTAAATATTTATTTGTTACCCCAACTAAAGTCAAAACTCCTAAGAGCAAGGAGAATGTTAAATGAGAGACCTACAAATACTTATTGAGGACCCACACACTGTATATCAGGCACAGTGCTGGCACACAGAACAAAATCCCAGTCTCAGTGTGGTAGGTCTGGTGGAGGTGCCAGATGAGTTGTCTCTGACTTCTGGAACACCCTGGGCACTGTTTAGTCCAATGGCTTGTTGATTGGTTCCTTAAGTTAGAAATAGGAAACAAGATTCTAGTCTCTCTTCGGTCACACACTCTGCTACTTACTTTCGGAGTTATCCTCCACTGGGAGACTAAAAAGACCACTCAATTTCCAGAAGGAGATGGCCTATAAACCAGTAACCTTGCACAGGCTCCACACAGGGCAGATGTATGATGCATTCTTGGCCTTCATAGTACTTTGCTTTTGACAATGGTTCATTCATCCCCTTATCCCACTTGTTCCTTTAGGTGAGACAGATAGTATTAGTCCTGTTTGGCAAATGGATAAATAGTCTCAGAGTTGGCTCATCGAGGATGAGAGCTCATCTCCTCTGGCTATGTCATTTGAGCTGGGCCTGCTAAGTTCAGGTTTCCCATCTCTCAGCCCCAACACCATCAATCAAATGTTCTCAAATTGGTGGAGCTTAAAAATGACAGCCATTTGAAATTGAGTAGAATTCAGTATTATTAAAATAGCATTCTAAATTTTAATCTTGTGCATTGACTTTTTAATAGCTTCTACTTTCACTGAAAATTATGAGCCATGCTCACAGACATTCAATTTAAATACTGTCAGGCAAGACTGATTTCTCTTCCAGTATTACCAGATTCCCACTTCCATCCTCCCCCTCTCCCTCCCTTCCTTCTCTCCTTTCTCCCTTTTATTTTTTTAAACTACTAAGTTAATTTCTCACTACTTAATGATTTTACAGGGTAAGAACTCTAAGAAAGAGAGCACATCTTTGTTACAGCCCTTTTATTTTTCTTTTATAATTCGGTCGTCTTTTCAGTCTATCCATTGATGAGGGAAGACAGGATCCCCTGTGGAAGCCAAATAATGGTTATTTTTTTCTGGGGCATCTTTTCTCATCACTACCTCATTGCCATGACACCAAACAAGTTTAGTGATCAATATTGGTACCCTCCTCCATGGGCTCTCACAATGCTCAATCTCCTCAGTTCTTGCAAAAGTCTTCCAGGAAATTCTGGCCTTTTTTGAAGGCTGCCTCTCCCTTCCTGATTCACCTACTATTATTTTTTCTTCTCCAACTCCCTACAGTCCTCCTGTCTGCCTGGTCATCTTCATCCTTTCATTCTCATCCAAGTTTTTTTTACCTTGAACCAAGATTAAGGTGGGTGAGATGGGGGGCAGGATTGATAATGAGGGACAGGGGCTGAAAAGGAGGGATGAACATGGGTTTTTGGAGTCAGACTTGGTTTGAACGTCTTTTATTTTGCCAATTATTAACTGTGACTCTAGAAAATTACTTAGCCTCCAGAGCCTCAGTTTTCTCACCTGTAAAATGGGGTTGGTGACACCTATCTTAAATGAGGAAATGTACACAAAGCACAGTGCTCAGCACTGTGGAGGATGACATCTATAGCTAATAGGCCATTCTTTCCTCTCCTCCAACTGGCCTTTCCTACATCCCCACCCAGCAGTTCTAGGTTCTGTGTACACATTAGAATCATCTAGGAGCTTTAAAAATGTACCAGAATCCCCAGGCTTCATTCTAGACCAATTAAGTCGGAACCTGGAAGTGTATGCTAGTTTCATAGTTCCTTTACAAACTCTTTCCAGGTAAGTCTGATGCATGCAAGGTTTGAGAACAACTCTGAAGTCCCTAGGGTTGCCTAAGGCATGAATATATTTTTCTTTTGAGATCAGAGGAATCTTATTTTAGTGCTTGTGGGCAAACACCCAGATCTCTCATTAACACTGGAATGGGATTTTACCTTTTCTCACTGTGCTTAAGAAAATGCAGCGAAGAGGTGAGATGGAGCAGGAGGTCTCAGAAGGTGGAACTAGGCACCCCTTTTTTTTTCTTGGAGTGTGTATGTATTCTGCACATATCACCCTTGCATCCAAGGGGTGGATGGGGAGGGGAGGGACGGAAAGGAAGAGGAGGAAGAAAGGAGGGAGGAGAGGTGACTCGCTCATGCGGCCTTCTCCAGACTCCCCTGCCCACAAAGATACTCCTCTACACTCCAAAAACCCTTTGCTCTAACCTTGAGCAGTCCAGTACGGTGGTCAGTAGCCACATAAGGCCATTAGACACTTGAAATATGGTTAGTCTGCATTGGGATGTGCTGTGCCATATACATATGCAAAGACTAAGTATAAAAAAAGAATGTAAAATATTTCATTGGCAAAATTTTAAAAATATTGGGTACATGTTGAAATGATAATATTTTGGATATATTGGGTTGTGTAAAATATTACTAAAATCAATTTGTTATTTCATTTTACTTTTTAACGTGGCTAGTGGCTAGTAGAAAAATTTCAATTAGCTAGGTAGCTTACCTTATTCAATTTCTATCAGATAGCACTGCATTAGACACTCAGTCTATGTTTCATATGTAAGTATATCTTAGTGCTTCCATCAGACAGGCAGTTTGAGTACAGGCAACTCAGCATCTTACTCGTTTCATGTCCCCCAAACACCTGTTATCAAAACACACTGTATTCAGCAGGTAGTGGTAAGTTTTTTCTGTAACTGTTATTGATGATGGTGATGGTGGCGATGGTGGTGATGCAGATAATGATGATGGTGATGAAATAAAGCTCAAATGGTATTTTGGGGCCAAATTGCAAAGATTTTTGAGAAACTATGGAAGATGAAATGTTTACATTTCTTAGAGTAAGAGTCCTCAAATACATCTTAATTGCTTGGTTAATTTACACTCTGAAGAACCTTGGTACATGAGACAGAAATATTTTCAGTCATTTGTATTTAGAGGTGGAGCAATTTTTAAGAAGTCATAATTAAAACTCTCCTAAAATGTTTAGTGAACTGTTACTGTGTGCCAGTACTAGGCAATGGAGACACAGCAGTGAACGAATGAGATACAAATCCCTACCTAGTCTTTGGACCTTACACGGTGTGTGCAAATAAACATATTTCCAAGTAAAATGTTTATAGGTCAGATAGTATAACAAGCAGTTTGGTGGAAATTAAAGCAAGGCAAAGGAAAGGAAGTATGATGGGGTCATGGGGTGCCTTGCAAATCATCCATGATGGCATCAAGTAAATAACGACTGACCAAATATCTGAAGAAAGTGAGCAGATCTCTTGGGGCTCACTTTATTTTATTGTTCCTGTAATTCACCTAATGTTTCTTTTATTCATTTAACAAATACATGTATTGAAATCCTGTATGTGTTCTCAGCACTGCTGAGATGAGAAAGTGGGTCCCACTTTGCAAGGAGCTCACAGCTTCGCCTCAGAAGCATGAAAAATGCGCCAATTTTACATCACACTCACATCCTCTGTAAAGCAGATCCTCAATTAGGCAACACTTCAGCAGCTGCAGAGTTACCCTGTAGTATTTGCAGGTACATCTCATCTGAAATATCCTCCAATGCAAGATATATGGGAGTGGGTGCCTGGGGAGAGATCTCTCAAGGAGCCTGAGTCCTGCAAGCAAATGCTATGTGGCTCTGGTGATGGTTTTAGGCCCCAAATGAGTTGAGGGCTAAAAATGCTGCAATTTCATATCGGCGTGGTTGGTAGTTTGAGTTTAGCCACAAAAGGACTCATTTGTAGTGGTGTGGTTTGAGAGGACTGAGAGCTGTTTTCCAGGCCATTCTTGATACAAGCTGTGTCTCACCAATTTAGTCCATTAAGAGAGGCGCCAATAGGCCCTCTTTCCAAGGCAGTCTAAAGCGGTGGTCCCCAACCTTTTTGGCACCAGGGACCAGTGCTCATATGAGAATCTAATGCCTAATGATCTGAGGTGGAGCTGAGGTGGTGATGCGAACACTGGGGAGCAGCTGCAAATACAAATGAAGCTTTGCTCACTCACTTGCCCACCACTCACTTCACCTCTGTCTGTGTGGCTTGGTTCCTAACAGGCCATGTACTGGTACTGGTAGTCAGCCCGGGGGTTGGGGACCCCTTATCTAAGGTAATAGTCACATCCTGCTTTATACTGTTCATGCCATTGCAGCTTTACCTCCTGGAATTGGCTGGCAGAATCGATATGTACGTTGACCATCTGAGGCCATTTTGGAGCTCCAGGCAGGAAGCGGAATGAAAACATGTGTTTATTTTACTCACAGCTGAGAAGTCTGCATTTTTTGTGTAAGGACCTCACTTGGTTGAAGAGAGAATAATCTCTTTTTTGTTAATTTCACATTTGAAACTAGAAAAGTTGTTTTTAACTAGGTTAACACACAGGCTCATCGTTAAATAAGTCTAGTATCTCTCTCCCTGAATTTGAAATTTGGAAGCTGGGGCGAGGCTGATTAAATGAGTTCCTTCTGTGTGCAATGTGCTTCTGTGCTTACCATTTCTCTCCTTTCAACCTCTAACCTGTCTTCTTCCACCTTCCTTGCTTCTATCACACAGATGTAGTCACAGTTTGCTGTTACTCCAGGACTCTCCTGGTTCTGCTTGGTGAACCCACAAATCCCCAGTGTTCCATATCTGATGCTATGGAGAGGGAAGCAGATGCCAGGGCTGGCCATTCTGCCACCCAGGGAGGCTGGTGGAGGGGTAACTAGGGTTATAGTAGTAGGTGGGGAGGTGGGGTTCAGAGCTGAGCTAGAGGGAGACACCAAATCATCCATGACCATTGAGCAGAGCAGCTCACCTGGAACCAGCACTTCCAGCAGAAGGTACTAGCAACTACGGGCTGCTCCAGCTCTTGAGCAAGCAATGAACAATGTTGGGTGGGTGACTGGGAGTTGCTGCATTTGTGTATTATCACTTGCTGCTCATCACCTCACACCTTTGCAGTGGCTGCCTTGAGGTCCCCAAGTTCTGTGACGAATGTGACCAATTCAGCCCAAATGTTCCTTGACCCAAGGCAACTTCCTCTCCTTTGCCCCTCTCCTCCCCTGTTGAATGCCTCTGTACCCTTTAGGTCTCAGCTTTCAGCCAAACATCTGGAGTTAAGAGAAAGTACCCTCTTCTCCCTTCCCCCAGACTCAAGCCCTTGGCCCACCACACTGCTTTGTAATTGCCTTTACGGTCTGTCTTCCACACTGGGTGGTGACTTCCTTGGTGGCTGGGACTATGTCTTGTCCCTCATTGTATTTCCAGGGCCCTGAAAAGTATACCTGAATATTTCTAACCTTGAGTGGATCCCATTTGTGTGCATGTTATTATTTAATTATTTATAGACATCTCTTGATTATTTACTAAGTGAAAGGAAATAGCAGTCTGGAAAATCCAGAAGAGCAGATAATCTAAAGTTTATTTCCTTAAGACTCTGCAGTGCTCCATAGGGCAATTTGGTGGAAAGGGACAGATTATCTTCTTGATCATTGCCATATTTATTAAATAAAAATGAGGACTTGGGTGGTGTTTGAATATTTGCATATAAAATGCCTCTCACTGCCTCTTTCTTCAGCATCATTTCATTCTTATTGGTTCTTCCTAGTGAAGACAGGAAAGATTGTTTATGAAAATGGATATATTTCATTGATCCACAGTTATCCACAGTTATCATAAATCGAACATAAGGAAGAACAGGGTTTTTTAAGATATTAACTATTACATTCTTCATGCTCAGACCTGCTGCTAGTCAGTGTCAGGAGCCTGGGAATATGACAAATGGGTTGAGCCAGGCCAGTATGGCATTTGAAAGTTTCCCAGATAAGCCACATATGATAACTGAGCTTTCTGCAGTTCAAACTTATGACTGGCAGGCATATCAGAGTGGATGGAGGGGAAAGGATAGTAGGACAATAGCATTTGTTTGAAGCCAGTGTACGCTACTGCCTCCTTTAGCCTAGATTCCATGTGGCATTGCATATTGGGAAGAGAACTGGATCGTCTGACAATGACAGTAATGACAACAGTGTCTTAGTTAACCCCACCTCTGTGCTAGACCATAGACTGTACTTTGCACACATTGTTGTTAACCCTCCCAAATCCTGCATGGTAGATATTATTGCCACTTTATAGATTAGGAAACTGAATCCTCTATGTTATGTCACTTTCCCAGAGTCATGCAGCTTGTTAAGTGGTGGAACTGGGATTCGAACAGAATCTCCCTGGCTGCTTTTCCATGCTTTCTTTACTAAATCTTGCTGCCTGAAGAGCCAGTTGGGGCTCTCCTGAATTCACTGGTAGCTGTAACTTTTAGCAAGTCATCAATCTCTAAGCCTCAGCTACCTTTTCTGTATAATGGGGATGGTACTAACTGCCTACTTTGGAAGGATGCTAAGATTTAAGGAACTAAGGTGAATGGCAGTATTTAGGAAAGTATTACAAGTTCAAGAACAGATAGGATCATTATCATTGCTCATTTTCCATCCTGAATGCTGGAATTTCTGGATCGTGGGCTGGAAACATTGAGCTAACACTGAGCATTCTTCAAAGGAGCCAAGCAACTTAGGCCTTGCCTTTGGTGACCTGCACAGCATGTGTCAGCCTTGTGAGCCTCCTCTGGAGGCTGACAGAATGACGAGGAAGCAAGTCCAGGATGGCCTCAAGCATGGCTAAGCAAGGAGTGAAGAGTGGCTCTGTCGTGATGTGGACTGAAGGCACTTATTTTCCATGGCTTTTAGGGGAATTGCGGCTTTATGTTTTTATTCTCTTCTATTTCACAAAACTTCTGAGTTCTTTTTATGTTCAGTTCAATGGGTGGGTGAGTAGACAAACTGTCCTCATCTTTTTCTTGGTCTGACTCCACAATTTGCACAGGATGGGGATAGAAGGGAGCAGATAATAGGAGCAGAGAGAAGGAAGGGCATTTACACAAACCAAGATGTAGGAGGGAAAAATAAGGTTTCTTCTTTGTTAAGTGTGATTTGGAGCAATAATAAAAACAAAGACTATTTAATATTAATATGAATATCTTTATATTTACTAAGTTCTTACTATGATGCATGCACTTTCTATGTGATTTAGGTATATTATCTTATTTAAAATAACCTTATAAGCTGAGTACTATTTTTATGATTATTTTTATAGATGAATGAACTGAGACATGAAGAGGTGAAGGAACTTAACCAAAGTCTTCTCTTGATAAGTGAGGAGTTAAGATTGGAATCCAGGCCATTGGACTCCAGAGCCTTGCTCTTAGTAAATATTCTCTGGCACCTCTTTGCAGTAGGTAAATTAGAGAATAGAAGAATTAACTCATTTCAGGATAGGAGATACACGTTTTTCAATTTCTTATTATTCAGGCCAACAGAGGGGAGCCAGTGATTCTCCAAGTAATTTATGTTAGCTCTGATATGCATTATGAGGTTCTTTTGATAAGTTTCTATTCAGGAGCACCATAGGTAGGGAAGCCCAATTACTAAGCAGACACATTTATTCTCAATAGTTGTGTTTATTCAAACATGATTTTAAAGAGTCTCTCTCTTTTCTACTTGGCAATCTTTCACAAGTCGTGACCTCCCATCAGCCTTCGTCCTCTTGTCTCTGTCAGGACCATGGACAGGGTCCATGGTGGTGGAGTGGGCAAACATTTTAGTTAAGCTATGCTTGTGTTTTTGGCTCAGTTTGTCATCCATAGGACATTTTACTAAGCCTTGTAGAAAGTCACATTAGCATTGTCTGAGTACACACATGCTGACATCAGAGTTTATAATGCTTCAAACGTTTTCCAAGGATAATCTGTGGAGTTAGCAACTGACCCTTTTCTGCTTTCTCTGGACTTATTGAGACTTGACAGGCTTTACCCTTTGCCTTATAATATGGCTTGCCTGCCTGATATATTGGTTCTTCAATATGATTGTTGCCAAAATCAAAAGAAGGAATAAGCATTTATCCTTTATTCAATGTTATTAAATGATGATGATGAAAATACATATTTATTGTGAGCCAGGCACTGCTCTGAGTGCTTTACATGTGTTATTTTATTTAATCTCCACAACTACAACAATCCTAGGGGATGTGGATAACAATTGCAGTTTTGTAGATGAAGAAAGTGGGACAGAGAGACGAAGTATATTGTTCAAGGTAACCTAGTTAGGTTGTAAGCAGTGGAGCAGAGCTTACCTTCTGAACCTCAGGATCATCCTATGTCTGTTCCCGTGGGGTCTTCAGAGTAGAAGTGGGGATAACTTTTCTCAAGCAGAGATGTAAGAGATGTGGTTGGTGTCTGATAGCATTTTATGCTCAGTCCCTTGCTCCACTTATCATCCAGTCTTGTCCGGACAAGAGGGTAGTGATACTCTAGAAGCCAGGATGGAAGGTGAAGTTGCCTTAGGAGTCATAAAGTGTACACCTAGAAACAAAAATGGGTGTGCCAGGCAGAAGGATTAATCAGAACCTCCAGTGCGGATCATTTTGTTGCAATGTCTGTGCAGAGGAAATGTCAACCACGATACTGCCTGGAGTAATCTTTAAAACAGAAAATATATTAATGTGCAGTGAGAATTGAGGTTCTGTTGGTTGGCTGACATAGATCACAGTTCCTGCCATTTATGTTCCCAGGCATACTGAGTAGGGATAATCCATATGGATGGAGGACAGACCCACTTTGGTGTCAGCTAATCTCATTAATAACCACAGAGTTGCGATATCATCACTAGATGGAAGTTCAGATCCTTCTAGAAAACTCATTTATTTATAGCACAAGAATCTAAGGCCCAGAGTGGGAAAGCAGGACCAAAAGCCAATGTTTGACCCCCTAATTCAATGTTCTCTATGACTTTGCACTGTCAAACCTGCAAGCATTATTAATATCAATAACAAAATATTATCAATATTATTATTATCAATAAAGCTTACATCAGGACTAAAGCATTGTGCTATATGCTTTGAAATTTGTCAAGACAAAGTAAGCAGTGGTCCTTACCCTCAAAGAAAGAATTGGTAATTTGGGGTTCGAGATATATAATAAAGGGATATCACCCTCACCATCACTGTTATCATCACCATCATTATCATTATTATCAGAGATAATTATTTTGAGCACTTGCTATGTGCCAGGCTATGTGCTTAATTTATATTGTGTCTTAATTCGAAAATTACGGGAAACCTGTTATTAACCGTACTTACAGATTAGGTTCAGAGGCATTAAGTAACTATTACAAAGCCTTCCATTATGAAGCTCCTCATGGGTGATGCAGTTAATCAGGTACAGTAGAAGCTTAAAAAAAAAAACAGAACAGTATAGAGTCTTCATGGATAAGGTGAGACTTGCAGGGGACCTTGAACTAAGCTGTGAAAGTGAAGACAAAAAGAATGGGAAGGACACTCTAGAGAGTAGGGAGTACCTGGTAGTTTTGATAGTAAAGAAGACAGAAGATTGGAGTAGGGAACAGTGTGGAGAGTGGTCTGAGGAATGAATGAATTACCTTCCAACCACTACTGAGCACGTTCCCTGTTCTAGGCCCTGTGCAAGGTAGCACTGGGCATGCAGATGTAAAAGAACACAGACCCTACACTAAGGAATGGGAGAGAAGACCCTGAAATAGAGAACCATCATCCTGGATGATAAGGACTGAGCAATGGGCAAACTCAAGGGACCACATGATTTCAGAAGAGAAATAGGTTCAACCTCAATCCTCAGTGATTGGCTTAGGGTTTGGGCTTTAAATGGTAAGCCAGAAGGAGTGACCTGGGTGGGTCATCCATTTGGGGAGATACTGCTGATACTGTGGAGGATTGCCTGGAGACAAGGGAACCTGTTTGCACTGTGCAGGTGAGCATAAGGTCCCAGCTGGTAACTGGCCTTGAAGGTTGGTAGTCCACTCTTCTTGCCTGCCTGTTCCCTGTCTGTGAGCAGAAAGGGAGAACTTCTCTTAGTGCCAGTTCCTGGCTTGGTCAGCTGCCTGAGCTGCAGCCAGAACCCCAGAGCTCCCACAGCCAGAGCTAGGGGCTCTCTGGGGCTATCACTCACAGAAAGGCTGTTTCCCCTCTGAGGTTGGACTGGATGTGTTTGCGCTTACTGTGCTTACTGCTTCTCCTCTCCTCAATTCCCAGGGCTGAGACTGGGCTGCTGCCCAAGGGCGGGTTTCTGAGAGGCCAGCCTCACCATAAGGAGAAGAAGGGGAGGGACACAGCTGGTGCCAAGAGAAATATTAACTTGACATTTAGCAAAAGGGTGAATTCATTTATTGCGCTGCAAAAATGGGGTGTTTGCATTCTGAGTTGCCTTCTATTTTCCTATTGTCTTTCCTCATCAGTGGTCTGGCCAGGCTGCATTCTTGGCAGTTTAAATCAGTGTGGTAATGAAGGGAAGGCTCCTAGTCACTTCAAACTCAATCTCTCTGTCTCTGATTTTCTCTGTCTCTCTCAACACACACACACACACATACACACACACACACACACACACACACACACACACACACAGAGCTATACTGATTGTTCAGAATATTTCTCCCTGATTCCTTTCTTGATAACCCTGAAGTTGCACTTCCAGCCCAGACAACTTGGACACTTTGAAATGCTTCCACTTTGGCCTGGCTTTTTAGCTACTAACAAACACTTTTCCCAGGCAGAATGGAGCATGGATTGAACTACTGTTGTATACATTCAGGAATGCTGAGAACATGACAGAAATCACCTACATAGCCACACAAGGACTTCGTAGTGACAAGGCTTTTGCCCTTTTATCATCTCCCAGTGGCTTAGGGAAATGGGCAGGGTGGATATTGTTCTAGGTGAGAAAGCTAAGACCTAAGGCTCTTGGATACTTATAATGTGCCAGGCTTGGGTAATGAGTTCTTTAATTGCATTATATTATTTAATTCTCACCAGGGCCCAGTGGGGGTAGGTCTAGTCGCCCCATTTTATAGATGAGAAAAATGGAAGAATTTGGGAAGTGGCAGAGCTAGGCAGGATGCCATATGTACATGATCTTGAAGCTGCTGGAGAGTGGGTAATGTCCAGTGGGTGCCACACTCTGTGGTCTTCCTCCGCCTCAGTAGCCTGCTGTGGTCCATGATGGAGTGTGGGTGTTCTGGAGAAGGAGGGAGCACTCCTTTTGCTTCACTTCCTACTCTGCCCCCAGAATCCCCAGAAAAGACATTACTTCTTACCCTTTTGTCTTGCCTAGACTGGATCTGGTCACTTAACCTCTGAGTATCTCCCTCAGGACCACTCAGAAGCTCATAGAATGTTTTCTTTAGAAATTGCCTCCAGGCCTTGCCCATTACAGCCCTAGGTCAATGGGCAGCTCTTCTGCTTTGAGCTCAGTCTCAGCTTTGGAACACACCTATCCTATCCCTCAATTCCCCAGCCCCAGGCCCCTCACTCTGCAGCAAGTCCCATAGATCTGACATAATAGTTGACCTCTAAAGTTTACAATGATATCTGTGGCAGGAGAAAGATTTGGAAAACACACACACACACACACACACACACACACACACACACACACACACACTATATATTATGCAACTTTTCTCAATCACTAAATAGCACTCTCAGCTATCTACACACGCATATCACTCCTCTTACACCTCAGTAGGTATGGTAAATCTCTTGCTACAAAATTATGCTCTTGTAAAATGATGGGCCTGATCACACTGTAGATGGGGCAAACCCACAGATGTGGAGTAAAGTCTTGTTCTTCTAGACCCATCCACATGCCTGTGTCCACAGTGGGTTCCTAAACTATCATAGAATGGAAAGGCCAGTGCTTACCATTGGCAAAGACTTGGTTCATTCATTAGTATTTGTTCCCACCTCAAACGCACCCTCCCAAGCCGGTAAACATCCTTCTAGGGAGTTCCACTTGTCACTAAAGGGAAAAATCCAACTCCTTGGAGCCTTGGTTTCTAAATGAGGGGACCAGTCACTTCTCTGATGTGCCAGTCTGTTCTCAATATGAAGACCAGCCTCAACCACTTTGCCCTCCATCAGATGTTGATGGGAACCCAGTGGTCTGCTGATCTTGGTTTGGTCCACATCAATTACTTGGTCTTGGTTCTCATTTTAAGACTGAATAAGTCAATTTAGTGCTAGTGGGGACCTTGTATTTTCCTCCAGTGCAATGGCTGTGAAATATGGTTGGGTCTGTATATGTTTTTAACAGTAAGTCCTCCTTCCAGTGTTTGTGAACAATGATCTCATTTACCTACCATCTCCCAAGCAGAGGCAAATTTGCTATGAAATCTTCCCAGTGTGGGTGCTCTTGGCCAGTCTACATTCCCTCCCCAGCCCTGACAACTTTCTTTCTGCTTTTGAAGCATGGCTCTCATCAAAAACTCCTTCCTCTGGTTTATTCTTTTCTTCCCAAAGCACAGGGAGTTGTTACATCTGGCACTCCTGGGATACTTAGAAGACAAAGAGAAGAAACCTTTAGGTTCTAATAAACACATCTGTGCCAAATAATGAACTTAGAGCACAGACTTTAAGGGCTGGAAATCAAGAGTTGTTAAGTAGATAACAATGTCATAAAGTGTCCCAGCACTGCAAAATGAGAACCTGTGTGGATGGAGATTTCATGATGAATAAATAACCATGGACTCTCCCACTCCTGCGAGGACCCTTGCATTTTGGTGCACTATGAGCACAAATGACATGTATCTCTTCTAGCTTGAGTTAGTGAAAAGCTCCTACCTGCTTCTCCATGTTCTTTTTTGACCTATTATGGTGATTTCAGAGGCTGTGTGTTGAGATGGTAGAACCATAGATAAAACCAGGCTGGATCCTTGAGTCATCTCTTTAAAAGAAGCTACCTTGGAGAGCCACCAGACCCAAAGTGACTTTGCATGAGTAATAAATGATGAAATGTTAGGTCTTTGCAATTCTTGGGTTTCTTTGTTACTGCAGCATAACCTTGCATATCCTGATCAGTGTGGTTGCTATGGTTCTGAAGCAGACTTTCTTGAGGATGGAACTTCTACTTATTGGCATTTGTAGGTTGCTTCTCTTCCTAAAGACTGAATGGAACTAAAACTTTCTAAGAATTCTTTTAAGCTTCACTAGTGATTTACTGGACCAGAAAGAACATGGTTCTTTTGAGGCACGGAAGGAAAAAAATCAAAACAAATTTAGGACGGTTGTCTTCCTCCCAGAAAGGAATTAAAAATCGAAGCATATTGACAGGGGCTAAAACAATAACACTGCCTGAAATGGTGTGGATGTGTTCTTCGAAAGTATCAGTTAAACACTCATGCCATTTAAAGATATTAATTTAAATGCACACGGCTTAAAAATCTCTTCTTATTTCATCTGCTGGATGAGTTTGGATAAAGCTAGCTGAGGATTAATTGATTAATAACAAGCTACGGCCTGTATGTGTTCTCACTGACAATATACTCAGGACATGGGCTACTTAGAGCTGCTTTTCTGTCTGTGGGCGAAGTGGTTTCATCTTTAGGGGAAATTTACCACTCAGCAGAGTTATCTAATCTGATCCTTTCTCCTCTGTCCATGGCAAAAGTTACTTATTTGAAAATTGATACTAATGTTGTTTTTGGAGTTGTAAGAGGCTTATTTGGGACATATGATACACAGAATGACATATAGGGTGAGGTACTCAAGAAAAGGTCTTTTGTCCATCATCACATCAAAAGAGTCTTCTGTCTATTACGATCCATCATATACTGAAAAATTCCACTATAAGTAATACATGTCTTGCATTAAAGATATATCACCCCCAGAAGTGGTTTGATTAAACATGAACACCTTCCCAGGGAGGGCAAAATGATAAGCCATTAACACTGTAAATTTGAAATATTTTTAGAAAATCCCTGAGAGAATGGGGTATAAGTCAGATGTGAAATAGGGAGATGAGCCATTCAGGACAGAGTATAGCAGGGTCAACATGAGCAGGATGCTGTAGTGGAGGACCCAGGTGGCCTGAGAGCTCTGACCCTAGATATGGACAATGAAGTGAGTTTGGGTGATGAAAGGTCCAGATTTGTTCAGGGTAGGCTGTGAGAGCCTGCCTTGGTGTGTCATAAAGTTCCAATGGGGTTGATTGTTTTCACATTAAACACAGGCTACCTGAACATTTTAGAGCTGTATGCAGGTTTTCCCTGTAACTCCTAGGCTGAAGTCATATCATATGTATAGAACAAGTGACCTGTCTGCTATTTTCAGTTGTGGTGGGATTGGCAGGTAAGAAGTAGAGAGAAATGAGGCAGGGTCCAAATCAGAAAGTACTTACCATGTGCATCCTGGCCTGGGGAGTTGGCTGGTAGGAGGGCGTGAGTGGGCAGGCTTGGCAAGGCTCTGACACTTGTATGGAGTGAAGGCTTTGGTCCAGTGATACACAGGGCTGAAAGCCATTGGAGCTCCTTCTTCCTTTCTCAAGTTTTCCTGGGGTCCCAAACTCAGCTTTAGAGTTCAGAGCCACATTCAAATTTGATTCTTAGGTAATTGTTCTCTTTCTTTCTTACAGAAAAGCCATCATGGAGGTTGGAGAGATATCACCTCCAACATAAGGTACCTTATGTCCTACTGGTTCTTGTGTCACTGCTATGTTGACACACCAGCCTTTCTCCTGGCACTTACCAGAGCATATTTCTTTTGAGCCAATTGGAATTTCCTTCCCCAGATTTCCTCTTAGAATCTCCACCATTTTGTTTAGAAAAAAAAAATGTGGATGAGTCTCTTGAGGGTAAAAGGTGAGACTTCAAGAAGAATGTTCAGCTGTCAAAAGGAGCCATAAACTGCCTTTTGCAGAGTATAGAGTCTATTACCTAGAAGATTTTTTTGTTTATTTGGTGAACTCCAGGATTTAGTTGAGCATGACAGTTTGCCTGTAGATCAGGGCAGAGCTGAATCGTTCTGCATCAGAATGTCTGTATCACTCAGGTTAGGCCTTGTTCTGCTATAGTAACAAAGATCCCCAACAGTGGTATAAGATAAGAAAGGTTTATTTCATGCTCCGTACATGTATAATATCAGTCACGGAGGGCAGGGGGAGAAAAGAGAGAGCCTCTTCATTAGAGTCACTCAGCGAACCAAAGTGATAGAAGCTTCCTCTTGGCATTTGCTTTCAGTATCATCTGGGCCTGAGACAATGGTGCACCACTCTGGCTGAAGGCTTCCATCTGGAAATGGCACACATGACTCTGCTCATGATTCATTGGCTGGAGCAAACCACTCAGCCACAGTTAACTCCAAAGGAGACCAGAAATTATCCTACGAATTGCCCACAAAGAGGAAAGAAATGGAATATTTATGACAATCCCTAATGACATGCATAGGGGTAAAGCCCACTCTGGTGGGAGAGTGAGGGTCAAGGGACTTTTGGGGAGCAAGTTCAGGCCTTAGGCTTCTCAGGGCCATGTTTCTACCTAAAGGGGCAGTGTGAGGAAGGGTCAGATAAGGAATCCTTGGTTGTACCATGACCTAGAAGAAACTGGAGTAAACTCAAAATCTCCTGTTAGACTCATTTACTATGAGGTATATGATTTAAATTCTTTCTCTACCTTACTTGTGAAATCTTCTCAGTCTGTGTTATTCCTGTTGCCTGTGTCTGGGAGCATGGGGTGGAGGTGGGAGACAGGAGGCAGGGTCTCAAACAAGTGCCGCATTCAGGCTGTAAGGGAAAAACCTGAGGCTGTACATATGGGCCCAGTCACTGGATAAGACAGAGATGGCTGACATCAGAGTTAATGGACCTGTTATTCTTCCTTCTAGGTCATAAATTCCTCAAGGTCAAGGACTATTTCTTATTTATACGTATGCACAGAGCTCAGAACTACTCTGGATGCAGTAGGTTCTCAATTGCTTAAGGCATGTTGTGGATGAATGAATAAATGAGTGAGTGCATTTCTGCCTCTTTCCCTTGTGCTATGGGCTGGCAACCTGAGAAGGACGTGGGGTGGACTAGAGTTCTTGCTCAAAATAGTAACTCTCCTCAGTCCAGCCTTGACTTCTAGACCTGTTAAGGAAACAAAGGCGCCGACTGCTTCAAAGCGAGATATAGAAAGCTTCCTCAACCGTTCTTGCCTATGCTGGTGAGCACTGGGCTCTGGTGAGTGGCTCCACCAATATGCTGAGAGGCAGAAGGCAGTGTTGGAGCCCTGGACCAGGACATGGTCTGGGAATGGGAGGCAGAGGAGAGAAACACCTGTGAGGAGTGGGTATTGTGGGTAATGGACAGGATGCTGGCCTTGGAATGCCTTCCTTCACTTACCTACACATCTGTCCATTCGCTCACTCCTTTACTCATTTATTCATGACTTCATTCATTTCCTTTATCATCCACAATGGTAAAATATGATAGTGTATACGGAGCTCCTGGTACAATACCTGGCACATAGTGAGTGCCAAGGAAATGTGTTTCCTCCTTCATTCATCAGCAAGAAAGTTCAAGTGCCTGTTTTGTACCAGGCACTCCACCAGACCCTGAGGATATAGCAGAGAACAAACAGACAGACAATGGTCTCTGTTCTTATGGAGCTTACATTTGCGTGCATGAATGGGAGTTATTATTACTTTGAACTATTTATAATGTTCTGGGAATCCACAGAAATTGACAATATGGTCTCACTTCTCACGGAGATTAAAAACTAGTGAGAGACAAAACACATGCACGTGGAATATAAAATACAATGGGGTTGTCTATGTGGGGCTCAAAGGCCATGTTTTGGGGCTGCCAGACCTCAAGTGAGGGCGTGCTCACAGCAGGCTTCGTGCTCAGGCAGGGCAGAGAGGCAGGGAAGGCTTTGGAGGGGATGAGGGGTGGAAGCAGCAGGATTGTGACTGTAAATGCTATACTCTTTACTAGCTTTGTGACTGTGGGCAAGTTACCTAACCTCTCTGTGCTTTTTTTCCTCCTCTGTAAAACCTCATAAGGCTGTTGTGAGTTAATATTTTGTGAAACTCTTGGAACACTACTGGGAATAGATAGCAACTATATAGAAGTTTGTTATATCAATGCATGAATCAAAGAGGGGGATTGGAGGATCCATATTGGAAGGTGTGGCAGACCACGTAGAGGACAGCCTCAAACAACATCGGATAGGCAAGAGCTCACTTGGGCGCCCTTCCCCAAAGAGTCATTTAGTTTCTTCCATTTATTCCCGTGCTTCTCCTTCCTCTCTCTGCCCTCTTTTTGCCTTTCTCCCTGGCTATGTGCAGTATCTTGTTCCCTTCTGTACCCCCCAGTGCCTAGCAAAGTGCCAGGGAGGCAGATGGTGTGAAATATTGTTCAACGAACAAATTAATATCCTTTCATCAATATTGCTGGACTTCACGCACTTTTATTCAGAAACTGACTTCTGATTTTCAGGTCTCCAAAGCCTCACATGGGAGTGTAAGGAGGCCAACAACCTAGAAATCCCTGTATTTCCCTGCTCCCCCATCTACTGCATGTTATCCCAGGACTGACTTTCATATGTCGCTTTTTCCTTCTAAGCCTCCCCCAGGGCAGAGGGGAGGCAGCTCTGTCCCCTTTGAGTCATGGTAGACAGCGGGTGGGAGGTGGGGCAGAGCTGCTAGGAGAGGAGAGGAGAGGCGTTCCATCAACTATTGCCTTCTTTATCCATGCGTGGTTCCAGTCTTCTTCTTTTCCTCCTGAGCCTGGTAGTAGTAATAGTAATTGTTGTCATCATCATCATCATGACAGCAAAGAACACTTAGGGTGGGGTGTTCCCTGGTTATCAGGCACTGTTTCAAGTACTTTACCTGCACCGGAGCAGTGCTCCCAGTGCCCCTCCCCACCATATACCTATGGCCGATCCCAGAGGCCACTTGAAGGTGGATCCTAAGGATGGTCACCTGAAGATGGACCTCGTCTGCACAGATGACTTCCTCCACCTCCTGCCTGAGGGTGTTCTCTTTCTCTGCAGAGGGGGCAGGCCTAAAGTGCCAGGCAGTTAACCCCCTGGCAATTATGGGTGCATTGGCAGAATAGATAACCCGACTCCCTCCTTCTCAGTTGGACACCCCTGTCGGAGGGTGCGTGACGTGACTGAGCCCCAGTTGCCTGCAGCAGGAATAATCCACTCATCAATGTGTTTTGTTGGTTTCCTCCTTTCTTGTCTTACTTCCCTTCCCCTCAGGGGGTTTCCCTGGATCATCTTCCAAATAAATTATTTGTACCAGGTCTTGGCCTTCAGGACTGCTTTTAAGAGGAACTTAGCTGAAGATGCGTATTATTATCCCCATTTTATACATGCAGTAAAGGAAGTAACTTGCCAAGGTGACACAGCTGGTAAGTGGTACAGTCAGGACAGAATCTGGCCTGGGTCCAGAGCGCCCATACCTAATGACTGTGTAGTCCCTCCTCTTCCTCTGTCTGTGATTTCTAAGTCAGATGCTGCAGGCTATTTGCTCCCAGTCTTAGGGTCCTGGATGCAGACCCAAATTGCCCCCTTACCTCTAGCACAGTGTCCTTGGGAACAGTCCGGGTAGTAATGCTCTGCCTGATCTGGGCAGAAACTTCACTTCCTCCATTTTTTTTGTCAAGAAGCTGCCAGCCCCCTTCCCCACTTAGTATTTGTTGGCAAGACACAGTAAAAGCATTCCTGAATTAAAGGTACAGTGAAATGACACTTGAATTCTCTGGGGAACAATTCTGCAATGATGGATAAACATGTTAATTACTTAGAATTTAACCTCCAGCTGCTGCTTTTTGGAGCTTTCTCTTCTCAGCCTGAGCTTGAGGCCTGGTGTGGTGGACTCTCAGGGAGCACTCTGATCCTGGAGAGCCTCCCATCCCCGCACGCAGCCAACAGCTAGGAGGCAGGAAGTGGTGAGATCCAGAGCATGTGCTCTGGTGCTAGATGGCTTGGGTTTGAATCCCAGTTCTGCCACTCATAACTCACGGGCCCTTGAGCAAGTGTGTCCTGCCTTGCTGTGCCTCACTTTTTCTGTCTGTGAAATGGGTTGCTGTGAAGATTAAATATGTTAACCTCTGTAAAGGACTTGAGGACTTAGACGTGTCTGTGCTGCGTAAGGAAGGGTTTGCTGTTAATATTATTATAAGCCTCATGCTAATGGCAACCTTGGAGCCCAGCTTTCCCCTCTGCAGGATTTACTGGGTTCTTTTTTCTTTAATGTCCCCACTGCCTTGTTCCAAGCTCTCTTAAAGAACTTTGCAATTAATTTTTTCCTGAGCCTCATTTTAGCTCTCTCAAAGAATAGAGTGAGATGCATTTGTAAAGTCTACTAGGACACGAGTAAGGATTGCTCATCAGTTCATTTGTGTATCAAACATTTAAAGAGTGCCTACTAGGTGCCAAGCCCTACACCAAAAGCTGGGGCTGCAGCCTCTAGTAGGACATGGCCTGTAACTGCATACTGCTTTCTTAAGGGGAAGGCAGAACCACAGGTGAACCGTGTGTCACAGTGTAGAGCTGTGGGTGGTGTGAAAGAGGGAGAGGGTCCTCTCTGGTGGTTTCCTCTACGACAGAGGTCCCCAAGTCCCTGGCCGCGAACTGGTACCAGTCCGTGGCCTATTAGGAGCTGGGCTACACAGCAGGAGGTGAGCAGCAGGAAAGCAAGCGACACTTCACCTGTATTTGCAGCTGCTCCCCAGTGCTAGCATCGCCGCCTCAGCTCCACCTCAGATCATCAGGCATTAGAGTCTCATAGGAGCACCAGTCTCTGGTGCCAAAAAGATTGCCCTATAACACCCCCATAATGAGGGCAGCACATAGCAGCATGGGCTTCAGAATCTGACAGACATGGATTTTAATACAGGCTAAGCGTCTTTGCTGTGCGACATCAAGCAATGCATTTAACTTTTCTAAGCCTGAAGTTCCAACCCAAAAATGGGGATAGCAATAGTGCTTAACTGATAGGATTGTTGTGAAAATGCAGGCAAAATCCTAAGCTCCGTCACCCAGACAGCACTCAGTAAGTGTCAGCGATGTGATGATGATGATATTGCTGATGGATAAGCTCTCCAAGATGGAGTGTCCTCCCCTAAAAATAGTACCTCCCTCCCCGAGCTTGTGATAATTAAATGAGGTGACTGGTACAAAACACTTAGCACTTTCTGGGTACAAAACAATGATAGGTGACATTTACTCGGGGCTCTTTTTGTCAGTGCCTCTCCTCCCTTAGCTCCTGACTCACCTGGGGGCCTGAGGGAGCACTCCCGGTTGGAGCCTCAGTTGGGATCAAGATTCCCCAAGGAGAGCCATGCAGGGAGATTCCAGCCTTCATGTTGCCTTCCACAGAATCATAAACCGGGCTCCCAAGGCTGGAAATGGCTCGCTGCTGATGGGATCATTCAGACTGCCAGCCAGATCTGATCTCCGCATTTGGAGGTTTATTAATATCACCTCAAATTTATCTTCCTTGATGGGAAAATTTTGCCAGTATCTGATAAAAGCAAAATGCACAGCAGTTTTGTGCCAAAGAGAGCTCTTTTCCTGTCATCAGCTGTTAGCAGAAAGCTAGTTCAGTGGGTTGCAATGGGGCTAATGAAAATATAGGGAGGGGAATGAGTTTTGTATTCTCAGTGTGGAATTTGGACTTCAGACCCCTTCTGAAGGCCTCCCTCCCCAAAACTGGGCTTGGAAAGATTTTAGCCCAGCCTCTCCCTCTGAGAGTGTGTGCCTCATCTTCCAGTACTCATTTGACTACAACGCTCCCAGTGAAACCACACTTGTCCCCTCCAAACACTTCCATGAATTCTGCTTATCTTCCAGTCTAGAGTGCAACCACAGAAGAATATCAATGAGTGGCATGAGTGGAGCTGGCTGCAAATGAGACACAAAGAAATTATGGCAGCATGCATTAGGGTTTCAGCAAGAAGGATCTGAGGTTGAAATGCTGAGGAAACGGGCCTCTTAGCCTGCATTACCTGAGTCGGGTGGGCACAGCCAAAGGTGAGGACCCTCCAGGACAAAGAAATCAGGACATGATTCCGAGGCAGTCTTGACTTATTTGCTGCAGACCTGGCAGTGGGAAGCCTTAGGGGAAGCTGAACTGAATATGATGCTGAGGGAGCAAAGGGCTTTGGAAACTTCTAGCTTAAAGGTACCCGCAGTCCATTATAAAATGTCCAATGCCCTCATTTCACTAATGAGGATATGAAGCCCAGAGAGGGGAAGCCATTCGCTCAGGATCACACATCAGTGTTGGCAAGGCTAGAACTTAAATGGATATTTGGCTTTCCTGTCCAGCAGTCTTTCCACCAGACCATATTTCTGCCATTCTTCCGTATGTGGTTAACTTAAATTGAGCCCTTTCTATCTGACAAGCACCCTGCTAAGCAACGGATATTCCCTGTTGAACCTTCACAACCATCTTAGGAGAAAGATACTCTTGGTGCCTTTGTTTGACACTTGGTGTCATGGGGATGGGAGAGTTTAAATTTTTGCCTAAAATTACAGACTAGTAAGTGGCGAATTCAGCGCTCCAACCTAGACAGCCGACTCCAGACCCTTGCTTGTAATCAGCAGTCTAAACTAGTGCTTCTCAAAGTGGGGTGCCTGGAGGAACAGCATGAACCTGGGAACTTGTTAGAGATGCAAATTCCTGAATCAGAAACTCTGGAGAGATGAGGCCAGCCATCTGTGTTTGAATAAATGTGAGCTGGTCTAAATTGTTTAAGCCATAAATCTTCCAGTTGTGAGTCTTTCTATCTCTCAGCAGCCTGGCTTCCCTGTGGCCTCTTTTATGGGATTCTCTATTGGCACAGGTTCTCTGCCACCAGGAGGGGTTAAGTGTGCCTCTGAGCTTGAAGACATCATCAAAATTGGCATTGCTGAAGCTTCTCTTGGCCAGAGGGGATTTTGAGAGTCCTGTCTGCTATCATGCAAACTTGGACAATTTGGTCCAGTCAAGTGGAAAATTAACAAATCAGAAAAGAAGGGGATATGATTTGAGACCAAATGTTCATTGCAACCAGGGTGCTGTCAGGCTTGTAAGTATTGTTCTTGTGAAGCCCTTAAGAATCCCATACTGGAGATATTTTCTTCTAGATTCAATAGACATTTTTCTTGCACTGACCAAATGCCAGGCACTTTGCCGAGGACTGGGAATAAAAAGATGGAGGGATGAGATTCCTGCCCACAGGGAACCCACAGTCTAGTGTGATTATCTAGTGATGGGATTCTCCACTGGGGAAAATACAGTAGCTTTTAGTTGATGCAGTTGATGATGTCTAGTTAATAGTGTCATAAAAATAAATCTCCTGATGACCACAGTGGCAGTTGGTGCCACTGCATACTAATGAAGGCAGCACTTCTTTGATGGTGTGGGGTTAGAAGACTTGCAGCCCAGTGAAGGAGAATATGATGAAGACTTCATTATTTAATGAACCATGTCATTGTGAACAGCTGTGGTGTAAACCAGCCAGGACAATTACGCAAGTTGGATTATGTCTCCAGTAAATTGATTCTACTTTATTTGATTAGGTTGGTTCTCCAAAGACAAATTTTTCCAAGTTGGGTTAGGGGGAAAAAAATCACTATTCAAACTTTGCTTCTAACTTTTAATCTTTGAAATGCTTCTGCTTTCAAACCTTAAGAGGAAACACATTATGGCCACTATGTTATCAGCAAGAGAACCAAGAATAATCATGTATTTGCAGTAATTATTAGTGTGCTCTGTACCAGACTCACAGCCCTTTCTCAATAAGCTTGCCCACAGGGACAATAAGAGACAAGCAGGAGACTATGACCACTCCTTTGTGCTGTGCTCCAGCTCACCAAGCAGTTACTTTTCTTTCCACGCAGCCTAATGCGGGCATGTAGCTGAACATAATGAAAAGAAATGGAATTGATGTGAAATTCTTCTCAGATCTCATCCTGCCATTTTCAGAGTATTAGATACCATCCAATCCAGTGTCGCTGTGGGCCATAATGCATTAGTAGCTTGTGAGATCTATTTAATAGGTCATCGCTAACATCATTAAAAAATGAAATAGGATAAAATATCATAGTGCATGTCATTATATACAGTAAGAATAAATATTGCTTTATGAAACCATATTTTGGTTTGTGTGTATATGTGTGATGTGATGTGTTCTGAACCACATAATTCCCACGGCCAGAGAGTCTGTAAGTAGAACAGGTTGCTTCCAGATGAAATTTGTTTCCATAATAAGAGGAGCCCAGAAAGGCTGAAAAATCATTTGTCTCAGCTGCAGACTATAAGACAGTGAAATCAGTGGCTTTTGGACTTATTAAGACAGTGTACACCCAGTACACATACACACAAATACAAGTCTGACTTATCTATTCTTACCCTTACTACATGAGATACATTATGATCTACTCTGCTCTGCTCCACCCCACCCCACCGTACCCCACCTCATCCCACCCCACTCCACCTCTCTACATTCCATTCCATTCCATTCCATTCCATTCCATTCCATTCCATTCCATTCCATTCCATTCCATTCCATTCCATTCCTATTTCATTTATAAAGTGATGGTCAGGACTCATTAGATAAATCAATTTCATGATCCAATAATGGGCTGCAATTTAAAAACACCAGATTAGGTTACATTCAAATTTCCTTTCAACCCCCAAATTCGGTGACTCCAATGTAAATCACTGCTGCAGTATTAGGGTTTAAAATTCTTTGTGTAGCAGGCTCCCAGATAAAATTTTTGGCTGACTGAAGATCATCTATTATTAATCACTAGCTCATTCATTCCATTCATTACTTACCATGTACCAGATACTATGCTAGATCGTGGTGATATAGAGTATATAAAGTAAGTAAAACACAGTCCCTATCTTCAAGTTCAAGTTCATAGTTATTGGGACACTGATTAGGTTTCCGTGGGTTCCTAGGATCCTAGCAGCTGCTCATCCTGGGTTTCTCTTGGGAGGGAAGACCCTTGCACTTTATCTCTAGCACATTCTCCTCAGTGTTCCTGGGCAATTTGGCCCTAAAGTCTTGGTCCAGTAGCAGAGAGTTTAACATGCTGCATTTAATAAAAAATAAAAACTCAAAATGAACACATACTAGAAAACAAAGGTTAGCAATGCTGTGGAAGCCCTGACCTCTTTTGGGCCGTTGCGAGGGTATGAGAAGCCCTAATCACTTGTTGTGTATTGATTAATTTCCTATATAGGACACTTAACTTTTGGTCTGATTTGCAGAGATTAATAAAATGAGATTGCTCAGTTTTGGCAGCTAATCAGATTTCTTATGTTTAGACCAGCGTTTTGCTAGGGTTTAAGGAGGCTTCTGACTCAAGCCCTGGAAATGCTCTGTTTAGCCATTTCCTAGTTGAGTTAGTGGTATACTGGACCCAAGGGCGTGGAGTGGGGCTGGGCATTGCTTAAGGTTCCCCTACAATGAGAATCCTATCCTCAGATGTCCCATTTGATGTTAACCTTTCCTGAGCTTCTGGGCTTCTGAGGGCAGTTGGGAGGGCAGCCACATGTCAGTTTAGAATCATGTGCTAATATTTTCATGCTTCTTTATTTTATTGTCTAGCAAGATTATATACTCCTGGAAAGGAGCAGTTAGGTGACTTGGTATAATCACTCCATGGCTCTGAGTTGCTCCTTTTTTATGTATAAAATGGAAACAGATATGACCCCGGCCAGGCTCATGGGGAGGGCTAAGTGACAACCTGGGTTTCAGTAAGAGCCATTACCCTCTCCCTCCAGTCCCCCTACACTCCCCAGAAAGCCAGCACTGGGCATATGGCTTGTACCTCCAACCCACAAGCTCCCTTTTCTCTTCTTAATCTAGCCCTGGAAATACCAGCATGTCAATAAACCTCCTGACATTCTTCATCCACGTTTCTGTCCTTCCTCTCTACCCTCACCTCATTCTGCACCCTTCATTCCACTTGAGACCAATCAGCCACATTCACAAATACTTTCCCAAACACAGCTCCCTGCTTCTGCTCAGGGTTTACTTTTGCTTTGGGAGTGTCTCCCATATCCCCCTAAGGCACCTCACCCCAGCACTCCCCACACTGAGTGGAATAACCTCTTTTGGTGTTCTCTCTTGAATTTCTTCACTTGAACAGTCATAATAGGGGCTAACACTTAACAGGGCTGTACACACCAGAATTTGAGAGTTGAACCCAATGACATCAGCAAGGTAGAATGTAAGTGGCTGGATGGGATATCATGACATTCTGGCTTACCAGTCATACCATAGCTTCAGTGAGCCCCAGGAGACCCGGGCACTCCCAGGAATGTGTGTGAAGGGCCCACTGAGTTGATCTCCTTGAAGGCAGACTGTTGCAAGGAAGACTTGTGGAGCGGATAAGGCTTGGGTCTCTGAGAGAGGCAAATAGATTCTAGTCCTGTGGAATTCAATGCTTATCGATGCCTTTTACTACTGAGGAATGCAAGACGAGGCAAGACCATTCCCAATGACTGGCCTGGTTAGACAAGCCACTGGATCCTAGGGCATTGAGCTGGAAAGGTTTTGCTGGAACAGCTCTCTTCTTTTACAGATGAACAAGTTGAATCCAGAAGTAGGGCATGACTGGCCCAAGGTCAGTGAGAGCTGTAACCACCAACATGTAGGGAGGTGGCAGCCGTCTGAGCTACAAGGGAAGGGGGCCTGTTGCTACTTCTCTTATCCTTTGTTGCTACTTTCTTCTCTTGTGTCCTTGTCTTTGCCTGGAGCCAAGAGACAGGGAAGAAGGATCATCTATTGCCATGGAAACCAGAGAGTAGGCTGCTCTCCCCATTGACTGTAGCTCCTCTGACAGGGGCTGCTTCTGGTTCTCTGCTGGGCCCTGATGGGAGTGTTAGGAGCGGTAACCCTATTTGCCAAGAGGGAAAGCTGGAGGAATAACAGGAATTGGACCATTCTTTTTACTTTTTTACACCAGTTTCTCTTCAGCAGAGACACCTAACATGATTTAAGAATCTTATTTTAGAAAGAGATCAGCTTTGAGCAGATTCTGGTCTTCAGATGCCAGAACTAAACTTTTTAAATTTATTTTATTTTATTTTATTTTAGGCAAGGCAAACCTTGGTTGACCTCACAGATTGCAAGGACCTTGTCATCTTACAATCCCTTATTTTTTTTTTTTTAAATTTTTTTACGTCTACAGCACCTGGTCTTCCTAGGTGGTCTTCCATCCAAGTACTAACCAGGCCCGACCCTGCTTAGCTTCCAAGATCAGACGGGATCGGGCTTGTTCAGGGTAGTGTGGCTGTAGACCCAAAACTAAACTTTTGAACTGACAGTAGCTCTGCCCGAAAAGGTTCTGCTCGTCAGACCTGCTAGAAAGAAATCTAAAATAAAGAGTTGGAGTTGGGGGGAAAGAGGAAAAAGAAGTTTATTTTGCTTCCAGACATATTTAAGTCTCCTAAATCTTCTAGAAGTTAAATTGTGGCTTTAAAAATCAATAGACTTTCCTTTGAGACCAAAGAGTTCATGGGTTAAGAAGGGTCATATTAGGTCATCTCATCCATCCTTCTGCCTCTGGGCCTATTTGAATCCCTCTTGTTTATAAAACTCTCTGCAAAGGTGATTTTATAAGCTCCTACAATAATTTGTTCCACTATCTAACAAGTCTTGATCTTAAAGCCATCTTTTTAGTAGCAGGGCCAAATTCCTCCTGCTGCCTCCAGTGCTTGTCTGTTGATGAGCCAAAACCACTCAGAGGGAGCTGGAATTTTATGAAATGAGCATGATCTTGGGCCTGTTGTCAGTGTTCAAGTCTCGCCATTTCTACTTATAGACAAAATGACCTTGGACAAGTCACTTAAATATTCTAAGACTCAGTTTCTTTATCTAAAGTGATTAGTGTGAAGTTTAAGGAAGTAATATATGTAAACATATCTAATGCGGTACCTGACATTTAGTGATGCCCAACGAAGAATGTGCCATGCTTTTCTGGGTTGGCCTGGGTGCCATGGTTTGGGCATGGATCAAGACCTTAGGGATTAACCCTTTAGTTGTTGGATCATGAGGTTGGTTTGCGGGAATTGCGGACTGGAACAGCAGGGGCAACTGAGGGGGCATTCGTGGGCTTAGTCATTGGCTGTTTGCCAACTAGTGAAAAAGATTTCAATATTTTAGAGACCTGTTTGGCTGTACCAGTGCCTACTATCTAAAGTAACAGCTCTGGTAGTTCCTTCAAAGATGCCAAGCACATCGCTACCTCCACGTCTTTGTTTGTGTCACCTTTACCCTCCTTGTCTTCAATGTCTTTTTGAATCCTACACATCAGTGAAGACCCAACATCATATATGAATATGACTCAGCTCCAAACCCGCAAACCCGATGTCCTGTGTTCTTTATATAGGAGAAAAGAGAAAAGAAGGATGGTTGTTTCTGCCTGGCCAGTTGAGCTATTGGCTGAGTCGAGCCATCAAAGAACATACAGCCTGAAAATCATAGATGTGGAAACTTAGAGGGATAGGGACTTGCCCTACATGCCTGTCATCAACAACAGGTCTAGAACCTCAGTATCCTGAACTGCTGCCTAGGCTTTTTGTCTAACACCCTGTGACTATGGCTGTTCCTTGAGCTAGAATTAGAACAGAATCAGCCCCCATCCTGCGTAGCACCTCTCCTGCCCCTGCACATGCTGGCTGAGTCACTCAGAGGAGAGGTGGGTAGGGGGAAAATACACATTTTTTTTTTTTTTTTTTGAAATGCACACACCAGTTGGGAAAATGACCAGACAGTGGGCTGTGGGTGGGATCTCCCAGCCAGGTTCCATCCCAGCCCCTCACAGGCTAGAGTACTGGAGATAAGGCTGTGATGTTTTCTCCTCCTCCTCCAATGGAGGTTGAAGGTGTGTGTGTGGGGGGGGCAGGGGGGAGATTTGTTGGTACTCTTTAAGCATCATGTTGGGAGAGTGACAGTTTTACTGTTGATTGGATAATTTACTTGGCTTAGCTTTTGTAAGACTTGCCTTTAAATGGAAATTCCTTAGACAGACGTGATCTGCTGACAAGGAGTTGCTGCCAGCCTCTGAAGCACCTGGGTTACAGAAACCTCTGGAGGGGGTTATTCAGGCCAAGAGACTGTAAGATAAATGTTTGTATGTGCATGTGTGTCTATGATCCCCTTTGCTAGCAGCAAATTTTGTCATTGCATCATGGAAAAATTCTTCCTTAGGAAAGTAGCAGGTGCAAAGATGCTGATGTTAGATTCATTGAGGAAACAGTTTTGGTCATAAAAATGGTATTTATGCACTGGGTTGGCACGTGGTTTGCCCGAATGGGGAAAATACTGTTGAGATGGACATGCTCCTTTGGGAGTAAGGGGCGTGGAATGGCTCTCAGAGCCATAGAGGAGAGTGTAGGATAGAGAAGCATGGTGCTTTGGAGCTCATGGGACCAGAGTTCAAATCCTAACTTTGCTGCCTTCTAGCTGAGAGGCCTTAGGCAGCACTACAACACTTGAGGCTGCTTTGTGGGTAGGGGCTCTATAAATTCTGCATCCCTTCCCATGGGGCTTTCAAGAATAAACACAGTGGGGCATCTCAGGGGAAAATGGCCCATAGTTTTGAGCCTTCCAGCCTTAAACATCAGCATGCACTCAGGGTAAGAAAAGAGTATGTGTGGAGGTATAGAGATCCACACAAAAAGTGACCCCTTGAGTTTCCACTTTGGCCACAGCTCAGTATTAGGAAACTGCCAGCTGGCTTGCTTCATTTCCTGAGTTTTGACAAGGCAGCAGCTGGAGTTGCCTTCTTTCCTGGTATCTGGAATAGCTGCTGGGATTTAATAGTGCACTTAGAGGAATTACCTGGAATCACAGCAGGCACTGAGAAATGGAATGTATTTCTGTAAGCCAAGCTAATGTTTGAGAGTAAGAGAGTAGGGTCTTTCCTTCCATAGTGGGTGAGATACAAAAAAGGACTGGCCTGTGATTGTGCTATAAATATGACTAGTGATTTCATCTGGGTTGTATTCAGCATGGGATTTAGGTAGGATAGTGTGTGAAGATGAGTAACAGGATCTAATTGGGAAACTCTTTTCAGATCAAATGCTCATGGAAGCCACCATCGCTCAGCACAGAGGCAATGACAACCACCTTGGCTAATACTTGAGGACAACTGTGCATAACACAGTGTTCTGAACCCATCCCCCTACTCTTCCTTGTTTAGCTAGCTTCACCATAGTCCCATTGGTATCTCCCTCTTTCCTAAGTTTAGATGTTCTTCTCTCAAGTCAACCAACTCCATTTTCTGATATTTAATTGGCACCCCACTGTGGCATCACAATCTTAGGCATACTGCGTTTATCTTCTAGTGGTTCAAAGTCTTCTTGGGAAATGTGATTAATGAACATGCAATTATTAGGCAACAATAAAGACAGTACAGATTACGGTTCCAAATTGAATCTAAGCAGGATAGATATGGACAGATAAGTTCCATATGTACATGGAACTTAGAAGAGGAAGAAAATTCTGAAGGGCTGGCAGATATTGGCTTTTGATGAGCCATATAAAACTAGAGCCCTGCACAGCCTATTGGGAAATGCACTAATTGCAGAGGGCCATGCCCTTCTTTGGACCCCTCATTTGATGAACTTTGAACCTGAGGCAATAGCAGAGCTGGGGTTAAATAGAAGGAAGGAGGTTCTGCCTCATATGTCTTTTTGTAAGCTGAGAGTTCCACCTGGCTTGAACACTGCTTAGGGTTGCCACATCCGTGCCATGGTGGCCTAGCTAGGTGGTCACTTGACTTAGTACCAACACTGGCTATTGAGTGGCTTCCAGCTGTTACCCTGGCTAATGAGATTGGATTCGATGCTGAGTCAGTGAATGATCATCATTTAGCTCTTGTACATGCCCTCGGTACCCTGCCTGGTGTTATGCTGAGTACCGGCAAAACCCACACTGAGGCTGACAGCACTAATCTGTCCATCTTCACTGTTGTTACTGTGGTCCATTTGCTTCTCACCTATTTCAGGCCACTATCCCCTCTTGTGTTGACAACTGAAATTATGGCCTAAAAATCTGCTCACATTTCCTCCTAGGTACTTCTTCTCTATCAAATTCATTCTTCCAAAGTGGAAAGGAGGACTTTTCTAAGATGGTTTTTTGATCATGTTAATTCTCTTTTAGAAACCCTTCACTTGTCCCATTGTTCATAGAAGAAAATTCATTCTCCTTATCATGGATTGTCTGCTGCTCAACTTTTATCGTTCTCTATGTGCTACTCATAATGTAACTTAAAAACAAAACACAACTGATTTCTAGCCATGTGGACCCTCTGTTGGGAATGTCACCCTTCTCCATTCACGTCCTCCACCTTTTTCCTAGTTCTCTCTTATTCGTCTTTCATGGGCATCATCTCTTAGCAGACCAGGATGGCTGCTCTCATTCCACACCACACTGCTTGGTCTACTTTTCCTTTGTAGCACCTGTGAATTACCATATGTTACCCATGAAGGTTTTGTTGTTTAATGTTTAATGTCTATCTTTCTTCTTTCTCCTTCGTCCAACCACTCACCAGGTCCCCAAGGGCAGAAATCATCCCCTTCTTCCTGGCTACTGCTCAAGACCTAGCACAGAGCCCACAATTCAGCAGCAACTGAGACATGTTTGTAGAGGCGGTGGGTTTTTTGGGTTTCCAAAGCTTTCTCACAGGTTCCTGCTGTGTCCCGCTGACCAGAGAACTGCTGGCGGTGGACTGAGCTCTGGACAACTCAGACAGATGTTTCTGTCTTTAGAAGAGCTCTGTGCCTAGGTGCATAGTAAAAGAAACTATTTTGACTCATCAACTAAGCAAATTTATAGTAGAAATCAGTGGGAGAGAATAAATATCAGTCCTCATGATGTCATTTTATGGGCTGCTTTATAGATTATAATCACCCAATCAGAGTTTGCAGGCTATTAATTTTGTTTGCAGAGAGCCAGGGCTCTTGGGCACAGAATTTTCAGGGCTGTGGTGTCAGACACAAAGATCTAGGCCTTCAACCCCTGAGAGGTTTTGTAAAGAGGAGGAGAAGCAGTGTTTGAGTGGTTGGGACTCAGGGGCCTTTCCTCTAGCTCTCCTCCTGGACATAATTTTTAAAATATTTTTAAAAATAGTTGTTCACTGTTTTATTATCTTGATTCTACCCAAGTCTTCCAGCCCCTACTTCCTGGAAGCTCAGTGGTGTGTGGGGTTTTGCATTTGACACTTGGTAGAAAGAGCTCCCCTTCTGAGGGCTGAGGGGCCCTAAGGAGGAAAAGCATTGGGTTGGACAGAACTGGGTAGACTCTAGCTTTACCCCATAGCTTGTGATCTTGAGCCAATTTTTGTTGTTCTTGTTAATTTTTAGACCCTTTATTCCTCCATAAATCGTGATCACCCCCTTCAACTTCAGAGGGTGATTGTAAAGGTAAAGGAGATGAAATAGGAAAGGCACTTGGTACTCAAAAGGAGTTGTAGGTAGTAAAATGATTACGATGATTGGTGTTTTAAAGTAAGCCTGGTACAGTGGGAACAAAATGAAAACTAAGAGTCCTGACACTTGGTCCCAACTCTGTTACTGACATGCTGGGTAACCTTGGGCAAATTAGCCTCTTTGGTCCCAGATTAGTGAAACAAGAGGTTTGGCTCAAATGATCTCAAAGATGGAGCAGCATCACCTGTGGATTTGTTAAAAATGCAGATTTTCAGGCACCGCTCCAGCCCCCTTGGCTCAGAAACCCTTGGTGTGGGGCCCAGCCATCTGTGTTTTCACTAGCTCTCCAGCTGGTTGGTCAGCACAGTGAAGTCGGGGAAGCATCACTCTATGATAACTTCTGGCTCTAACACACCATGTCCACAGCACTCACATCATGTCCAGTGTGGGCTCCCCAAGCAGCAGACACTGCTGGAGCTTTCCCCCTAGGGATCTTGGACCACAATGGCCTTTGGCAAGAGGAGAACAGAATAGAGTAGGAGAAAGAGCCCAGGATCTTAAATTAAGGCCCAGTGGGGATTTGAACCCAAATAGCCTCATGTACATCTGTGTAGCTACTATTTGGTTCCCTCTCAGTGTTATGGCCTCTCTGCCTCTTCCTTGCCTAGTGACCTTGGCCAAGTTATTCAGACTACTGGGCCCCATTTTCCTCATCTTTAATATGAGAGAATTCTAGGACCTGTTGCTGCGGGGATTATATGAGTTACATGGGAAAACTTTCCATGGGGCCTGCACATAAGCAGTGCTGAGTGTATTAGCTGCTGATATCACCATTAGTGTCCTTCTCCTTCTCATCCATCATGGCTCCGAGGATATAAGAACATAGGACTTGGAGTAAAATGGAAGATAAGGGGCCTGAACTCAAGTTTCCTAATTTGTTCTGTGACCTTGGATGAGTCATTTAAGCTTAGAGAGGTAAGATGTCCTCATTACTAAAATGAAATGTTTATTTTTTCTGCTACTATTTACTGTCTATCGAATGCTGACATGGGGCCAGGCCTTGAGAATGCAGCATGAGGAAGGCAGATGCAGTCCCTGCCCTCACTCTGCCCACTTTCTCTGAGCCCTGGAGTCTTTGTGGGATTTGATGAGATAATAAATGAGAAAGCCTATCATGGTTGTTAATCATCATTCTTTGACCAATACAGACACAAAGTATGTCGTTCAGTTAAACATCATTGACTGTTCTTTAGTTGAGTGTTTTGGAGATTTATTCCCAGGAGACAGGCCATGATAGACCCATTAGAGAGAGGAGGAGGAGGCCTTGCCTGCACAGCCTTACGTGCCTGTGGACAGATGTACCTGCTTCCTGACAACCAGGCTGACTGCTGTGCCCTCCAACTAGAGGGGCTACCCCTTCATGTTTTGGGCAGTCATCAGAGGTATGAATCTCTTTCTTTCTCAGGTCTTTTTTTTTTTTTTTTTGAAGTTTTTATTGTCTGCCTGCACAGGTTCTATCTTGGAGGTTTCTTTGGAGCCTCGATTAGGAGCATGAATGCATAAGGTGTCTCTGGAGTCTTTGTTTCAGACAGGAGGTTGGAGCTGTGGAGTGGGGAGGAAAGGGAGGCAGGTCCTTTAGTATGGTGTTGGTTAGATTTGTCTTCGAGAAGCTGCTTTAAATATTTACTGTGGAAATCGCTGGTGGCTTTGCCAACGGTCTGACTGTATGCAGATAAGGTCTGCCTATGGTTTCACTTTCTGGGCAATTAAAGGAGTAAGGCAATGACATTTCCCCCAATGCCACATTTGAGTTGCAGCATTCCTACCAGTCTCTGGGGTCCTCAACAGCCCAGCTTCTCCTGAGGAAAGGAGTGTGTCTGTCAGGGCCACCCAGCTGATTTCCAAAGAGCACTTTCTGAGTTCAAGTTTGGGCCCCATACTCTGAGAAGTGGTCTGTTCATTCTGTCAACCTAGAGTGTCTGTTGTGGGTCTAGCCCTCTTCTAGGCAGAGGGGAAGTACAGTGATGTCATGCACACTGCTTTCTGTGAGTTCACTCTCTAATTGGTGAATCTAAGTCACAGGGAAAAATGCCACCATTTACACGAGGAGGAATATAATTTAGGATTTGAGTGGCACAGGCAGAAGTGAGAAGACAAGAGAACCTTGGGTGCTGTGTAGGACTTGGCGTTGTAGCTGGACCTGAAGGATGGCAAGACAAGTGGGTGGACTTTTTGAGGAAGGAAAGCACCCAGACAAAGAGCCAGATGGACATGGAGCAGTTGGTGACTCCATCACCAGAGCACTTGTGGTGGGTAGCTCAGTTCTCAAACATAGGTGTACAACCAATATTATTTCTATGTTTTAATCTTTTCATTAACTGAACTCTGACTGTAAGCTTTCATCTATATGTTTATTGGGGAGATTTCCTCTGCTCCGGGTTGTGTACATATTTGGGTTGAATACAGCACCTAGTCATAGGCTTTTGGCCACTAATGATGTGTGCATCTGGTCCTTGCTGAGATGGTGGTTGTGACACCTGATCCATTTGGATTTGGGGCTATGCTGCTCGTCTGCTGCACACGGAAACCTGCACTGGCAGCACATCCTCCCCAGAGTACCACACCGCCCCCCCCTCTGAGGCCTTGCCACCTCACTGCCACCAGGAGGGTACGAATCTCTTGCTCCTAAGCCCCCATCCACCTACTTCTCTTTAGTCTAGAGAAAAATCTCTCCCTCTCTCATTTGGTTGCCTCCAAAGGCCCTCCCTAACCCCCATCTCTTCCATGAACCCCATTGTATGAACCAGAAGAAGAGCCCTATTATTAAGCCACCAATGTTTCCCAGCTGTGAAAATCCCCTCAGTAAGACCACCTACTGGATAATATGAGCAGCCTACAGGGAGAACAAAAATAAGTTAGTATTTCTGGAAATTATCCTGCCACACATTTTAGAGCCCGAAGATCAGAAGTAGCATCTTTAAGTAGCTGAAGTCAATCTTGCCCTTTGGGAAATATTAACTGGTTGCTTGGAGTTGTACTGGTTTCAAGTACCGAGTCACTTGGAGCCAGAAAGGACCAAGATCAGACAGCTGGCAACCAATGAGCCACCTCTGAGTGGCTAAAGACAAAGGCAAATATTTCTTTGACCATTTACCCCAAAAAGCTCTGCCCAAGTCTTGGAAATTTTCTCATTTTGACATATGTCAGCCCTGCCTGGAAGACCCATTCTCCAGCATCAAGCAAACAAGAAGAGGGTCCTCCTCTAGTTGGCTGTAAGAGTTCCCTGCCCTTGGCCTCAGGGACTGATCTGAAGGACCAGGGAAGAAAGTGTGGAGACCTTAGTCCTCGGGGCCCCTCTCCTGTGGAGGCGAAGGTAAGAGATATGACTCGTAGTGGATGGCGGACTTGAATGAGATCATCTCTGGAAACCTCAAAGTCTCTAAGACATGCTTACTGGTTATTGCTAAGCAATCAGATGGCAAGATAATAGTATTTTTCCAATCTCGTGCTAATAACATTCACTCATTCTTAAAGAACTCCCTACTTGGGGGAGATACCTGCAGGGTGAAGATTGTGGCCTCATTCTTTCTCTTTCCCATTTTCCCTCCTATCATATTTTTCTTTCCCGTTTCTGGAAGGTGCGATAGTCCAGCTCCATCAGTGGGGAAACTGGGCAGTGGGAAAAATGAGGTGTGATTTGAAGGGACACATCATGGTCCCATGGCCCATCAACATGTCCCATTGTTTCCTTAATTAGAATTGGTCTGAAATGCCCATGTTTTTTGATCCTTTGGGTCAAGGCATGAAGATATCTGTCACACTGCCAATCTTATCTCTGTATTAGGATGATAAACTAATTTAATATGAAAAGCCGATAATGTTTTAAAGTCAATAGATGGGACTGGAAATGCGTAGATTGAAATGAGTATAATCTTCAATTTTATTGATGATGAAGAGAAGTAGTGTAGTTTAATGATTAAGAACTTTTAAAAATACCAATGCCCAGGCCACCCTCCCCCCGCCTCCCATATCAATTAAATCAGAATGTCTAGGAGTGGGGCCTGCTCTTTAGTATTGTAAAAATCTCCCCCAGATGATTCTCAACACGCAGCCAGCATATTGAACTAGTAGTCTACAGCTTCACAGTTCTTATAAAAATTACCTTGTAATCTTATTAAAATAGCTCCTGTACCTCAACTCCAGACCCAAAGTTAGGTTGGGGCCTAAGATTGGCATTTCTAGCCAGCTCCCAGGGGACGCTGGTCTGCCACTGGTCTGCAGGCCACACTAAGTGGCAAAGTTAGAACATAACAAGGAGGGAATATACTCTCTTTGGTCAACACTGGAAGTATGTGAAGGCCCAGCGGGGCAATATGGGATTTAGCCTTACTTGTATCACTTATGGAATGGAGGTTGCAGATGGGGAAGTAGATGGTGGGTTAAGTAGTAGAAGTTTGTTAGAAGTTCCTTCAGTTTAGGAAAATGCAATCAGTAGGTTTCAGAATCCATTATGAGACCTTGGTCATTAAGCATCTACAGTGAGCTAGGTCCTGAGGGATAAAAGAAAAACAAGACTTGCCCTGAAGCGGTTCGCAAGACACACACCCTTGAAAAAGCGGATAATGGAGCTATGTGAGACAGTGCTGCTGGAGAGATACTAGTAATGGTGAGAGTGAAGAGCCAATTCTTGTTCACTCTTCTGTATGCCATCATAAATGAACTCATTTAATGTTCATAGTGTAGGAAGTATTCTTATTTTCATCTCACAGTTGGAAAAACTGAGGCCAGAGAGGTTAGATAGCTTACCCAAGGCTACACAGCTGGAAGTGGTGGAATGGGGATTTCAACCCAGGATTGGTCACAGGACAGTTTTAGTTAAGTGCTTAAGGAGCAGTGTAGACGGGGAGCAATACAAGAATACAACAAACAGAATTCTCAACCAAGAGCTTGTGGAATTCAGAGAAGCACCCAATTCCCCAGGTCTGGATCTGTGGGTTGGGAGCAAGTTGCTCTGCCTTTTGGTGTGACGAGGGGGTTGAATCCCAGGTCTGCTGTTTATTTTCTCTGTGACCTTGTGGGAATCTGAATATAATTCCTGCCTCCCGGTGACTGTGAGAAGGAAGTTAAATGAGAGAGTACATGCAGAGCACCCAGACCAACTCCTGACACATGGGATGCCCTCAGTATTGGGAGCTTCTCTCCACTTTGCCCATTGTGATTCTGCTCCCAGGCCCTGGAGTCTGGGACCAGAAGTCACCCCACCTGGCTTTAATTGCCTTGGATTGCTACCGTGCTCTCCAGGCTCACCGGGACTCTGCTTTCGGATGGGTTGAAAACATTAAGTGGTTGTAAGACGTTCCCATTATTGTGATTTACAGCTTCTTGGATGCTTAGTGTAGCTTTTGCCAATTTCTCAGAGAATTAAACATTTAGTGCCCAATCGGATGGTTTCCAGTGCTAAATACACGTGGAAATGTATGTGCACCCTCCTCTAGGGGGTCAATTAAAGTGCCATCACAGCCAACTCACACTAATTCTCAACTAGGGTAGCATCTTTGTGGTTGGTGAAATGAGTAATGTTTATAATTTGCTGGAGTGTAGCTCTGAAAGGAGAAAATGGAGAGGAAACAAGGTCTGGAATAGAGAAAAGCTTGGCATGGATGCAAGAGGAAAAACAAAGGGGAAAATGTCCCTCAAAAGTGCACCTAGTTTACCTAGAAGCAGATCTACCTAACACGTTAGAAGAAATTGGCTTCTAATGATTATCCTTACTGTTCACCATGTCTTAGGAATCGAGCCAGCATTAAAGGTATCTCGCATTCTCAGCATGGTTGGTTTAGAGAATTAGATCATTTGTAAGTCAGAAGATTTCTGCAAAATTCAAAATATATTAATATTCAGGTATCTGAGCTTAACTGGCTAGGAAGAAGGGATCATTTTAAGGTAAGTTTCCTCAATTCCTAGCTTAAAATTGCCTTCAAGGTCTTATCCTCACCTCAAAATAACAAAAGCCCTACCTGAGGAAGAACTTTTTTTTATAGTGTTCTGCGACCTAAGTTAGTGAAGGCTGCAGTTTCTCTGGAATTCAAGAGAAGGCTGCCAGCTACTTGTTACCTGCGGGTCTTGGGGGAATTCAGACGTGAGGAGATGAGACTGACAAGAGCCGTGGTTCTCAGTCCTAGCTGCATGTTACCATCCTCTGTGGAGCTTTTAAAAATCTGATGCCCAGGCCCTACTTTTACTGAGAAAATCAGAACCCCTGGGATGGCCCAGCTCCCTGAGATTTCAGGGAGCAATCAGGGATGAGAACCACTGGACCACATGCTCCCTCTGGTCTACCACCAAAGTTCCTCAGAATTTTGGTTTGTGAACACTGTGAAGGGCTTAGAGGTGCTGGGGAAAGAAGGAGATGCTGCCTTGGGTGCACCTACACCCCCAGGGGTATTACTAGAGACCAAGCTGCAAAATCCCCAAAAAGGGGGTCTTTAACACTGCATCTGTTGCTATGCACGAAAAGGTAATTAAAAGATTATATCTATGATTCGAAAATACATCAGTTAGTAAGATGCACCATTGAATTTAATAACTGCCTTTTTGGAAGATAGAGATAAGAATAAACTCTACATTAAATATGAATTGAAATGTGCATTGATATCGTAAGATATATCTCAACCTCATAATCATTATATGTTAGAAAATGTGACTCTTGGAATTAATCTAATAGCATAATGATATAGTGCTTTGCAAAAATGTGCTCGTTTAATCCTCGTAACACCCCTATCAAACAAGTGCTACTATTGTCCCTGTTTTACTAGGCGGGGGGAGGGGAGAGTTAAGGCAAAGAGAGGTTAAATAATTTGTCCTAAGTCACGGAGCTGGTTACTGGTGAAGGAACTGGAATTTGAAGTTTGGTCTTTAGAGGTAGCCCAGAAAATGTAGTGAGAGCTAAGGCTGCACTTTCTCATTTTTCTTCCCTCCCCCAGAGCAGGCAGAGGTGGCTTTTTCATGACTAGGGCCCCGAATCCCTCCAGGGCAGGGATGTCCTGTACAGTTGCTCCTGTTATACCCCACACAAGGGTGCCTGGCTGAGGGAATGAGTGAGGTTGGAATCCAACTTTGGGTCCCTCACCAGGCCCTGTGATCAAAGGGTTGCTTCTTCTAATTCCGTAATGACTCAGGGTGGGCTGGTGGGGCCCGAGGGAGAGGAGCCAACAGGACTGGGCCTAGGAGGGAGCACTGAGCTGTGAGCGGGGCCTCCCCACTGCTTCCTGGTGGTTCTCTCTCCTCTCGTCCACAGTCATTTTCGTGAACTGTTTGATGGCAGAGGACTAGGGAGAAGAAATTTGAGGTTCTTCTAGCTCTGGGGCATTTGATGCTGTGCTTTCAGGACGGAGCTTTCTGCTCTCCACGGCAGTTTGCTCCAACAAGCAAGCGTGTGGGGATGGAAGAGGAGTGGGCGAGCTGACCAGGAACCACAGAAACCAACAGCTCCAAATTCCTGACCCCCGTCCCTCTTGCGCAGGTTTCGCCTCTGTTTTTGCCTTTTCTGAAGCTCCAAGCTGCACTTCTTAGGAGCTGCATTCCAGAACAACCTGGGTAATGGAAAATACAAAAACAACTTAGATTTGTTTCCAAATTGATGGCTTACGCTGACTTCTCAGAAAGTGTCTATTTGGACCCAGAATTTGAAAAAAAACATTTCACAGCTCGCTGGAGGAGGGCCAGAGGGTTACGTAGCTCCTGGTATGGGTCAGATGGGAAATCCAGACGCTGGTCCGGTGAATGAGGTTCTTTTTGCTGCTCATTTGGGTTGTCAAACCAGCAGCCTCTTTAGGACCCTTACCGCATGCCTTAAAATGTCGCTTCTTGGGGAATATTTTAGATTGGGGGAAATGTTTAATCAATACATGTGGCATTTAGCTGGCATTAGAATCATGGTTGTTTAAAAGAGGGACATGGGTGTCAGTGGTAAGGGGTAAGTGGCAGTGTTGGAGGGTGTGGTCTCTGTCACACTGCCAGAGTTACTCCATTTCAGCACGCAGTATCAATATAATAGTCTGCTGGCTCTGCAAATGCATGTTAAGAAAGTCCCCAAGCTCACTGTGCTATAAGACTGCACAAATATACAGCTGGCACTGCTGAACATGTATGTATGGAGAAACAACACCAACAACAAAATCAGTTGTTTCAAGAAGCTGACTTATTATTTCTTAAACAAGGAGGCCCATGTGACACACTGGAATATGGATTCCTTAGGTGCCTGCAGGGTAGGTGTTGAGGATCATCTCTGCCCGGGCCAGGCCCTGCCCCAGCTGTCCGCATTGAAGACCTCCTGTAGACTTTCTTCCCTGCCCCACAGACTATGGGAGCCCAGTCCGGCTGTGCGTTTGGTGGCCATCACTCCAGTGGGCACTGAGAAGAGTACCACTGGATGCTGAAGGCCACAGCTCTGTAGCCTTGCTGGCTCTCAGGCAGAGTGGCCTTAATGAGGGGACCTTTGGGAGGTCACCTGATGTGGTAGGACCTAAACTCATCTGGGCATTGGAATCAGCTGGGGATTTTTTTTTTTTCAATACAGTATACCTCTTTCCTCTGTCCCTTAGAAGGGCATTTGTAGCCATTCAGTTCTCTTTGTTGACAAGCTTTCTCTGGTTTAGCAGAGCACAGGGGATTACAGTTATTGTTGAATTCTTATTATACAATTTGTGAAGCTGGTTTGGATATACAGGTAGAGGTTACTACTTTTTTGACAACTTCAGGGACCTGCCTTGGGAGGAAATGGTTTGCTGAAAGCCTTTGAGATGAATGCCATTTGATGTCCTGAGGGTTAGCACTGTTTGACGTCACTACTGGGACCGCTGTGTGCACTCATTTGGAGGCCAGTTAAAACACAGATTTTTTGATTTTGGTTTCCCTTTTGGAATCCAAGCAGGAGAAATTAACCAGAGAATGAAGAGCATCTTCCTTTCTCCATGTCAGTGATGTTCAGATTGTGGCAATAAAACGAGCATATATAACCTGGCTGTAGAAGGAAGTGTGTTTTATTTTTTTTTCTATCCTTCCTCTCACAGGTAAAATCTGTCTCTTTTGTACCATCTGTCTTAGAACGCAGCCAAATTAATTATGTGTGTATTTAGAGCTTTACTAGCCTTGCCACCAGACATGTGTGTAGTGCCTTACATTTACAAAATGGGTTCACATGCTAATCTCCTTTGACTTAATGAGATGACGATTCAGCGGGTTATAAATCATCATAGCAGCACGATGCACCATGCACGACAACCACAGAGTTGGGTGAACCTGTCACTTGAATGAAAGAAAATAATAAAGGCTGTGTTCCCCAAGCAGAAGAAAAAAATAGCTGTAAAGAACCATTGCTGTTCTTGCTATTACATGTTTAGCTCTTTATCTCATGTTTAAGACACCTAAGAATTTTGGCAACAACACCTGTGGATGAAATGAGACAATCGATTGTGCTTCACGTTGCATAATGTTGGGTGGGATAGGGCCACCTATTTTAGCTCTGTTTGAGGGACTCAGACAGTGGGACTCTGTCTTGGTTTTGTAGTTCTCCGGAAGCCAGAGGAAGGCTATAATTGTAAACCTCACCTCTCACAGTTTCCTCTGTATCTCAGCAAAACTTTCACAGGGACAAGGTATTCAGTCTTCATAGTGGGGGGTGGTCTTAACTTCTGGAGCAGTGAGGCAAGTCTGCATCATCCTTAGACATCTTGTGTGCAATCAAGTGAATGGTTCAAGGGAAGAAGGAAGTTCAGGGTCACAAAAAAGCTTTTTTTTTCTCCACATTAGCCCCATAGACATTCGTTTAACATTTCATAACCCCCATTAAGAAGGTTGGCAGGTAGGACCTCTCATCCATTTCTTTTCTATTGCCATGCCACCTGCCTGACAAATGGGACTGACACATGTTTGGGTAGAGATTCCATTCTGTTAAGAGAGTAGCAGTTAGGCCAGATGGATGCTGAGTTCACCCCAGTGTGGGGCTGGGGATGGCGGCTTATCAGACTGAGGGAGATGTTTCTCATTCATCAGCCTTTATTGTAGCTGACAGTGTTATGGATAACCTGCCATATCTCCAACAGAAGGATCAGCCAGGGCTGATGAGCCACCATTTGGGACAGGCCTGATGATTCTCTTTCTGATGCGTAAATTAGACTTTTAAAGATATACTCCTATAGTAGCTAATGATTGCTAATATAACAAATTACCACACATTTAGTGTCTTGAAATAACGCAAACCTATTACCTTATTGTTCTGGAAGTTAGAAGTCTAAAATAAGCCTCACTGGGTTAAAATCAAGGTGTCAGCATGACTAGAGGCTCTAGGGGAAGATCTGTTTTCTTGCCTTTTCCAGTTTCTGGAGGCTGCCTGCGTTTTTTGACTCATGGCCTCTTCCTCACGTCTCTGACCTCTGCTTCCATTTCATACCTCTCTGATTCTGACGCTCCTTTTTACCTCCTATAAGGACCTGTGATACATTTATCACCCACCTGGATAATGCAGGATAATCTCCCTATCTCAAGATCCTTAACTTTATCACATCAGCAAAGTCCCTTTTGCCAGGTAAGGTGACATTCACAGATCCTGGGGATTAAGCTGTGGCCATCTTTTGGGGGAGGCATTATTCTGTCTTCCACAACTTCCTGTTGGTGATTTCTCTGTTTTATTCACCAAAGCCTCAGGGAACATTGCATCTGCTCTTTAAAATATACATATATATACATATATATTTTAAAGAGATAAAATTTGTACTATGGGAAAAAACAAAAAAGAAAAGAAACCATACAAAAACAGATTTACTTAAAAATGTCTTTCTTTACTCCTGGTTTCTAGTGCTCCATTTCCCCTTCTCAGAGATGAAAACTGGGTTTAGTAACAATTTCTAGTGTAACCTTCTAGTAAGAATTCATTCGTGTACAAGTATATATGTACATGTACACATACATGTGTGTATATGTATAACCTGCTTACAAAAAAACAATAGTTCATTTTCACACTACTATATTTCTCGGTTCATACCAGGATTTATATGCTCGGTTCATACCATGATTTATATGCCTACCCTTTTTAACAGCTACATAGTTTTCCATTACATAGGTATCTCAGAATATATGTAACCAGCCCCTTATTCAGAGACTTCACGGTTGTTTCTAATTTTCGCTATAACAGACAATGTAAGGACAAATGCTTTCTTACATATGTCTTTGCACATATGTGCCAGTATACCTATGGGGCAAACTCCCATGAGTGGCATTGTTGGGTACCAGCTTATGTGCATCTTAAACTTTGATACAAATTACCACATTGTCTTCTGAGAGAAATATATCAGCGTGCACCTAGAGACCATGGCCCCTGAGTGTGGCCAGATACCATGTTCAGCAGGGCCCTGCTGTGTCACTCACTGATCGCCTCTGTGGCACCTCATCATAGGCCTGTCTCTGACCACATCTACCCTCACTACAAGTCCCCCCACTGAGAGAGCGGCTGGGCCCAGAGTTGCAACCAGGATGGACATGCGCATTTAAAACTATATTCACAAAGCATCACATTCCAAGAGAAATGCTAGGGATGCAACACTGTGTCTCCTTGAAAACCACTGATTGCTTTTGTGTCTCCAATTGCCAGAGCCAGATAGTGTCAAGACTCTGACTTGAGTAGTCAGGTGGAAGGCTGTTCTGGGAGGAACAGACCTGAAAGACGCACTGCATTTGCCCAAATTGCAGCTGCGCTGGCTGGGGCCAGAGTGCTTGGTGGTGACACACCTATTGTTTGTGAAAGAGATTTGATGCTTCATTAGAGAAAAACTGTGTACAGAAACCCGGCAGAGATTTCTTAATGGCATTCTGATGAAAGGAGCAAACAACCTAAATGCCAGATTAGTAGCATTTTGGGAAAGAATGGACGATGGGGACTGCATTTCTATTTTTTCCTTTTGCTCAGCTTTACTTGGCAGCACACATTTATCACTCTGAGAAAATGAGAGAGTCCAGCTGATATAACAGAGAAAGAACTGGACGCAAAGCAAAGCATGGAATCTTGGAGCTCGCTGATAGTCGAAGTGGGCAGGTGAGAGATCGAATCCCGGAGTTCTGAAATAGAAGTCTGGACTGCCCACTGGACCACCTCAGAATGCGGGGCAATGCTTGTACTGGTCACCGGGAACCTTCCAGAACGGTTGAGGAGCGGGCCACTGGGGTCTTTGAGTCTGTCATGCACACAATTGGTTATCTCTCCTCTCCTTTGGCCTCAGAGCATTGTGCAGCTGTTTTCAAGGAACCAAGGTCTCTTCCCCCGTAACCACGCTTCAGGAGCTGTAATTGTCCCCTCTGTCCCTCTTTGTGCAAGTTGATTAGGGGGTTGGTTAGTTATCTCTTAGATTGGGTAATGTACTTAGGGAAGCACTTTGTGGGGGTGGGGGCGGATTTAAGAATCTCTCTTTCTCTCTGTGGACAATAAGGAAAATTCTCTATACATTGGCCAAAGTGGTTGTGGCTCCCTAAACATTCCAAGCAAGTTTTTGCACACCACTTTCGTCATGCTGTTTCCTCTGCCTGAGTGCTCTTCCTCTGGCCTTTCATAGGTGGGTCACACTGCACTCTTCAGATCTTGGGGGAGATGTCCCCTTGCCATCTGATGTAGTCTCTTCCTCTGACTCCTGCCACCTTGCTGCTAATTTCCTTCATAATCCCTAGCACAATCAGGAACGATTATTTATTGGCTTATTCGATTGTTTTCTTGCCCTGGGTTTCTCCCCAGCAGAATTAAGTTCTAGGAGGGCAGGGATCTGGTTAGTCACCTCCAGCGTCTGTAGGGGTCGGTCTAGTCAGGAAAGCAGGGTGGTTAAAGAGAGGGAATTTAATGTGGGGAGCTAGGTACCCAGGGTTAGGAAGAGTGGAAAGGCTAAATAAACCAGTGCAGAGCCACCCAGAAGTTAAGAAGAAGTGGGAACCTATTCCTGGAAGGACGAAGGGAGGAGGTGGTGATATGGAGGAAATCCCAGCTCTGCTGGAGGCACCACCTGAAGAAGAGAGAAGGAGAAGGAGGGAGAGAGAAGCATGCCCACTCCCACTTCTCCCTTCCTTCCACCCTCCAGGCTCCCCCAGTGCTCTCGTTGGCTGAATTCGGTAGTGAACCTACCAGCAAGCTTGTCACCAGGGAAGCATAGTCTGTGGGGTTAGCCCCTGTAACCCAAAACAAAGCAGGCTGAAGAGGCGGGGAATAGATGTGAGAACAGCAAGTGACTGGCACCTTGCTCTTTGCCCAGCATCTCTGGAAGTCCTCAGCACATAATACGTCCTCAATAAATGGTCATTGAACCCATGAATGAATGGAATTTGCCATTCCATGCAAATCAGTTCTAATGGGGCCAATCCCCGTTAAAATGCCAGAACCTAAGAGGGAGGAGCTCTGAGGCCTGGGCACCACAGTCACTCCCTGTGGCTCTGTCAGGCCCTGAGTCTGGTATGTCTTCTCTCTGCTGCTCTCACACAAGTTGGGGGTAGAGGGAGGCAAGAATTCTTATTGCTGGAAATAACACTCTTTCATGAGCCCTTTAATCTGAGCCCTCTGATGCTTTTATATGTGCAGGCTTATGTTACTTGAGGAATTCCTTTGAAGATGACTTTAAACTTTCGTTTCTTCTCAGTTTTAAAATTTGTAACATTTAGGACCCTTCCTAGAGGATTTATTCATGGCTTCAGGGTGTTAAGGGACTGAAGCTGAATTCCACGGTCCTTGGACCTCCATCTGGTGACTCCGGGGAATTGATTCACGTACTGGAGCCTCCAGTTGTCTTTAAGGTGGAGTTAAAAACTCCTTGGAGGGGACACGAAGTAGTGAAATAAACAACCCAAGTACATCACTGGTACATATGAGGCACTTGATACTGTTGATTACTTTCCCCCAGATACTGGAAGGTGGCTCAGTTGTCCCCTATTCCAGGTCCCACCGGTGGCCCGTCCCAGCCTCTGGGTTGATTTTCCGGTTTTGTCCTGCTAATTATCCATCATGGAAGAATTCGGTTGGAGCAAAATCAGTGATCAGCCACTTACTAATACATCTCTTTCTTGTAACATTTTCCCCTGCTAAAGGAGTAATCGTAGATTTTCCATGATTTTTTCTGTAAGAGTTTTCTGCATTAAAAAAAAATTGTAGTTTGCCTAAACTGATTGATGTGGTAATTTCTGGAGTGCATAGTTTTGTTTTTTTTTTTATTTCTTTTCCTCTTTCTTTGTGCCGAGGTGATGGCTTAGCTGCCTCGTCCTGGAGTTTTACACGATGGTTGAATTTTGAGCTGCAACGGTTTTTCCCATTTAAATGTGGGGGGTTGACTGGTGCTTTATCAAAGCTCTGTAAGTACTTTTTATTATTGGAAATCTAGTAGGTGCGAATCCAGGGACTTTTATTTAAACTTCTAGTGTAACGATGACACTGACCTGTAATTAAGGCATTTCTGGAAGTTACTACAATTGTAGAAAGGAAGATAACAGCCCATGGGGATGGTGCTAAGTTCATGGGAAAGATATGCATAGGATGCTGTGGTTTGGGAGGAATGTGATTGTAGGGTGTATGTGCATGTTCAGTTTCCATGGTTTCTGTCTGAATGGGTAATATGATGGTAGGCGAAGGGCCCCTTTTAAAGAATGCAGTATGTCTGGTGAACATCCTGTGTACTGAATCTTCCGGTCTTCTCTTCACTGCAACTCTTAGCCTCATGAGACACTGATGAAAAATGAGCTGCAGCTTTCAAAAAAGTTAACCTCGTCCCTATCGATTCACAGAACTGGGCTTAGTCAACTTTGTGATGACAGAGAATTTTACTCGCTTTGAAAAGTACCGGTTAAGTCTTTCTGTCTCCTGCTCTTCAAAAACAGAATTGTGTGTGTGTGTGTGTGTGTGTGTGTGTGTGTGTGTGTGTGTGTGTGTGTGTGTGTTGTGTGTGTTTCTTTTCGAAGGCACTGTAAGGGCTGCCAGTGGAATTTCCCACAAGACCAGAATTTCATCAGCCTTCATTCATGACCTTAGTACTTTCAGTTTTAAAGGACAAACGCTCTATTTTGAGTGTTGAAGGAAAAACAGCTAACTAACTCCCAATGACGGGTCTCTGCACTTAAATAATTGTGCAATGTAATTTAAGTGCATGAAAGAACAATCCCCCTCAGGCGCCCCCTTGTCTCACATGAGGAAAGTGAAGTTCTAAGGGGCAGTGGCCGTGGGCGGGAGGGGCTTGGGGGACCTAGGCCCTCAGAGCCTCAGCTAGCGGCTGGTTGTAAGGTGTAATTTGACGTCTTTCTTCTAGAACAACTACTTCTTTTACATCTTCCATGTCCTTTTTATTTTAAAGAGCACCTTAATATATTATTTCACTTAATCTCCCCTGCAACTATATCCATTTAAATTCTTGTTAGATAATCAATAGTATTCTAAATATGATCCAATTCAGGAAAAATATAAAGAAAAGTCAACTTCTGGAGAAACACTTATTCCTTGGCTTTTAAAATAATTTTTGTTTTTTAAATTATCATACAGCAAAATGGACTTTTTTTCTTTTGTGTACACTAGTGTGGATTTTAGCACTTGCATAGATGCATGTAGCTACCATCATAATCAGGATACAGACTGTTCCTTTACCCCATAAAGCTCCTATCCTTCACCCATAACCCTTGCAACCACTAGTCTGTTTCCCACCTCTATAATTTTGTCTTTTTGAAAATGTCAAATCAGTAGAATCTGCAGTATGTGACCTTTGAGACTGCCTTCTCCTCTGGGCCTCTTTTGATTGAAGCAGGTACTCACCCTTTGGGGCATCTGTATCATTTCATTATTTACTCCTTTTGTACAAGCTTGGAAGAGTTTGACTGTTTCTTTAAAAGAGAACTTACTCAGGAAATTGGCAACCAGGACTCAAGGGTGGCTTTGAGACCTTCCTTTCTGTCCTAGACACTGACACCTAGAGGGCCCTCGGTAACTTCCGGCTGCTGTCTGTTTCTCTTACGTAAGTACAGGTGTAGGTTGTGTGCCTAGAGGCAAGCCGGCTGGAGCTCCAGATGCCAGCAGATAATTAGAGTATTATCCATTTAGCCAAGTGTGCTGGCGCCCCGGGGCCGCTCAAGCATGGACTGCACACAGCCACTCCAACACAGACTGCTTCCGAGGGCATTAATATCATGGCAGGGGTCACATTAATGTCGTGGCAGGGGTCACATTAATGCCCTCGGGAGCCCCATGCCTCTGAGGCTCTTAGGCTCTGCCAGGAGAATGGGAGTGTCTGTCTGGGGGCGAGGGGTTGCTTGGTTCAGGGTGGAGAAGGAACTGTTCCAGTGTGGTCACCTGCCAAGGAGGTAATTGGGAGAGCTGGTTTGGTGATTTCAATCTGACAGCCAACAAGAGACTTCCCCAGAAGCTGGAGAAGATGAACCTGTCAAGATTCTCTCTTCTGTTTTAGACCCAGGATTGTCACTGCTGCAAGGCAGAGCTTTGGGCCTCCCAAAAAGGGAGTAAGCAAGTTGCAGCTCAAATCATTGAGGAATCACAGGCTGCATGGCTAAGCTGGATGGAACCAGCCATGTCGTCTGGTTCGCAGATGCCCATTAAACTTTCTTCTGGTCTAGCCAGTGGGTTTACTTTTGAGACACTAGCCTCGGGTTGTGTTATATAGTTCCATCTTTTGTCTCTCAACATATGTCAAAATGGGGCTGAGAAGAGCTTTTTATCTTAAACCTCAGATCTCTTCTAATGGACAATCTGTCATGTCAATCAATTGGTTATAACCAATAGCTGCTGTTAACCATGATTGAGAGACATTATGGTGGAATATTTAAGAGCAGGGCTCTGGAGCCACACTGCGTAGGTTCCAAGTCTCACCTTGGTCTCTGATTCTCTGGGGTGACTCTTGGGCAAGTTGTCGACCTTCCCGAACCTTAGTTTCCCCGTCTGCAAAATGGGGATGACATGAATACCTCCTTCACAAGATTGGTGTGAAGATTAAATTGTTTAATACATCTAAAGCAACTACCAAATACAAGCCTTTTATTATAAGTTATTTGATCACTCCATATCTGGACTCTTCCACTAGTGTGTTGCCACGTCCAGGTTGAGATCTGCTTATCAGTCTGATAGTCTCACTTTACAGAGAAGAAAGCTGAGATCTACAAAGGATTAGCGATATGCTCAGTGGCAGATCTAGGACTAGAGACTAGGACTAGAGATCTAGGACTAGAGGCTCTTAAGCTTTTTCTTCACCCTGTACAGCAGAAAGCTGATGATCTGTATAAACTGTTTCTTATGGGGCACTTTGTTAACCAGAAATCTCTATTAACTTGGACTTTCATGCCTTGTTAAGAAAATAGTAATTTTTAGATCAACAAACCCAAGTCACCGGAGAAAGATATCAGTTACTTCAGTAGAGTTTCAGTGTTCAGCATATTTTTGTCGTGCTTATTTATCTGCATAATGACCGCTGTATATGGTATGTAGAGTAGTTCATAGTGAGCTGGAATGTTTGCCTAGCAAGAACTTTTCGTTCACTGAGCAGCAGAGATAACGGAGTTTATTGCCACTTGATCCCCTTAGCCAGCCCATCTGGGTCAGCTTGTTTCTCTCTGCTGTTTTTTTCTTTCCATCAAATTGTTCCAGTGACTAACAACCGGGTTTAGTGATGACAAGTTTGTTAATAGTAGAGCTCAAGATAAGGCAGTGTTAACTCTCTTTGCCCTGAGAGTTTGCTGCCTGCCTGTTGAGTGATCCAGGGACTTGTCAGCCCTTTGTGTTGCCACGTAAGGTGCTGGGGGTGGGGAAAAGCACTTGGTTTGCTTTCAGCTTGCACATGTGTCTCTGAGCTCAGCACTCAGCCTGCCAGTACCCAATCCTCTTCTGGGAAACCTGTCTCTCTCCCTGCAGACGATACTCATGCCAACTCCCATCTAAAATATAAATGTCTTTGACTTAGACATACATTCTCTTAGACACACAGGTGTTCAGAGTTTTGGCTTTTGCTCAGTCCACAAATCAGATAATTCTTATTGTCTGTGTGAACGATCTGTAGTCAGATTTAGGATCTTAGATTGGGATTTCACTGATTGAGTTTTTGGACTAGGCAACATCATTTAACATTGCTCAAGTGAATGTGACAAGCAGGAGAGGAGGAGCTAACATTGATTCAGAACCTCTCTGTGCAGGTGTATAGTCTTTGCTTTCCTTGTGCAGATTCCATGACTGCAAGGACTATTTGGTGGGGGTGCTTCTGGACTCTCTGTGTAATACATTCACCCCTTTGAGTGTGAAGGAGCAGAATTTGATCATACACACAGGATATGTCTTTGCCTTTCCATTCATCTTATTAGAGTGGTATAAATTCTGAAGTGTGAATTAACTGGGTCTGTGGTTGAATGAGTTTGGATTTGCTGATTAGGCTGATTCAGGGCACAGTCCTCGATTCCTGCTGTTTATGCTGTGCAGACGCCCTTCCTAAGTGAATGTGGCATTTGTATTGGATGAAGGCCGTAGCTCAGTATGAAACGTGATTACGTGTCTACTCTAATCCTCAATAGGCGATGTTTTCCACTTAGGGTCTTTTAAAGGACACATGTGTGGTAGACACACAATATTTGATCAAAGGCATTTATGGACAGAGATGGAAGGTGTGAATGGTCAGCTTAGAAACCTAACCTCAGGAGAGATGGAGGTCTGGAGGACACATAAAGTTTAAGTAGGCTCCCTCATACCCCACATACATATACATACATACCATCCCCAGTCAAATTTGCGAAGACTTGCTAATAAGCCGATGATATTACTGCTTTCCAGGGGGAGTGTACAGATCTGTAAATTTCATGAATTCTAATGTCTCAATCTGCAATTTTAGAAATGAATGGAGTAGAATTAATTGGGAGCCTTCCTTCCAACAGAATATTGAAAGTATTCCTCGCTGGCATAGAGCACTGTTTTTTTATCCATAACACTCCCAAATCGCAAGTCACTCTAGATGACATTGTGAGAGATGGGTACTACCAAGATTTTAGATAATGAGCTAACCTAGCATGAAGTGATACAGACTCATGTGGTGAGGGGGTTAGGTTTCCTTTTGCATTGTTTACCAGAGTGAGAAAGTCTCTACTTGGATCTACCATGTCTTTACCGCCTCTCTAAACTGTGGTAATTAGCCTCAAATCTCAGGCTCTGAGCCTTTGCTGGGGTAATAATAGTATCAATGTAGAATCTAAAATATCTGAGTTTTCTTTTTTGCCGTATGTTTAAAGTTACTTTCTAGTTGTGGCAAGTGAGATGGGCTTTTTATTTCCGGTAGGAATGTAAGTTCCGTTTAAGAAGTAAATTTACAACGATGTAGTTTAAAGAAAAAATATTACATAATTAATTGTGCAGGTGGAACCCAATTGTAACATGTTCTCTGTTGAGACAGGACATGAGTGACTGAGGTTAGGAAACTGGCATTGGGGATGATGAGTGCTCTGATTGCGAGGGAGGCAGTAGGGATGGGCTCCTCCCTCACCTTATAAACACTGCCACCATTTCCAGCAGAGGAATGCTGATGGCTAACCTTTAGAGAAGCTAAGCCAAGGACCTTTCATACATTTCATTTAATCATCCAAACAACTCCATGAGAGGTGTATTATTACAGTCCCTTTGTTCTAAAAACGGGGAAGCTGGAGCTTAGAGGTGGTGACTGACATTTCCAAGGACACAGGACTGGGAAGGGGCAGAGCCAGCATTTGAATACAGGCAATTTGACTCCAGAGCCTGGCACTTCACTTTTCTGCTACATTTCATTTCATACCTAATATTCACCCCCGGGCAAATAACCAGGGAAATGGTATAAGAGAAAACTCTAATAATTCCGGTTTACTACCTGTTGGCAAATTGAATTTGTAGTGAGCAAAAAGAAAAACACATTTTAAAAAGAAGAGAGAGAAAACACAAACCTAAACTTAGACAGTTGAGACCCATATGTAATTCCCATGTGCTTTTTTTCTTTCACTTCTGTTTCCCTGTCTGTTCTCTGTTTCGTGCTGGCAGCCACTGAAAATAGATGGACATTCTTGAAATTCGAACATGTCATCTTCCTTCTCTGAAATTCTTGGTCACCGACACCTTTGGATTCGGAATGCTTGGTGTGGCCATATACCAATATTTTATACATTGATATGAAGGTTTTTTAAACTTTAAAGGAGGGATCTTTTTGCAACTAGACTTAATTTAGTCTGTCAGCAGTCATTTTACATATTTATATGACCATTGTAGGATAATATATACTGTCTATAAATATACACAATGTTCAGCTCAGCTGAATGCATTTACTTCGTTTTGCAAGTTTTCCAGATAAATATCAAGACCATGAGGATATCATTTAAGTTGGTAGATTTTATTAAACCTCCAAGAACATAATTAACTCATTTTACGAATTGTTAATGCTTATGGAAACTCATGATACATGAGACCACTTAAGACCATTTTATGAGAAAACAGAGAAAAGCAATTTATTAATGCCGGTTCCATGTTCTGACGCTGTGAGAAATAAATGAATATTTATCATTAGTTGTTATAACCTTTATTTGAGAATTCTTTAAAAAGGCAATTGCTTATGTTTACAGAGTAATAATGCTGTCATTTAGTTTAACATTTTCAGCTTACCCAAGTATCCCAGAAGTTTACAAAATGGTGCCACTTTAGAGTTGGTTCTGTTCTAATTTTATCATTTTAATATGCCTATATCACGACCATTTTAAGAAATAAAAAAATTGTCAATGATCAGTGTCAGTCTCTGTGCCACCGCATTTTCCTCTGCTCTCCAAGAGGCCTCCGGGTACTTTAGTTCTAGCTGCTTATTGTGGAGGCTCTATTACAGCCAAGAATTTTATGGTGTGCCCCTTTCTTCTAATCACACCCTGTAACCCAGTAACCTTTCCAGAACCATTAGGAATTGTCCTCCTCTTCCCAAGCTATGCGTGTCCCTCTCCTCCTCAGTGTTTGGGCTCCTGTCCTGTTGGCTTTGCCCAATTTTCCAAGGTACCATACTCTTTCTCATCACTAGGCTTTGCATGTGCTGTGCCTCCATTTGGAGAATTTCTCTTCATCTCATCTCTTTTTTCCAACATCACACATCTTTCACGTGGGTAGCACCTGCTTCTCCTTAAGATGTCCGCTCAAGTGCTGCTTTCTCGGGAAACCTCCCTTCACGTGTTCCTTCGTTACCAGCTCTCCTAGAATTGTGTTTTGTTCTTTCTCGCTCTTATCTCAGTTTGGTTCACTCATTCACTGGGGCGATTATTGGATGTCTACCTTCTTCAGTAAGTTAAGTTCCCTGAAAGCAGCCATCGTTTTGGTTTTTTTTTTGGGTTTTTTTTTGTTTGTTTGTTTTTTGGCTATAGTTACATCCCCAGCACCTGACTCTGCCCAGAGCATAATAAGCACTCAGTGAAGTATCTGTGGAATGCCTAAGTGGAAAGAAGTGTTTGCCAACTGCCATGTTCTTGCCCTCCATGCCGAGGGACCCAGCTCTCTACCATCCTCCTTAAATTCTCACAATGTTCAGCTCAGCTGAATGCATTTACTGAACCAGCCTCTGATTTTGACTTAAAAGGATAAGTATGTGAAGGGATCAGAGAATTCCTGGCATTTGCTGGAATTTATCAAGAACCTGATAGGGAGCATGACTTTCCCCACTGAGCTGGAGCTGTCAGTCTGTGCAATCCATGTGTCACTGTCCTGATAAGCACCATCCTGGCTAGCTGTGGGGCCACTGGGGTTCCTTGCCAGGCAGCGGACCACCAAGCCGCAGTGAACTGGCTGATCTGGAAATGAAACCCTGTTTCTTCCACTCTCCTCCTTAAGCCAGAGGGAGGTGGTTTTAAGTTCTATCTTGATAGCCTGGAGATTGGAAGAAAGGGAAATATGAAGTCTGAAGGAAATTATTGACAAAGAAAGAAGTTGCAGGTGAAGAAAGAAAGTGGACATTTTCTGACTATTCACTGTGTTGCAAGTGCTCTGCTAGGGAACACACCCATTATCTTCTCTTATTGATCCATTATCACAGATTAGTGAGCTGGAGCACCAGCAAATAGAGAAAGGTGGGTATTTAAACCTAGGCCTGTTTGGCTGCAAAGCCCATGTGTTTTCTACTACAGCATGCTTCTATAAAGGAACTTTAGCCCTCCCTGGTCTGACTCTAAAAGTGGGATCGCTCATCCTGCCAAGGTGGGCATGTACGTGGCCTTAGGGGCACGGGCTTTGAGGCCACTTGTGTTTCCTATCAGGCCATCTAGCTTTTTGTTGTTGCAGACTGGAGCCTGGGTGGCAGGGAGATAGTCGTGACCACTGGGAGGGCAGATGGATGAAAACCTAATCCATAGAAGTAGTCTGTCCTCCTGTAATTCCCTGGGCATGATCTAGCTGAGTCCTATAATATGGGAGTTTAACTACAGGATTCAGATACATCTGCCTTGTGCATGTGCACACACAGGAAGTATTGCTACGAGAGCCAATGGATTAAAAGTCAGGAAAGGCTCCTTAGAGCAACACTTGGATTGAGCTCTGAAGGACGAATAAGAGTCATTTGATGATGCAGGTGTGGATAGAGAGTAGTCAGAGATGGTGTTCCAGACAGAGTGCATCACATTTGCAAAAGCCTAATGGCACACCTGAGTAACCGAGGAAAGGCCAGTGTGGGCTTGTAGAAGAGGAGGAAGCCCGAGGCCAAGTTAGGGACCAAATTTGCATAATTTTGTTCTCTTGCCATCCTGTTAGGAAAAGAACAAAGGGAGTGAGGGGCAAGATCTAAGTGATGGAATGAAAGTGGGAAAATGTTGGGGAGAAAGGCTGTGGTAGTAACTGAAAACGAGAGTTCTCAAGAGTGAATTTTAAGGATAGAGGCAGAACTAGCCAGTGGTAAAGGTTGGGAGAATCAAGCATCACTATGAGGTTAACTTTCCTGTTAACCTACACTGAGGTCTCCCTTCCCTCGACTCCTGGTCCCTTTATTGTCAGCAATGTCATAACATCCAGGCCCACAGCTTGGGGTGTCATGGGGAAAACTCCTTAAACCCTCTGTACCAACCCCCAGCCCGAGGCAACCACTATTTTTTGTTTCTATGGATTTCCCTATTCTGGACATTTAATATAAATTGAGTCATATGATAAGCAATCTTTTGTGTCTGGCTTCTTTCACTTAGCAAACTGATTTCAGGGTTTATCCATGTTGTAGACTGTATCAGTACTTAATTTTTTTTCTGTTGCTGCTTGGGTACATCTTGACCCCTTGGAAAAGTATTCAGTCATGGGGCAGTCCCCAGATCCCATGTGTGGTTTAAGCACAGTGCCGCAGAGTTAGCGATTGTCTTCAATCCTGTGGGACCTCAGTGGTTTAGATCAGGCCAGCCTGGACACAGGTCTCTTAGATTCGCTCTCATCTCACTAAGTAGCAGCCATCCTCTAGCTGTACATCCCTGTGATGGTTCTGGGTCTTAGGCTCTGAGTGTTCCTTCTATCCAGGGCCACCATGTATTGTGCTGTAGGATGAGCAGCTGCCCAGGGGTGCCTTGCTGAAGGTACAAGAAAGGGCTCATATAAAATCTGCATCCCACTTGCCAAGCCATAAACCCCAGAATGGGTCTATGTCTGTCTAAAGGAGGAAGTCACCTTTTGATAACTCACACAAAGCTTTGTCATGGCTTCTAGCCGTTCTTTGGCACTTGTCAGAGCTGAGGTCTTAGGCTCAGTTATAACATATATCTTATAATTGAGTTAACAAGATTTAGGTCATGACAAACTAGAGGATAAAATTACAGATATTTTCTAATTTATGGATTTGTTCTCATAAGAAAAAGTTTCTCTACTTTGCGCTCAGAGATTTATAGCTCTACCATGAGCAAGGGGAATTTCAACCTCTATATTCTCCATCAGTTCTCCTCTGAGTTCTAATATCTCTTGCTGTTCCCATCCGTGTTTCTAACTTTGGGATTGAACATTTCTAAGGTTGAATTGGTGTTAAAAAATAATTTTCACATAAAGGGTAAAATCATGACTGTCAGATATCAAAATGGATCTGTGTTAAAAATTTTATTCTACTTTTTCATCAATGGAAGAACGAGGCAGATGTTATAACTGGTTGATAAGAACAGACACATTTATAGATCAAGAATATTAGAATGACTGTGCTAATGGAGGCAAAGCTTCCCCCCCACCATCCCACAGGGGGAGGGAGAAGTCAAATAAGCTTCTCTTGGACAGGACAGAATTTACATGTCTATAGACAAGACTTATTTGCATTGCTATCATTTATCTACAGTTTGCAGAAATATGAAATAGCTTCCATATGATCCGAAAGAGAAAACCCAAAGGGGAATTCTCTAGTCTGACAATGCATCTTTTTCTATGAAACCACACATTTCCCCTTACACTGGTGATATCTGGTGTCTCTAGCACATTGGTGAATTTAGATAAGGTTTGTTGTTCCAGTTGAGATTTTAAGATGAGAACAAGATTTCCTTCAGGTTCCAAGTGCTCTTTGGTATTTGATGTTCTCTGTTGGAGGGACAAGAATCTGGACGTTTTCAAAGACACTAGTTGGTTCAAAGAACAAGAGTGAGATGCACTGGGGGCCTTGGAGGGAGGAACCTATTAGACCAGAGACTGGGGAATAAGGTCTAGATTTTATTTTAAAATCATTACACACCTTCTCTGTGACCTTTGGGCTTGCCATTTATCTCCCTGCTTCTTTGAGACAGGAAAATAAGTATTATTTGTAAAGTGCATTGAGGTTCCCTGATGAAAGGTACCAGTTAACTGTGAAGTGGTATTATTAATTTGTCCCTCCTTGCCCTTTGTATTCCTGCCCTGGGTAGATTTGTCTTCCATCTCTTCTCTCATCTCACCATTAATTTCCATGGCAGCAGGTGGGGACCCCACCATGGGATTAAGGATTTTCAAAGGCTGCTTTGGTATTTACTCTTGAAAAATCTACTGTAAAAAGCCTAAAACATCCACCCCAGTTTCTTTGCTTTCCTTTAAAATGTTTAAGTAAGTAGTTGGCAGAATGAAGGAATGTTTAAGTAAGTAGTAGAGTATCACGTTGTTTTATAAAACTTGCTATAAGTTCAAAATTAGTCTTGTCAAAGCTTAATGGAATTCTTCTGCTCTGCCAGGCACATTGCCACAGGTGATGGAAAGGAAAATACTGAAACTCCCCTAAAAAAAAAAGATGTAGGTGTGGGAATGCTTTCGAGATCTGTGCTTAGAATTAACTCCATTTTTGTTAATCACAAGGGGATCTTCAGGTATATTTTCACTCAATGAGAAAAAGCCATTTATATAGAAATGTCTGTAACATTTGCGGTGTAATATGTTGTGTGTCAACTCAATTAGCTTCACTTCAAAAAACTAGCAGTGGGATGTTGAATAGTGGCTGGAAGATGTATTGTACCTTTTAGCTATGACACTTTAATGACTTTATATGCCTCAGTTTCTCCCCTGGGCTAGGGTAATATTCTTTCATAAATTAAGTCATGCGATTCTTAACTTTTACCACACCAAACCCTATATACTTCGCTTCCATTGTTCAGTTGTGCTGGTGACCTAATATGGCAGGAAAAACTGTTTTTGTCTTCACTGTGATGACCAGTTTCCATAGTACTCGGATGAGGCTGAATTTTAGAAACTGCTGTTATTTCCAGGCAGGTGCAGGAGTGAGGACTGACAATAGCATTTCAATCCAGCACCCTAAATATTTGTTGCTTTTCAGGATGCAGTGATAGGACTCGATTACTTCACATATTTATCACTTTACTTACTGTTGATAGATTATTTCCACAGTCATTCTAGCCACACTGATCACCTGCTTCTCAATTCCTAAGATTTTTTATTATCACTCCTACTGATAGTTCCATTTAATCATACACGGTCTGATATGATTGTCAATTTGTTGGGTATTTATTCATTTTGTTTCTCCATGGGCCATATACATTTGTTAAGAGAGAGGATCATATTGTATATTTCTTTTTGGTCCTCTAAAACACGTAGCGGGTGGCCAGAGTCACTATAGGTATTGAGCAAATTCTTTCTAATTTCTTAAATTCAAATATCATTGGCTAGACTTTTGCTAAGTTATGTAGATTGTCACTAAGGTTTGTAACAGAGCACGCTGATAATATACATGTGATCAGCAGGACTGACTTGAGAAATAAGCCATGCTCATTTTTGAATGGGGGTGGGCATGGTGTGGTTTAGCTGAATGGGCAGCTCCTGTCATTGATTAATGGAAGGGTATAACCCTTTAATTATTTGGATGAAAAGGAAACATCTCTATCATTCTTTTTTTCCCCCCTTGGATGAACTGTTAGAAACTGAAAGATCTTAATAACCCATTTCCATGGAGATAACTTTAGACTTCTCAGGCAGCTTGGCAAATCAGTACCCTCCCATTGACCTCTGGTACTTAGGATCAAGTATAGAAGCAGGGAAACCAGTTAGGAGAATACTGTAAGAATTTGGTGAAAGATGATGGTGCCTTGGACTTTGTTTGGTTCACTGAGAATGCTGAGACATGTGATCTGATGAATCTATTCAGAAGGTAGAGCCAGTTACATAAATAAATGATCAAAGCCCTTTTAGCGAATCCAGCAGTCCAGCGAATGAGGCCCAGGAAGAATGCCGCTCTCAGTTTAGAGATGCTCTCTGTCCCTGGAGTGAGCTGTCAGGGGCAGATCTTGAGTGCTGGTGTCTGTTGTGGTCCGTCCCAGCTTCTCTGATGGGTTGGCATGTGGACCTCGTGATCCTCTCAACTAATTCCTCTCCTAGGGAGGCAGCATCAATCATTCAGAAGTTTTAAAAATGCATCAGCTCCTGGCCTATCCCCTCTTCCTGGGCCCTGACACATCATGGTAAGTAAGCTCTCAGGATTCGGACTCTGCATTTTGCATGAGTTGACCTCTTTATTGTGAGGGGCCTGGAATCTGAGCCCCTGGAAGCAGAGGTCCAGGGGATCTCTTGTTCCTTCTTGTTAGGATCTGGCCTGGAGCACAACCCTGCAAACACTGCCAGTAGATGAGATGGGCCATATTAGCTATTCCTCACCTTCTCCTCTCCTCCCCTGGGGGAGGGGCAGCTCTTTCCAGGGAAGGCAAAGCTCTCTTGTAAGGTAAGTACGACATGCTGAACACATCTCTTCAGCTCCCAGGGCAGAGACAACAAAGAGAAGGGATGAAACTTGCAGCCTGCAGCAGTCTCAGAAAGAAGCTGGTTCTAAGAATCCCAGCTTCGTGCCATTTACTGCTGTGGGATGTTGGGCAAAGGAGCCAATAACTCTGAGTTTCAGTTTCCTCAGCTATAAATGGGGGTAAATAATACTAGTACTTATCTCCTAAAATGTTTTGGGAGGATTAAATGAATTAATATAAGCAAAATATTTAGAATAGTGCCTGGCCCAAAATAAGTACCATGTACGCTTTTGCTGCTGTTAATATGACATAATATGCTATACATTTATTATCTTAAGTTATTCTATAGTTATTAGGTTATTAGTATACTCGAAGCCAGGCCTAATCACTAGCCTTTTGATACTTACGTCCTGTGGATTGGTGCAGGCAGGTTAGTTACTGGATCAACCTGTGTGAACCCTGCACAGACCTCACTCATAATGCAAACACCTTGAGTTGAGAAGCTACTAAGCCTGGATCTGTGTAGGAAGCTTTACATTCACGAGCTACAAACTCGCAGCGTCAGTTTTAGAGTAAAGATACTAAAGTCCAGAGGGTTAAACTCCAGAGGACCACACAGGTAGGGTTAAAATCAGGTCCCCTGACTCCATCTCCAGTCCCTCCTCCATGATTAGTGTTTACAGTGCCAGGTCAGCAAGTGTTTCTTCATGTTCACTTTTCACCTGGTACCATGCAAGGCACTCTGAGGCAGTTATTCGTGACCTGGATAAAAACTCTGAGTTTGCAAGTCTAGGGTTGGGCCTAGGCCTCTGCATGTTCATAGGGACCTCTGGGAGCTTCCAGTGCAGGTGACTTCAGAGCATACTCCAGGCATATTGGTAGAAGGTAGGCAGAGATGGCCTTCAGCTCCCTAGGGGTCTTGTTATGGATGTGATCATCAAATTAAACACAGGCGCACCATAGCCACTGATTCTGCGCACATCTGCTATACCTGTTCTGAGAAGCAGCCCAGTTAGCCAGTGGGATCCCTGATACACATACTGCCCATGCTCAGAGAAGGACGACATCATAGGAGACAGGAGAGGCTAGGAGAAATTTCATGAACAGACCTTCACAGACTGGTAGAATCTGTGAATGTGGCAAAGAGGGGTGAGGGCAGTGCTTATGGGGTCACTCTTTGAAGAGAGGTTCAGAGGTAAAAATATGGCATGTGTCAGGGATGGTGAGGACTCCCACAGGCACATTTTCTCACCTTCTCTAGTGAACTGACGACCTTTTCTGCAAAATCAATGGCTTTTTCACATTGTCTTCCTCTGCTTTCACCAAGGGGGGCCTGGGAAGAGAGATGAAAGGCAGTGTAAGCTCTCCACTTGGTAAGACAAATGGAAGAAAGAGGATTGCCTAAGTGGGTTGGACCTTGTTGAGTGCTGCGCCTCCTTTGCCATTCTCTTTTTCCTGGTGACAGTGTCGCATGCTCCTCACGTCCTTCTGCTGAGTGATGAGGGTAGACCTGGGTAGCCTGCTGAGAACTTCCTGTGGAAGTGAATGATGTCCCTCTGTCTTGTGGGTCTTATTGTGGTTATAAAACACAATAAAAATCTTGCACTTATGTGTAGCTTAGCCAGATTTGCCTTTCTGGGGAATCAGCCTCTGAAAGTTTGGCAAATCAATGGCAGATTCTCTGGGCTTTTCCCTTTTTCCTTCGTCATCCACCCTCCTAATTTGGCCTTTGCCTCTGACACACAATAGGGTCTTGGAAAAGTCAGTTTCTCACTGAGTCCCAGTTTACTACTCTAAAATACAGGCCTAAGGCTAGGTGACCTTGATGACTTCTTCTTACAGTAATGCGCAATGATTTTTTTGAATACTTGGAAAAATCCTTGCTATTCAGTTCTCTTGGCTTTGAGGAGACTTCCTCCTTCACTATTAGGTACCCAAGCAAGGGCCCAGGTTTCCTGGGTTCATTCCCCTTTGAACCTCTTGCAAGACTGGAGCTAGGTAAGAAGTCAAGAAGGGAATTCTGGCACCATAGCCATTCCCTCAAATCTCTGCTCCTGAACTTTTTGTTGATAAAGGCTCTCTGAGGTCAAAGCCATCCAAATAGGAAGAACCTGCTGTCTACGTGGGCGAGCATCCATGATCACCCAGTGACCATCCATGAAAAGAGTCTCAAGTGATATGCCCTTCTGTACACAAGGTGATCATTGCCAAAGTTTTGCACTAAAGCACAGAGCTGAACAAGGAAATTGTGATTATTCATTAGGCGTGAACTGCGGAGGAAGCAACAAGCATCACTCTACCATCTAGAGAGAGAAAATCTACTGGGATGGCAGACACTGAAAAATTGAGCCCACCCCCATCTCCATCTTTATCAATTCCCTTCCCAGCTTCTCTCCCTCCAGAGCTCGCGAGGAGGTCACTTGTGGCAGTGAGGTTTACCATTTAATAGAAAGGAAATCCAAGGGCAGTTGGCTAAACTTACTCCATTTCCTCTGACAATCAATAATTATTAATCCCCTGCATTCTTCCAAATGCTGTACACCTGCCTCCCTTTTGTGTTTCTGGGACAGCAAATGGAGCCAGGATTAGCCAGCCAAGGTTTGTGCTGCCCAGTGTGCTTGTGTTTGTGCTTTTGGCTTCGGCTGCCTTTGCTAGGATGAAATAGTGGGCCTTCCACTAGGCATGGCTCAGCAACTCTGCTAGTGTCTGTGTTTTATTGGGCAATAAATTAATACAGAGCACTGCCAAGGAGAGAGATAAATGGATAGGACAGCAAACACATTTTTAACAAGGAAAATGGCTTTGTTTCTCAGTAGCATCATTTAAATGATTAGCTCAGTAATTGTGTAGGTTCCTTGATTAAGGATGGGAGAGGATATCTTGATTAAACACATCTCTGGGAGGAACTGTGTGGGCATGCTCACTGCCTTCAGGGCTTTGGGGAAGAGGAGATTGGTTTAGGATCCTGAGTCCTGGAGAAGGCTTTCATTTTCGTCATGTGTGATAACAAATTCTGCCTGGGTTTTAAGCCTATAAGTGGTGTGAGGTTCACGGCTGGCTGTACCTGCGGGCTACAATCAGGATAGTCACACTTGAAGGAGTTAGGAGAAATCTTTGATGATGTGTCACGGTCATTAACTGAATTCCACGGTTAATACTGGTGAGAAGGAAGGAGAAAAGAAAGGATAGACTCTATGAGAGGAAGCTCCTTGTTTGCAATGCAAATGCCACAAAGCCCAGAGAAATTCTAGATGTCATCATCAAGGAAAACCTTCAAGGCTCAGGAGAAAGGCAACAGAAAAGAAAAAATAAATCCCTTCCTTTCCTGTATGTACATGTAAACATCAGATTGTGCGTGTCTTGTCATAACCAATTTCTAGAAAGGATCTTCTCCCCACCAGAATATCTGCTGCATAAAGAGCCTTTGTCCCTTGTTCTCTGCAATATTTCTCATCCTGAGAATGTTGCCCAGCATATAGTAGGAGATCAATATGTGTGAATCAATGAAATTATAAGTGGACTGTGTTCTACCCTCCACATTCCACCCATTATTCCTTCACAGCTTAACCACACTTCCACCAGCCCCTGCTCCCACTGCTCCCATCTGAGTCACTCCTCTCCCACTGCTCACCTGATTAACTCTTCTTTTTTATTGTAAATTGTGTCCTTGCTTTGGACCATCTTCTCTATTGTCTCCATTTGCCATTAAAATCTTATAGTATTGATCTTTTTATATCCATTCCACAAACCTTTTCAGGTTGTTATAAAATTTTCATCTGCATTTCCCTAGGAATAGATGAAGTTGCATAAATGTGAATTCAATTCGTCTCGCAAGTATAACAGCTTTTCATAATAGACCCTTCATGTAATAAGTACATCAGAAAATAATTTAGCCTTTATGGATTTTTTTTCAGCTTCAAATGATTGGGTTGTATGCTTAATAGTTCAAGAACTCAGCTTCTATAGAAATTGAATTTATATTTGCATGTCACCAACCTTTTGGTTTTTATTTTAGAAGGACAGAAAGAAAAGAAGAATGGGAGGGAGCAGCAGGAAGAGAATAAAAGAGAAAGAAAATATGGATGTATGGATGTGTATATTCATGTTCATAGCTTACTTCGTTATAAGTTTTGAGGACTTGTTTATAATTTTTTAGAAAATTTTTATAAAAAATAAGTGCCATAGGATTTGAAACTGGAAAAGAGGGTAGATGATTTGATGCTTCTTCTGCCTTAGAGAATGTATCTTGGTGACTTCTGGTAAAGGAGACTTTTCCAGCTTTCTCATCTCTGGTGCTTATAATGTTTCCATGTATCTCTCCATGGTAGGGGGTTTAGAAGAAATGGCAGCTCTTTGCCAAGGAATAGCTTTATTGGAACAAATCATTCGCAATAGAAATGTGTTTACTAAGATAAGTGCTGTTTTAAATGTAGTGTGCTGTACCCCTGGCAAAAATTCTTAAAGATGACTCAAAGCTTTTTTGAAACACTGCCATAATTCAAGAAAACCAATTTAATGATCTAACATTTAACATGATTCTTTATAGTTTTAGTCTTGGATTGGCAAATAGTTGCAAAAAATAACTTCATTCAATTAGAATGAGAAATATAACACACACAGACATATATATTTCATTTTACAAATGATTATTTGTAGAAATAGTCTACTATATATGATCAAGAAAATTAATTTAGGGGCTTTGCTTTGTCCTTCCTATTCATTCATCAACAAGTATTCATTGATGATGGGCATGTGCTGGGCATTAAGCGGGCCACAGGAAGAATGTAACATTCATGACACAACCTCAAGGGGCTTATAGTCTAGTTCAGGCAATAAAACATATACACAAAAATAGTTAACCATATATATCTAGTAGTATGGAATGGAGTGTTCTTAAAATGTGAAAAATGAAACGTGCTTTGGAATATCAGGAAATGAGAAACAAAAGAAATCTATACATCAAGGAGGGAATTTATTCATTCATACATTCAGCAATTCTGTATAAAGCACCTATTATCTTTCAGTCACTGATCTGGGTGTTGGGGTTCTAGCAAGGACAAAACAGACCAGGTCTCTGTCCTTACAGAGTTTATTTTTCTCGAGATTAGATAAGCAATGAACAAATAAAGAAGTAAAAAGACAGGCGATTTCAGGAAGTAATAAGCTAACAAAGAAATGAAACATTGTGAGGGGAGGGGCCAGTGCTTTGTTCACCCATGTGCATGTGCATACTCTCATACACACTCATGATGAAATTTTAGAGAGGATAGTCAAGAAAGGCTTCTCTGAGGAGCTGGCCTGAGCTCAGGTCTGAATAAGGAGAGGGAGCCTTCGGAAAGTGTGGCATTCTAGTCTTGCTTCGTGGGACCAGGAAATTATAGTTTGGAGGATGGGAAATAGATATTCTGGAACATTTCAGACTATCGAGCTCCTTTCCCTCTGAGGCGTGAGGTTGCAGTGCTTTGCATAAGGTAAGAAGTTGGTAAATATTCCTCGAGTGAATCAATGAATGACACTGGCAGCCGGTGGTAGCTGTTTACAGGTGAGAGATTTTTTTTTTTGGTTCTTGCAGTAAGATCATTCTGAAATGAAAGACACAAGCATGCTCAGTGCCCAGATGGCAGCCGTCATGCTGGAAATTTACTTATTTAACGTTTATAGAGTACTTATGACATGGCAGACCCTGGCTTGATTGCTTCACAAATATTAACTTATTTAATCTTTATAACTCTTTGAAGTAGATTCTCTTCTTCCTTCCCTCTGACAGATGTGGGAATCAAGGCATAGAGCTCCATCTGCTCAAGGTCACCTGGTCGATAAGTGGCTGGTTGCACAGTTCTAGCCATTAGCCATTGTGCTTCCTTTCCATGGGAGAAGCTAGCACCCGTGTCACTCAGAACATTTCCAAGCGCTCTCAGCCTGGACTGGTGGAAAGAGAATAGGGATCTTTCCAGTTGATCAAGGGGTCTAGAGCTGTGCCGCCCCAAATAACTTTCTGTAAGGATAGAGACGTTCTCCCTCTGTGCTGTCCGATACAATAGCCACTAGCATGTGTCTCTTGAGCACTTGAAATGTGGCTAATGTGACGAGGAACTGAGTTTTAAAGTTTATTTAACTTTAATTAATTTCAACATACACTTCAAAACTGAAGCAATATAACATATTTTTCTGTTAAGCACAACTTTGTTGTTTCAATAGGACAAATTTTTACTAAATACAATTAATTGTTGCATCCCATGAGACGTATTGTAGTGGATGTGTTGGATGCATAGATTGTTTCTAGTGTCTCGTTAACAATTTTCAATATTAATTCCACGTTGGAGTAAAAATATTTTGGATGTATTGGGTTAAATATAAAATATTTTAAACATAAATATCACTTTTTTATTTTTTATTTTTTAAAATGTGCCTACAAAGAAATTTAAAATTACAAGTGTGGCTTGAATTCTATTACTATTGGACAGCGCTGTCCACTGGAAAGGGTGCTTGAATAAAGAGGAAATACCTATTGGGTTTTGGTGGACTTGCGCCGTTATCTTGATAACCAGTGCTCCATGGACTCCTGGGTCCTCAGCATCATCATTTCAGTTCCTAGTTCCCAGGGACCAACATATTACTTAGGTTTTGCAGATGGAGTGCCATGAGATAGAGCTTTGTAGGACCTCATATATTGCTGTGGATTTGGTTGGAGTTGGGAGATCTCTGAACCAGATCCTACTCATTTCTTCTGCCCTTGCCTGTTTCTTGGCAAGGACTGAATCCTACATTGCCACTTGCAGGAAGCAGCTGTCCACTCATCCCCATGCTTGAGGGCCAGACCCTGAGCCTGGACCCAGAGGTGCCAAGGAGCTGGGTGTGAGTTGCCTGTGCTTGCTCAAAGGACCCCCTACAGAGCCAGAGAACAGCCTGCAAAAACAATGCAGGCTACAGGTGGCAGCAAATGACCCAATCAATGCCAAGCTCTGGCTCAGTCCTAACCTTCACCTGTCATCTGTTTCCCCCCATAGCTCCCACATGCTGCAGCCTCCCTGTCGGCCTTGATTTCAAAGACCGGTGTGGGTATGTGTGGAGAGTGAGTCTCCTCAATGACTGAGTTAACCTAGGACTGCTCTTCCAGGGTCATGGAAATGGAGACATTGGAGAACCAGGTAGTCTCCACTTGACCAATACAAAGCCCGGCTCTCTCTTTTACCCAGGCTCTTGACTTTGCAGATTTCATTTCCCTCTGCCTTAGGGTTCTTCCCAAACACTGCTCAGATGACCACAGTTTTCAGGTATGTGTAATTAGTCATTCTTAGCCTAGGTTGCATATTTGAATTACCTGGGAGCTTTACTTCTAATACATCAGAAAAATACTAATGCGTGGTCCTCACCCCAGAGATGCTGATGTCACTGCTCTGGGATGTAACTCGGTGCTCGGGGTTTTAAAAACTCTCAAGTTCTCCTTCCCATAATGGAACTGATACATTAAATGGACCTTTTTCGAAATGTGTCGGAATTTCAGGGAATGAGGGTATGATGTGCTTGTTGAAAATACAGATTTTTGAGTTCTTCAAAAATCTGAAACCTTTGGGATCAGAATAATTGGAAATACATTTTTAACAAACAGCTTCAGTAGATCACAGATATTTTAGCATCACTGTATTAAATCATTTAGAACTTATTTGGATTAGTTTGTTATCCTTCATGCTTATCAAGAGAGCCAAGAAAGAGGGTTAATGTAAAAAGAAGTATCTAATGGTAAAATTTCAGGATTTTAGATGGGGATATCTTTTGGGGATGAGGGGTCTTCCAGAAGCCCCTGAAGTGATGACTTGGAAGTGACTGTCCCATTTCTCAAGCCAGAACTAGGGCAGTGTTTCAACCAGTCATTTAGGGTTGGGGGATACTGTGCGGTAGGAAAGTAGCTTATGTCGCTGAGTGGCCAAGCATCCTTACCTCATTCTCTTCTTCCTAGGCTGAGGATTGCTGGGAGCTTCTGCCATGAAATGCTTGGGCTGTGTTTCTCTTCACTGGCTCATTGTCTCCTGGGGATCACTTTTTGTTCAGTTATTACTGGGGTTTGTACTCAGTGAATCACTCTGCTTACATGGCAGCAGACCAGAGCCACCCTCTCTGCCAAAATTGAGCCAGCCATATGTGGCCTTGTGTTCCAGCGCATTCTGTGCACTCTAATGTTTTCCTTAGAAATAGTAGTCACTGTTGAATATGGTTTGCTGGTATTTGGTTGAGAATTTTTGCATCTGTGTTCTTCAGGGACACTGCCCTGTAATTTTCTTTTTTTATAGTGTCCTTATCTGGCTTTGGTATCGGGGCAATGCTGGCCTCATAAGATGAGATTGGAAATATTCCCTCCTCTTCAATTTTTTGGAAGAGTTTTGGAAGGATTGGTGTTAATTGTTCTTTAAATGTTTGGTACCATTCACCCGTGAAACCATCTGGTCCTGGGCTTTTTGGGGGGGTGGATATTTTTTATTTTGATTCAGTCTCCTTACTTGTTATTGGTCTGTTCTGATTTTCTATTTCTTCATGATTCAGTCTTGGGAGATTTTGTGTTTCTAGGAATTTATTCATTTCTTCTAGATTATTCTGTTTGTTGGTGTAGTCCCTTATGATCCTATGTATTTCTGTATTATCTTGTAAAATCTCCTATTTTATTTATAATTTTATTTATTGTGCGTTCTCTTTTTTTCCCCTGGGTTAGTCTAGCTAAAAGTTTGTCAATTTTGTTTCTCTTTTAAAAAAAGAAACTCAGTTTTTTTAATAATTAAAAAAATTACAATTGACATATAATGTTATATTAGTTTTGAGTGTACAACAAGGTAATTATATAACTTATAGAGTGATCACCTCGATAAGCCTAGTACCCATCTGACACCACACATAGTTATTATAATAGTATTGATTATATTCTCTATCCTTTACAACCCCATGACTTTTTATAAACTGGCAATTTGTATATATTAATCCCTCTCCCTTTTTCACCCAGCGCCTAACCCCACTCCTACCTGGTAATTACCAGTTTGTTCTCTGTATCTAAGAGTCTGTTTCATTTTTTTTGTTCATTTATTTTGTTCTTTGGATTCCACTTTTAGTGAAATCATGTGGTATTTTTCTTTCTCTGTTTGACTTATTTCACTTAGCATAATACCCTCTGGGTCCATTCATGTTGTCGCAGATGGCAAGATTTCATTCTTTTTTATGGCTGAGTAATATTCCATTGTATATATGGACTATGTTTTCTTTCCCTAGTAGTCTATTGATGGATGCTTCGATATCTTGGCAATTGTAAATAATGCCGTAATGGACATAGGGATGTGTATGTCTTTTCAAATTAGTGTTTTGGGCTTCTTTGGATAAATACCCAGAAGTGGAATTGTTGGTTCATGTGGTAGTTCTATATTTAATTTTTTGAGGAACCTCCAAACCGTTTTCCATTGTGGCTGCATCAATTTACAATCCCAACAGTGCACAAGGGTTTTCTTTTCTCCATACCCTTATCCACACTTGTTTGTTGATTTATTGATGATAGCCATTCTAACAGGTTTGAGATGATATCTCATTTTGGTTTTAATTTGTATTTCACTGATGATCAGTGATGTTGAGCATATTTTCATATGTCTATTGACCATCTGTACGTCTTCTTTGGAAAAATGTCTATTCAGATCCGGTTTTTAATATGATTTTTTTTTTTTGGTGTTAAGTTGTATGAGTTCCTTATAAATTTTGGATATTAGCCCCTTATTGGATATATTATTTGAGAACATCTTCTTCCATTCAGCAGGTTGTCTTTTCATTTTGTTAATTCTTTCCTCTACTATGCAGAAACATTTTGGTTTGATGTAGTCCTAGTTGTTTATATTTTCTTTTGTTTCCCTTGCCTGGGGATACATACCCAAAATAAATATTGCTAAGAGTGATGTCAAAGTTTACTGCCTGTGTTTCCTTCTATGAGTTTTACGGTTTCAGGTCTTAAATTTAAGTTTTAAATCCATTTTGAGTTTATTCTTATATATGACATAAGAAAGTGATGCAGTTTCATTCTGTTGCATATGTCTGTCCAGTTCTCTCAACATCATTTATTGAATAGATCGCTTTTACCCTATTGCATATTCTTCCTCTTTTATCATAGATTAATTGACCTTATAGGGGTGGGGTTATTTCTGGGTTCTCTGTTTTGTTCTATTGATCTTTGTGTCTGTTTTATGTGTGAAATGTTTGTCTTATTCTAGGAATTATCTTTGGACTCCACAGTTGACAAAGCTCTCCTCTCCTCCTCTTAGGAGTTCTCCTCACCACGTTCAATTTTTATTCACCAGTGTGACCATTGGCTGAGTTTCTTTCCTTTAGACTGTAAGGTTCATGAAGGCAGGGGCCCTTTTGACTTCTCTGCCGTGTACCTAAGCCTAGCACAAAGCTTGGTATGCAGTATCCACTCAATAAGTGAAGGATAGGGACACAGACATGAATGACACACTTTCTGTCCTCAAGAAGATTTCCGGCAAGCGACTGAGAAGAAAACTGGTGACTACAGTAGAGATTGTGAAAAGTGCTTTGATTAAAGTCTACTCAGGGTCTTTCTGGAGGCCCCCTTAGAGGGGAAGCAGATGAAGTGTAATTAGAGAAGGCTAAGAGTTGTCACCTCATCTGTGTCTGAATGGCTGGCTTAATTTTTTAATAAAAGTAAAAAACAAATAAACGAAAAAGAAAAAAAGAGAAAGAGACAAGGCCTGAAGAAATCCAACTACTCTATGTAGTTGAAATAGCATTTAAAACAAAATCTAGAATGCCAAATTAAAATGACAAACGTGGCTGCTACCAGAGAGATCGTGCCAAGCAGGCCTGCATTATTCTGAAGGTATGTCAGCACGGAGCACAAGGGGAAGCCAAATTACTGCCAGAAGGTTCTTGCAGAGGTAGAGCTTGAACCACATGGGCAACTATTCTTCAACGCTGCTTCTTTCCAGTGATTAAAGAAGTAGTTCATTGATGAGCTTCCTTTTGTTTGTGGTACTTTCTGATTACTTTTGCTGGAAACTGGAATCTCCTCAGCCATCTCTTACAAGTTTTATAGTCCTGGTGGAAGTATGTCTTCAGAAATCTAAGCCTTTTGGAAGTGGGGATTCTAACGGTTTCATTAGTAACAGTGCCATCATATCTAATTTCACAAGGTAGCTTTCTATGGAGAAGATGTATCAGCTTAATTAAAAAACAAAACAAAACATCTTACAGGCATTGTCTAGCCTATCAAACTAGAATATAAAAATGATTTTGAATAATATGTCAACATAATAAGTTCTAGCCATTTTTTTTCCTTTTCAGAAGCCTTTGAAGTATCTTTTTACAGATATTTTAAGGGGATTTTATCTAAACAGCACATATCTAAAATAACCAATTTAAACTGATTTTTACATCCATATTCAAAAAAGAAAGAATATCTTGAAAGATTAAACCTTTTTCATTCTATGATGGATTAAAGCAGTGGTTCTCAAAATACGGTCCCTGAACCAGCAGCATTGTCATCACCTGGAACTTATTAGAGGTACAAGTTCTCAGACTCCCCCAGGCCTACAGAATCAGAAGCTCTGGGATGGGTTCAGCAATCTGTGCATTAACAGACCCTATGGATAATTTTGATGTGTACTCAAGTTGAGAACCACTGTTAGGCTAGGGCATAAACCTCTTGAAAGGCTTTTAATGCTAGGAACCTCATTTTGACATCTGTCATGTTTTGGATAAGAATTAGAGTTCAAGTTTTATAAAGCAGGAGTGTTCTCCAACTCTGTATCCTCTACAGCTCCAGCCCTGAATCCAGGTGGACACTCAGTAACTGTGTGGAATGAATGAATGAATGAATGAATGAATGAATGAACGAACGGATAACTGTAGAATAGTGCGAGGAGTTCATAGAAATGAATTTTTGTGCATAAAAATCTTTTAATGGAGTAGGTGAGGAGGGGCATTTGGTGCTCAGGCTGTGCTGTGCTGAAATGCCTGGCTGGATCATGACAGCAGAGCCCCTCAACCTGAGAAGGTGATGCTTTTCCCCATATAGAAATTGAAAACTTAAAAGCCCATACAAAAGGCTTAAATATATCCACGTTAGTTCTGATTTCTCTTTTATAACTATATCGATGCTCTTAAAAATAGGAAATAAAAAACTCCTCACATTTCCTGGTCCCTGCCTTGCTGAAGAGCTAAGCGTGTGCCCGGTCTGCCTATCAGAGATGCTGAAGTATAAGCTGACCTGAACACCAGACACATGCTCTTCCTCCTTTTAGATGGCTTTGTAAAGACAAGTGGCATTCTACAGACAGACCTCTTTTCTCCTCTTTTGTTTCCAAAGTCAGCATGAGGCTGAGAGAAGCAGGAAAGCTTGTGTTACCTGACCATGCCCACCTCACCCCACCCCCACCAAGTGCCCCATGTAAGTGGAGCTTTGTGGTGTTCTGACTGTCTCTAGTGAGCCAGGGCTCCGGTTACGCTGTGCGGCACTACTAGTGTCTGATCCTCACTGGACCACAGGAAGATCTGTGAGAATTGCAGGAGTAGGGCTACAGCTGGGGCTGTGGTCCAGCCTTTCTAAATTAGCAGTAATGTAGAGTTTGGTGGTGCTTCCAACCCTTGCTTGTGTTGAGGTTTGTACTGCATTGGCCCTACCTTCCGATTTTCCAGGCTGCGGGAGTGGGAATTTGTGAGCTATCTCTTAAAGCTTTCTACTTCCTCCAGGAGGGGTAGCTCATCTGTAAGAATTCAATAGTAAATACCAAAAAAGAAACAAACAAGCAAACAAAGTAAAAAATAACTCCATTCCCTGAGGCGAAGGAAGAGGGAGAGATGTCGGAAGTGGACAAGCTAGTGTCTTCTCTTTGGAGACCTGGATTAACCCCTCTGTAAATCTTAACAAAAAGGGCTTGCTAATTTCCTTCCTTTCCTTCAGCCCCTTTGTTATGGTTAGCAGCCGGTTCTACAAAGGAGAAAATGGAGTGCAATGCTTTCCAACCAAGTGTGTGAACATGCACATCCATGGTCAAGCCCTGCATGGGGCAAGTGACTGATTTTGAAGCCAGTTCAGTGCTGGTGTCAATGTTGTATTGTCATTGAATGGTTGTTTATAGTCTCAGGCCAACTTCCTTGATGCTGAGGGACTTTGGTGCTACTGCTTTATGGGGTGCATTGGCAATCCTTTCGAAAAGCGACACCTTTGGTGGCAAAATCATTACTGCAGAAGATGGAAATTTTAGGTTGTCTCTAGGGATGACATTAAGGTCCTACCAACACGCTAAGGGGCTATAACCAAGTCATTACTGCAGGTTGGCCTTCAGCTTTAGACTTGGAGACCAAATGCCCTGTGTGTCTATTCCATTATCTTCTAGAGGAAATCGTTTTGTGTTTTTAAAGTGGTTATAAGCCAAGAACACAATCTTTTTTCTTTTCTTGTCTTGTCTTGTCTTGTCTTGTCTTTTTTCTTTTCTTTTTTCTTTCCTTCTTTCTTTCTTTCTTTTTTTTATTATTATGGTAAAGGGTATATACTCTTTTTAAAACTTCCAATCATATCTGGGACTTTAGCTACAGTTGCCAAAAGACAAAGTAGGCTCTGGCTCTAGTTAGAATCCACGATCCCTAAGAAATTCATAGCCCACTTCGTGCATCAGTAATAAACAAGGATGGGAGTGGGAAGAGAAGGTGGGGACTCATGTGAAGTCTCTATGGCTAAATGGAGATAGATCCTGGAAACTGAAAAAGAAATTCTAGCTTGAGAAGGGCTATGATCAAACACTCTCAGAGGGGCAAGAGTCATTTGTATGTAATAAAAATTTCTTGGAGACACCGACTGCCATTGAAAGGAGAGATATTAGCATCCCTCTGAGAAGGTGATTATGTTTGAGTTTTGAAATGTAAATATACTGCTGGATTCTATTTGCCAGTTCTCAGAATTTTTCTTCTATTTTTTTATTGTGATAAAGTACACATAGGATTTACTGTTTTAGCCATTTTTATTGTGATAAAGTACACATAGGATTTACTGTTTTAGCCCTTTGTAAGTGTGCAATTCAGTGGCTTGAGTACATTCACAGTGTTGTATGACCATCACCACCATCCAGTTCCAGACCTTTTTCATCAACCTAAACAGAAACCTTATCACATTAAACAATAACTCCACTTAGCCCCTGGCAGCCATCCCTCTCCTTTCTGTCTCTATAAATTTGACTAATCCAGGTACCTTATATAAGTGGAATCATATAATATTTGTGCTTTTGTGTCTGGCTTATTTCACTTAGTGTAATATCTTCAAGGTTTACCATGTTGTAGCATATCAGGATTTCCTTCCTTTTTAAGGCTGAAATATTATTTCATTAGGTATATGTACTACATTTTGTTTCTCCTTTCATCTGTCAATGGACGTTTGGTCTGCTTCCACTTTTTGGCTGTTGTGAATAAAGCTGTTATGAATGCGGGTACACAGGTCTCTGTTTGAGTCCTTGCTTTCAATTCCATGTTTGTCTTTAATATACTAGAAGAACTGGCAAGGTTTGAGAAGCAGGACAAAGATGGCCATAAATTTAGTAAATGGCAACTGGTGACTTGACAGTGCTATAGAAGTTTTCTCATAAACCTAATTGAATTAAAAATCCAGTTGGCCAAACCCACATACACTTGAGCCAAAGAAGTTTTCCAAAAGTTCATTAGCTGCAAACTTGGGAGCTCCATGAACAGATGGGACTTTTTCCCCTGGATTTTTCAGTAATTAGACAGGAAAGGTCTTTGAAACTTTAGAACTCAAATGGAAGATTTTATCTTGCCAATGCATCAGTTTAATGCCTTTGGTAAAAATATACAAAAATCAACCATTTAAGTTTCATGATGCAATGATGTAAGATTTCAGTGTCATTAAACTTCGACTCTCAGGAAGGACACAGGTTTTAGGAAATTTTTCTGACAATGTTGCAGTTTCTTTTTTTTTAATTTCTTTTTCTTTTTTTAGTTTCTTATTTCAGTTATATTAATTGAGGTCTTAGAGGAACACATTTAACTCTTTTGTATTTTTAGGTTGTGCAAAAGAAGATGAGCATGGTCAACAAAATCCAGATAAGATAGATGACACTCCTGTGACAATTAGGGAACATTATCTTGCAGATTCACATAGCTTGTGCCTTAGAGTTATGGAGAGTGAAGTTTGGACAATTGGCTTATCATTTGTGCCCCAGATTCTTCTATGGGGTATGTAGAAGACACAAGACTTCAGATCCTGTATATCTGGAGGCTCTGCTCTCTCCCAAAAGCCTATGATTGCACTTAATTTTTTCTATATTCCAACAAATATGCGATTTATAATAAACTTGTTCTTTGCAGTTTACACTCAAAAGGAGTTCTGTTATTTTCCAGGGCTTTCTTTTTATCTACAGTAATTTTGAAATTACCTAGTTTGAAAATGGAGAGAGATACTTGCTAGGAATGTAGTTGGTTAATAAATATAGGTAGAGACCTAAATTTGTGATTGATTAGTGGAGCATTAGTTTATCTCTGTCCCTTGCAGCCTACATATATATTCATGTATTATTTATACATTTATGTTATTTTGTGTCTCATCTCCTCAGGACATTGTGCTTCACTATATTTCCGCAGGTTTCTAGTCCTGATCCCAGTCTAAATTCTCTGCTTCTTTACCTAACACTGCTGACATCTACCACCTTAACTGCACTTGTTTTTGCTGGAGAGATCATTTCCTTCACTTCTCTCTATGGATGTTGCTTGTTTCTTCATAGACCAGGACCACTGGATACTCCATTGCTCTTTTCATCCTTGTGCATTCTCTTGAGGCTCCTGCCATCCAGCTAAATCCTTACTCTGTCTACTTTCCATGATGCTATCATCTGCCTACCTCCATCCTCCTCTACTATTCAGGATGGCTTCTATGCTTAACTCTTTTTTCTCTCAGCCTCAGCTCCAGCCATCACCTTCGAGTCTGTGCACATGAATCTCCTATCTAGCCCCAGATCCTTGACCTCCCCAACTATGATGCACCTCAGACAAGTGTCCCTTGGATCCTGCCATCTCAGGGAACTACTCCTCACCTCTGTCTGAAGTTTTAAACTCTAAAATTTCACTCACCGAGGGTCCATATTCTTCCATCTCTCTTTGGCTTTCACTGCACCCAGTTGCCAAACTCATTCTCCAAATACTCATTTAACAAATATTGATTGAGATATTTTGCTAGTTTCTGGGAATTTAGTGATGAGCAAAAATGTCTTCATAGAACTTGCAGTCCAGCAGAGGAGAGAGAATTAATCAAATGATTGCATAAAGAAATTTAAAATTGCTACTGTGCTAAATGCTACAAAGTACAGACTATGCTCTTGGAGGACCTTCCCGAATTAGGAGGGCAGGGAAAGAAGTGACAGTAGAGCTGAGATCTGAAGGATTAATACTCTATGAGGGGTGGTAAGTCTTTTAGGAGGAGGGATGTGCTTATGCAAAGGCCCTGTGGTAGAGGGGTGGGACGTATGTTAAATAAGAAGAACTGAAATTCCCATTAACTAGAGTCTAGAGAGGGAGAGTGTAAGATAAAACTAGAGATGAAGAAGAGGTCCAGAGTTTTTGGCATCTTGTAAGCTGTAAGGGATTTTTTCTTCATACCAAAAGCTGTGGAAGCGATTTGAAGCAGTTGAAAGAGAGAGGTTCCTCTCCAATTTATATCACATGTCTTAGAAATTCATACACTGAGTGTAGCTTTATAGTATTGTATTTTTGGAAGCACACAGATTCATAGGCATATTACATAGGCTTCCTTACATTTGAATAGTTTTACTCTTATCTGGAAGTGTCACGTGTTTTATTTTAATGCTATAATTCTAAATACTGACTACTGAAAGCACTTATTTCTTTTTCCTTTATTTCATCTTGAATACATCTATACTTATACCATTGTTTGAAACCTTGGTTTCCAGTGAATCTGTCCACAGCACTTTTGTGTAAGCACTTGCTTAAGTCAAATGTAATGCGCCAGAATTTTAGGTTGCAAACTTAAGGGACCTTTGGATGTTTAAGTGGTATTGTCAAAATTTTATACATTACAAATCTTTTGTTATTTATGATAACAAAAATACTCTTTTGTGGTAGCAAGATTATATCTTCTATTGAGAACCATTAACGGTTTAGGGAGGAGAAATACGTATTACTATACTTGCCAGATTGTGAAGAAAAAAATCTTTCTCTTTTTCCCTTAAAAAGCTCAGAGGATGAGCTTCTTGTGGTAAAACCTACAGGAATGTGGGCTTTACAGAGAATCGCAGAGGCAGGAGGTGAAGAGACTGGGTCAGACCCCCTACCCCCCACCAACTCACTTCCCCATAGTGAGGGCAGAGCTGAGGCACAGACCCAGGAGACAGCTGATCAGTGGCTCCTCTGGTTTTGTTTTGGTTTTGTGGGATGACAGCCTGAATGAGCAATTGATTGCCTATTGGAAACACAAACGATGAATCCAAGTGTCCATGGAGTTCCCACTTGTGATTTTATGAAAGAAACAAGCGTCTCTGACACAGATTGGAGACACATTATTGCCATCATACTGAATTATAATTATGCACAAATGGCATAAATGAGAGCTGCCTTTTTAAGCAAAGTTTTTAGTTCTTTCACTGTATGCAGTAACCTATCAGGGCCCCTACCTGATAGCTATCTGTTTCTATTCCACCATTTCACAGACAAGAAACTGTGTCCCAGAGACATGAAGTGATGTGCTCAAGAGCATACTGCTTATGGGGAGACAGAGCTGAGATTCAGACCCAGCCTGACTGGAGTCCTGTGCTCTCTCCATCATGGGTCAGTCATATGATACAGCTGGTGTTTGCTCTTCCTGCAACAGTGAGGGGGACCTAGAATATCAGGACCTCTTTTTTCCTCTTCCTTGGTTTCTTTTCTCCCCTTCTTCTTCCACTTTGGATGTTTCAGATGATGGTGGTGTCACATCTTTGCTCCTTTCTTCCTTTGACACCTCTGAAGCATCTGTTTGTATGTGTAGCATTTACTGAATTCACAAGGGATTCCTGAATAATTTAAACTTCTGGATTCTATGCTCGTTGAAGGTAAAGACCAGGCCTGAGTTAGCAATTTTAGTTTTCAGTTTCCCTCTCTATCCATCTGGGCCTTGCGCATAAGAGTTCAATAAGTGTTTGTTGGAGTTGTTAAATTCACCAGAAGAAACATTTTAATTTGGATGTTGGAATGATGGTATCTCTCATAAACAAAATGTCTCCAGATTGTTTGGCCTGGGGAGCTCTCATGTCTATTTTCTTCATGTAGTGAATTTTATTGTATATAAATTTTACCTCAATAAAAAAAAGTCATGTGCCTTCAGAATCATGTATGGGAAATTGTCCATTTTCCAAGGGGTCACTGCTGTCAGTTGCTGGCTAAGTCCTGACCAAACATGCAGAATCATTAATTAGGGTCATTTGTTCTGCTGTGAGCTGAGCAGACTGTGTAAAACCTGCCCAGGAGAGAATTAATTCATCTTTCTCTCTGCTTTTTTAGAGTACACCTAACACTATTCTCAAAGCCTGCAGGCTTCATGCATATGTTCTAATGGGCTAATTGTTCAAGAGACATTTGTAAATTAATCTTTGACTTGAGCTAAGTGGTTTCCCCTAATGGCTTTAATGCGGTGACTCCCGTTCTTGGTCACACATCAGATTCACCAGAAGAGCTTGTTAAAAAAAGGAGTTGCCCAGCTTCCCCCTCTCTCTAAGCTTGAGAGTCTCTGATCCTAGTGAATGAGGGTGTCTCTGTTTCTTAAGGAACACTCTTGAGGTGATCACATCTGGTAGTAGCCACCATTGTGAGCCATTGCTTTAAATACATGTCTGAAGGCCCATGTAGCCTCATGTGTGGATTTGGACCCAAACCCGACAACATGTAACCAGCTTCTAGAGCAGGTGGCGTCTCTAAAGAGCTGATTCATTCACGTCTGACCGTATTCATATCACTGGATCTGACGTTTTCTTGAAGAGCTCCTGAGGGTGGATATTCTGTGCTTTGTCATACTGTTTTCCACTTCTATGAACTTTCTGAGACTTTTGGAAGATCTTCAGGACCTGGAATTTCCCTCATGAACATGGCTGTGAATATTCTCTTTACTCTCCATTTGTCATCAGACTCCTGGTGTCAGGTGTTTGGGGGACAGTGTTTTAGTGCAGTGTGTGTGTGTGTGTGTGTGTGTCAGTGTTCTTGGCATTCTTCTGTACAAACACATGTCATGTTTGATCTTGAAGTTTTGAAAATAGATGCTGCACAAGCACCATTGTTCGAACGGCATTTATGAAATCTCTTTTGTTTTTAAGGATCTGGCACTCTATAGATATTACTTAGTACCGAGTATCATCACACAGCATATGGGTATTTTCAGTAAACCTAAAAATATGGCAATTAGCACCATGCAAGTAGCCAAGGTGATTTGGTGAACCCAGACTATGAAAAGCTGGAAAGGCTAGACAGGTGCTAGTGAAGGTTAGCACAAGGTATGTCCTGAGAAGGCATGCTCACATTATCCCCGTATGTCAGACTGTTCACAAGCCTTTGTTTGCGACAGTGCTTTTTAAAGAGCTTGGTCCTTCTAAGGGGCATTCTGTGACTCAGCTGCTGGAAGGCAAATGTTTCCTTGCTTCAGGTATTACACTTTTCTTGGCTTCATCTTACTATGTCCTTGGAGCTTCAGTGTCCCTTATGCCTGGACCTGTAGAAGCACAAAGATGGACTCTCATATGAGAAGAAACAATGTAGGAAGAAGGTATACTTTGAGAATGGGGATGATATTGAGATATGCCCCTGTTGTTCCTACCCTTCTTTACTCCTCCATTTAGGTTTGTTCCATTTAGCTTATGTATTGACCCTGCTAATACCACACAATCGAGTACTGATTAAATCATTTTGCATAGAATTAACATACGTAAGGATTACCTCATGAAGGAGTACATTTTATGGCTCCATGGACTTCTCTCGTTTGTTTTTCTTAGGGCCTTATATATGGCAGATGCGAAATAAATACTTAGATGATTATTTGGAGGTGCTCTATAACATAACCATTTAGGCTAAAATCTGATCATTTTGTGTAGTCAAACTGGATTTTTTCATCTTTAAAGTAGGGTTCTCAGGCAATGGGGGATTTGCCAAATAGATAGAGATAATAAATGGCTGCGAGATAGAGAGAGAGAGGACATAGCCTTTGTGAGGGCCTGTAGAAGATGAGTCTCTGTTCGATTCCTGTTTTCATGGCCAAATCCAAAGGGCTGATTTATTTTCTGCAGCACCTAGATCCAGATTGACAATGTAATCAAGTCTGATGATAAAGAGGCATTTAGCAAGTTTAAAAATCACATGCACAGTTGTTTGAATACTGAGAAACAGATTTTCTCCCCATCGATCATTTCATGCCTGAAGGGAAGGTGGCACTCTTTGGATAAAGCCTTGCAACTGAACACGAGGACCCAAGCGTAGGCCCATTCAGCAGAATCTTAAGTTCCTGGGAACTTGGGAAGTCTTCCTTCTGGATTTCTTGCCTCCTTTACCTTATCAGAGTGATGCTGATATTTGAGTTCGCATCTTAGGAGGATAGCAGGATGCCTTCCTTCCTGCCACTGGCTGATTTGCTTAAGTAAGCTGCACATTGTCTCCCATCAAAGAGGCCAGCAGGAACAAATTAGGGTCAGCTACTTTGGCTACTCCAAGTCTTGGAAATCACCAGCATTGAAGAAAAGCTTAGATCGTGAGCTCGTTTCAGAATGCTGTAGATGCTATTTGCAAGGACTTCTTTCCTTTTCCTTCCCCTTTCCTTTTTCTCCTCCTCTCCTGTCTCCTTCCCTTTTCTCCCAGCCTCTTCACTCTCCTCTTTCCCCTCCTCTCCAGCTTTTAGTGGAATAAGCCTGACAGAAGCTCATCATCCCCCCACCACACACACACTGACAGAGATTAGTCTTGGATCAGCTATTTATGAATGAAAAAGAGGTCCTTCCCCTCTCTTCTGGCCACACCCTTTCTCTTTGCAGCATTTTGAGAATGAGGTCAGGGCTAGATCTAACTGCTTATGTCTCAGAAATAGTGCAGATCAGAATTAATCTTAAGCTATTTGTTTTGCTTCCTCATTCAGATAATGGAGGGAAAAGCAGAGGCCTGTTTATGTTTTTGTTTGTTTGTTTTTGCGTATGGCTTTGCAAGGGATGAATGAATGCATGTGTGTGAGGAGAGAAACTGAAGTGAACTGCCAGGGGGTTTAAGCACTAGATGGACGGTAATTACTGACAGACTGCAGGAGTTTCCTTGGCTTCAACTGGGGACATGTTTTAGTTTTTAAAACAAAATGGAAGAATAAAATAGGCCCCAGTGGTGTATTAATACTTCCTCTCATAAGGAAAATTTATCAGGTGCTATGAAACTGCATATTCCTTTTACAGTGTCCAGTTGTTTAAACTGTCAGTTTTTAAATGTGCAGCTCGCCATCTCACCCCAGTAGCTCCATGGAGTTTTGCAGTGTTTCCATCAAATACACAGATTTCATTTTCTATCAGCCACTTTGGTGCACATACGCACAATACAGATATCTGTATGTGATTCATTGATTCATTCTCTCTCTCTCTCTCTCTCTCCCTCCTCTCTATACTTTCTCTCTCTCTCTCTCTCTCTCACACACACACACACACATAGCACATACAGGGTTTGATTTTGCCCTCTTTACATAAATTGGGATTCATCTATATCTGCCAGCCAATGCCACAGGGATGTTAATAGACACTCCAAGGAGACTGACACTTCTAACCTCATTCATCCTGTAGTCTCTTTAGGCCAGTGGTCCCCAACCTTTTAGGCACCAGGGACCAGTGCTCTTATGAGAATCTAATGCCTGATGATCTGAGGTGGAGCTGAGGTGGAGCTGAGGTGGTGATGCTAGCACTGGGGAGCAGCTGCAAATACAGATGAAACTTCTCTCACTCACTACTGCTCACCTTCTGCTGTGTGGCCCAGTTCTTAACAGGCCACAGACAAGGACTGGTCCATGGCCCGGGGGTTGAGGACTCCTGCTTTAGGATATTAACATGTTGAAAGTTATTCGTCGAGCCCTGGCATTGTATGTGGTGGTGGTATTCACTTTTTGTTCTCAAGCTTAATTGTTGGCTCTTAGCATCTTTTTTTTTTTTTTTTGAACATGCTTTGAGTTGGACCACTGCTCTCCTGTGTGAACAATTAAATAAACAAATTAGAATATTAAGTGAGCACAGAAGTGTCAGTATCAGCCCAATTGGCTACATATTCATCTGATGGACTTTTGTGTAACAGGTATCCTCTGAAGGAAGATGTCAACCTGTCTTTTATATCATTGGTGATTAATTTTGAGTAAAGAAGACCAAGGATTGTCATCTAGCTGGCCTAATGTATTACCTAATTTGGCCTTCTGCACCTCAAGGGTTTCCAAAATACTTGAGAAGTGTTATGCACACCGCCCCCCACCCCACACATGCACATGCACAGATATTTGCACAAGCCGTAAATTTGTGTTTTTCAATTGATAGTTCTTTTATAGAAACAGAAAGTGAATTAGTGGTTGTGTAGGACTGGAACAAGAGTGGGGACTAGCTGTTAGTGGGGTGCGGGATCTTACTGGGAGGATGAAAAGATTCTGAAACTAGATTAAGGTGATGGTTGCATGACTTGGTAAATGTATTTAGTCGTTGATTGAACTGTATATTTAGAATGGGTGAATTTTATGGTATGTAAATTATACCTCGAGAAAGTTGTTAAAAATTGATATTCCTCTATTTGAGTTCTCTTGGGGCCTAGCTTACACATAATATGAAAAGTTGTATCACCCCCAATTTTTACCTGCTCTTTTCCCACCCAAATGCATTGACTTCAGTTGTGGAGAAGCTGGATCCTGAGGTCACAGGGCCAGGTAAGAACCCTGTGCCTTAGGTTACAGGGTCTGCCCTGCCCCCTGTTGGCCAGCAGCGAGGTTGCTGCCCACTGTAAGGTAAAGGAGCAGCATCAGGGGAGCAAGATGAGATATCCAAGCAGGTCCCAGAAAGCAATTGGCACCGTGTTCGTTAGCCGCAGCGACACATGTCATAAAACTAAAAAATAAACACCCCAGTGTTCCACTCCTTAGTTATGGCGTTATTCTCTTTTTTTTGCAGGTGGTCTTAGTCTTTGCTCTCAGCATTGGTGCACTTGTAATATACTTCATAGATTCGTCAAAGTGAGTATCCAAATACATTGTATTGCCATCTTTTTCTTTCTTTCTTTTTTTTTTAAAGCACGATTATGAGCTTTTATGTTGATCAGTTGATTTACTTTAACGCCAACCTCTGCAAGAGCTTCCTAAGTGTGGAAGACTTATAGAGGAAGGCAGGGCTGTCTGTTCTGATTTTCTGAATGGGAAAGCAAGCTCTCACAAGGAAAGCTGCTTTAATCCTGCTGATTATAAGAAGGAGGAGGGGTATCTGCGGTCAAGCCTTTTTGCTGGATTTTATTTATTTTTAAATAGCTGCTTCCTGATGAAGTATTTGCACTGAAGATCAAGTGCGTAAGAGAGTTTCGATGTGAATTTGCAACCTCCATGAGGGTCACAGTATCCGACCATGGAGGGTATGAGCCATTCTTGCCGTGGTGGTAGAGTCCATTTCTTATTAGGGTTTTCAATGTTTTAATCTTACTGGAGGTCAGTTAGAAATCGTGATGCTATCCTTCGCACCTGCCAACCAAATATTCGGCTGAAGCATCGCTTGCTGGTGCTTCTTGGGTTGTGAAGGTAAGGAGATGGGACAGAGGAGTTCATGATGACTCCCAGAAGTGAAGGACCATGGCCATCTGAGAATTTTCAGAGCAGATGCTTGTGCAGACCCGGGGGTGCTGGCTGAGTGAACTGATGCTTCAGGGTAAGCCTGGGGTGGGTTCTGTGTGACAGATGGTAAAGGAGGTAGAAGAAGTCATTGAGTAGAGCTGCTGGGTGGCAGCCAGTTCTGCTCTGGTCCAAATAGGCATCACCCCTAGGTACATCATTTTTTTCCAACTATTCCTTTGCAATCTTGAAGCTGATGGCATCTGGTAAACTGGAGCTGAGCTGGTCTGACTGGCCTTTCTCTGGTGACATGAACTTGATAGCCAGACAGCAACCTTGAACTCTGCCTGAATTGTTCACTATGAGAGTGCTTTGAACTCTTTGAACTCTATCCCTGGTATAGCTGGATACTAGAGTTTGATCCCAGGAAACCTGGTTGGTGTCCCTGTTGGCACAGGCCCTGGTGTATCAGAATTCCAAGCTTAGCACTCTTTCTGTGGCTCTGGGTGGTGAAAATTTCATGCATGCCTAAACTCTGAATTTCTCAGAGGCTTCTCATCACTAGCCAAAGGATATTGTACATTTGGGTGCCAAGACCAAAATATCATGTCATGGAAAAGAAAGAAAACATCTTCTTTAATCACCCATCTCTGTGAATCAACCACGTCTGAGAATATCAGGTCCTTCAGCCTATCCCCACGCACAGGGCTGGGCTGCCCTTGCCCATCTCAGATGGAGGATCCTTTAAAAGCCTTTCAGGAGATGAGCTACCACATGCTCCTCCATCAGATCTTCTTGGCCAAGAAAAAAAAGAAGAGCTTTTTTAGTTTGGAAAACTCCAAATGGTATGACATAGAAGGTAAGCCTCTTTTAAATAGCTACTCTTAATAATTTTGAATCACATTTGCATTGAACCAAGGATCTCCTAAAGCCTCAGTCTTATTTCTCTATTTTCTCTCTAGGCATGAAGAGTGTTCTCACACACCTTGGGTGTGTTCCCTGCAAATTCCATACCAGGGCTCAGGAAGTGGGTTCGGGTATGTAGTCTGTGTACCCCAGACGGAGCAAACCCGTACACGGAGGTGAGTGTGGATTGGTTGGAAGGACAGTTGCCTCGGTGCCATCCTTCCCTTCCTCTCCCTTCTTGCTCCTCTGTATTTCTCAATTAAAATAAAACGATCTTATTAGATGGATTTGAATTGTGTCCTTTTTTACAGAGTCTATGGGGAGGCCATCTTTTGCTCTTAGATTTTGGAGTCCTCAGATCCATGTGAAAGGATGGAAAGAGACGGAATTCCCCAAGGCAAGACCCTCTTCCTCGGATGCCCTGCACTACCTCAGTGCCCCTTAGATTTAGTTATGATTCTGCTAAGCCTTGGGGAAGCCGGCTTTGGGGTTCTCTCTGGTTCTGGTCCTTTTATACCCTTGCAAAGGGTCTATTCAAAGGATGTCCTTCCATCCTGTTCTCAGCTTTTCCCAGCGAAAATGCCAATTATCTTAGACCCAGTATCGTTCTCACTCTCCCTGGGGACTGTTCTAGCCTCATCCTAAACATTGTCTTTCTTCTCTGTCACTAAACTGTGTGGCATAGAGAGAGAAACTTAGTACCCAAGGAGACCGTATGTTTGTTTATGTAGCCCTTTTTGCTTTTCATTCGCATTACTTCTTTTGTTTCTGGAACCATATCCCATGTCCTGTGGGAGATCTGATCAGCATAGTCAAAACCAAGGAGTCTGCCATCTTTCTGGGGACAGCCAGCAAGCATGCCCAGTTTAAATAAGGGGAAGAATTAAAGTAGAATCTATAAAGTAACCTTTATGACAAATCCATAGATTCCTAGGCATAATAAAAATAAAGAACCTGTTCGACAAACTATAATCAAGCAACGTGAACAAGATAAAAGGAAGTTCTGTCCACACATAATATGTAAATGGAAAGCAGGTGAGAAAGCAGATGTAAATTCTTAAAATTTATCTTTTCCATTCAAAACTGTCATCAGTTTTATACACTGATTGGTTTGCTGGCCATTCAGAAAGAAATGGGCATCTTGGAAAAATAAGCTTTAAACTTACCTTGGAAGTCATACGAAATCGCCACCCTGGAAAAAAGTACACAGTATTCCTCAGATGAATTTTAGTTAGTATTTATACCCTTCCGATAAGTAAATAATTCAAAAGATAATCTATAGCCTTCCCCTTGTGTGAACCTAATGGGTATGAAATGGCTTGTCTCAGTGCATTTTAACAAGAGCTGGCCTCCCTCAAATGGTGGGGAGTACCCCAGGAGCACAAGTTAAAAATCTAAGGCTCTGCTGGTTTAGAGTCAAGACAGTCCAATTCAGGTTGTGCAACTGGACAGGTGGTTATTCTACTGCATGGCAGCAGGTGAGGAAGGCACTTTAGATAAATGTCATAATTGATGGGCGTATGATCTTTTTAACTTTCACCACTTATTTTACTATCAAGAGGCAGTGGGTAAGTTATGTCCAAATATATCCTCTCCTATACGTCTTTTCTTTTCTGTTGTTAGGCCAAGATGGCCTCTGAGCAGTTCTTTTTCATTCAAGGCTTAAGAAGCCCTTCTTTGAGTCTTAATTTTCTTAGAGTGATCACCACAGAAGAATCACTTTTGCAGCCTCAGGTGATTATTATCTAGCTAAGATGGATTGTCCTCAGAGCTCCTGGAATTGAAAGCCAAAGAGAATTACATTAAACTGTTAAAATTATGTTTTATCATCCCAGCAGAAGATTCTCCAAACATCCAAGAAGGGGGAGATGTTCCACCAAGTCTTTGGGTAGACCTCAAGGTCAATTCCTTAACAGACACAGAGAGGCATTAAGCCCACCACACATAGTAATCCCTTCCCCCGCACCAACTCCCTTCAATTAGCCACATGAGGCAGATGTTATCCAAAAGAACTCCATTTCTTTTTCATTCTTTTTAAAGGTGTTGTGCTCAATTTAAGGCATATCCACTCCGACTTCTAATTCTGATGTTTCTAGATGCCTAGCCCCACCCTTTCTCCCTATGCACTCCGATACTCTATGAAGCAAAGATTTTTTTAAAAATTGTACAACCAAGTCAAAAGTGCCCCTAGACTTCCTCTGGGTGATAATGTCATTGTGGTTGGTTTCATCCCTGTTTCTTCCCTTTGACATAGGAATTGTAATTCTTCCCTAATAGTTAAAGAATACAAAAAGCCCAAGGGATGTCAGTGTGCAGGCAGGATTCATGGATTGCATAATGTAGCAGTTCCCGCTGCTTCTAGAATTTCAAGAGAAAGTTGGAAAAGAGAGAGACTCAGGACTCTAGGTATTTGCATTTTTTTCCAGGGGAATTCTGGGAAAGGATGACTCATCTATGTGAAGATATTTATTCCTTTGATTCATGTTTAAACTCTGCTACTTTTTATGCTATAGTTACGTGGATTATGAATATTTAATGCTGCATATACTGAAAATGAAGGTCAAGTCCTGCTTACTGGTGACTTTAATGCAGACTCATGTCTCAGAAAGGCAAGCTACCTGCTGTTAGCAGAGTAGAGCTGAAAGGTTATCCATTGTTAAAATTTTCCTTAATGACTTTATCTGCTCCAAAATGGCTGGTACACAGTGGAGGCACCTGCTGCTTTTGCCAGTCTTTGCCCTTGGCTTCTGGTATCAGCAATGCCGGTTTGGGATATGGACATTAGGATGGGGGAGGAATGGCAACACAAATTTTGGAGAGCGTCTGATTTAAGGGCTGGATTCCAGGGTAGCAGCAGGGTTACAGTATGGAAATGGCCTCCCCTAGTCTTTAAAATTTTACATTTGTATTCAATGATTCATTCATTTTCGTATTCATTCATTCATTGAAATGTCTTCAGTGTGATGATGCTGAATATTTTCCACATGGTAAAATTGCTACGGTTAGTTATGGCCAAGGAAAACTGTTTTTAAGATTGCAATAGAAATTGACCAGACTGTTTTCATAGTCTCTGAAAATAAAACTGGCATGGTTGATGTAATAGAGATACCCAGAGCTTTAGCAGAACTGGCCAGTCACCCAACTATTTTACTCCCCAATTCTTCACATGGCCAGGGCTCTCATCCCTCAGCCTAGAAATTCTCCTCAAAAGGAAAGAGAGCGGTTGGTGGTTGGAGGGAACCGACATTTGCTGATCACGTGCTGTGTGCGAGGCGTAGTACTAAGCACGTTAGAATAAATAACACACACACGATTCCATCAAAGTCTCCTTACAACTTGATAGGGAAGATGTTCTATACCCTTTCCAGTTACAGATGAGGAGGATGAAGCTGCAACATTTGCCCAAAACCATGTAGCTAATCCTGGAGCCAAGATTTGAACCCAGCATGTCTTAAGGCCCCTCTCTTCCAAGTGTCAGGAAGCAAAATTCCAGATTGTGGAAGTGACTAAATGGGTTTAACGAGAAGTTGCAAGAATGAGAGGTCCCTTAGCCTCGTCCTGCTGACTCATCTGTCTTATTTTCCTTTTTGTTCTCCATCTCCATTTCCTATCTGTGGGGCCAAGACTGAAAGTCAGCTATACTTACGGGGGGTCCTCTCACAGCTTTCTCCCTAGGATGTGGGATATATCCATGAGATATGTGCTGCCTGATGTCTGTTTGGATTTTGATTCATTTCTTCCTAATTACGGCTTAATAAGACTCTCTTCTATCTCAAGGAAGTAGCAGTCTTTTGTAATGGAATAGAGTCAAGTTAGCAAAGAACAAGCAAAGATTATTGTTTCTCAAGGGCTCTTCCCACTTAAGGGATTGTTTCCAAGTAGAAAGACCCTTTGCTCTCCCTTCCTTCCTTACCTAGTCCTCTGTGCCTGTTATTTGGTGCACTAAAGTAGATAATGACAGAGGCCCTTCTTCCTCATTAGATAGATTCTTTTATCTCTTAACTAGAGAATTGCAGACTTTAGGTAATTAGTTATAGTTCTGCATTATGTACCTGGAAAGTTAGTATTATCAAACCAATGGACTTAGGGAAAACTTGGTCCCAGAGATGTTGCTATAGAAGTCTTTGAAATGATGTAAGACATCTGGTCTCCTCCTCCAGTCTTGTTCTTAGTTACTGGGCACACAGGTGTTGACGCAGCCCTTTCCCTACGCCCAGCCTCTTGACAGGCACCTGACAGAGCTGTGAGAACAGGGCAGATCACCTCCATGAGAATGCACTGAAAACTGTCAAGTATGTGAATGCTACTTCCACTGTCACCATCAGCACTCCCCTTGCTGTGCAGCATGAACAGCTGGGTAGCCCATTTGCAGATAGGAGACTGATCATCTCCCTCTGCGCTCAGCTCCTTTAGGGAACCTGGTCTTTCCAGTAAGTATTCTGAGAAATTTGCACCAGACCTTTATGTCCTTTTTGAGAAGTCACGGAATGCATTTAACTTTTGTTGAGGAAGTCAACACAAATCACTGTGTGTATAAAGCATCTCCCTATTGTTTCTTTCCTTTTAAAATATCCCCCACCCCAATTTTCTCCACCCCTCCTTGACATTTTTATTACCAGGCTTTGGTTTAGAAAATTATGGGTAGGGAAAGTTCAAGGGCAGGATGTTCAGAACAGCACTGCACATCTGTGAAGGGAACACAACAGGAGAGCCAGCAGCTGTTGAAAGAATGGAATGTCAGATGGTGGAGATGCTGAGCCCACTGAGAGGTGGGGGAAGAGGAGATGCCTTCGGGGCAAAAAGGCTGTAAATAACTCCCCATGGGAAGTCCCTGTTCCCTTTCAGAATTTAACCTTTAATGGCAACACTCGATTCTCTGAAATGGGAGCCACCGTAACTCAACTGTTCTACCTCATCTCGTTTTCCAAATTGCCATTCTTTTATCAGTTGGGCATAAACCTGGTAGAGAAGACAGGTGAAGAATGTGCCAAGAGGATAAGCACCCTCCCCCCGACCCCCTCCACATTGTTTAGGTGGTCTCAGCTTCCTGGCTGATTTCTTATTCTGTAGGTGATATGTAGGTACTGTATGAGATGGCATCTAGGAGCGTCAAGAGAACTGCTTATCTTT